>NC_056002.1:11049759-11363521 GCF_018446385.1 Zingiber officinale
AGCCTGACTCTCCCCTTGCTTCGCTGCATTCATCTGAAGTCGCTCCCCCTTCATCGATGTTGGCTTCTGAGGTGCTTTGCTCTTCATGGCTTGCCATCAGTGCTAGTCCGACATATTCTTTTATTTCTAATTCTGATGATGAGCTGTCGTCCCAAGTAGCAGTTAGAGTCTTATGCTTGTTTTGCTTGGACATCTTGCCTTTTTTCTTTTTGAGTTCTGTCCCCTTAAAAGTGTCCTTCCTTTTAACACTAGTAGCATCGAACCCTTCTTCTATTTCTTGGATTTTTCCTATGTATTTCTTTAAATTTGTTAGATCTAATTTTTTTTTTTGAAATTCCTTACCATGTAAGCTTCTTGATCTTCTTCTGAGTCTGACTCGGGTTTATCCTTCTTGGTTGCATTTAGTGCCATAATCTGACTTTATTCCTTTGTTGTACTTGCACATCTGGTTTCATGTAATTCTAGAGTAGAAAAGAGTTCCTCTAGAGTACTTACCTCCAGGTCCTTTGAGATGTAGTAGGCGTCGATTATTGAGGTCCATTCTGGAGTCCTGGAAAAGGCATTGAGTGCGTAGCATATCGAGTCTCGGTTGGTTGTCATTTCACCGAGGTTTTCGAGTTTGGTGATTAGTTCTTTGCCCTTCGTGTGTAGATTGACTACCTTCTCACCTTTTTCCAGACGGATATTTGTCAGTTTGTTCCGAAGTATGTCTCATCTTGTGAGCTTGGTTTCGGACATGCTCTGTGGAATTCCAAGAATTATTCTCAGAGTTCTTTGGCCGACGAGTAGCTCCCGATGTGGTTGACTTCTTGAGGTGACATCACGCTCAACAAGTGATATTCTGCTTGGTTATTTGTTATGGAATCATTTTGTCCTTTCTTCATCCAAAGACTCTCTTCCTTCTCCTCTCCATTTTGATTCATAGGAGCTACAAAGTCATACTTGATTATTAAACAAATCTCAAAGTCAGTTTTTAGAAATACCTCCATTTGGCGTTTCCAGTGTGTGAAGTCTCCCTCAAATTTTGGTGGAACGATGCTTGCTCCAGCCATTGGTTTCTTTGCTTCGGTCAACGATTAGTCCTTCTGAAGTATCTTTGCTCTAATACCACTTGTTGGTCCCTTGGTGGCCGGAAAGAGGGGAGGGGTGAATTGCTGTGCAAAAATAAACTCAACCCTTTATTGACTTATAGCTTAATTAAGAACACTTGTAATTAACAATTAAGAGACTAATTAAAAAGACAGAGACACAAGGAGAATTACTTGGTTTGTAATCAGAAAATTGCTAATCCAAGGAAAATGAAGCACACTTTATGAAGATCACCTTTGGGTGGAGTAGCCTCTTACAACGTTAACAACCCACAACTAATAGTAGAACAGAAAGAAAGGAATTACAAATTGTTGTCTTGATCCACTGAAATCAGAACTATATTTATAGCACTATTTTGGGCGCCTAGAAGGGCTCCGGGTGCCAAGAGTGGGATAGAATTCTATCCCTGACGCGTCGGTCAACGTACACTGATTCTGATAAAAGTTGAGTTCCGAGCGCCCGGACCCACAAAAGTCAACATGATTGACTTTTTCGATCTGGACCCTCTGCTCCAGTTCTGCTCGCCTCGATCTGGGTCTTCCACTCCGGTTTCGCTCGTTTGGGTGATCTCGGTCATCCAGAATAGGGCTCACCCGAACCCAATTTCCGGTCTTCTCCTCGAGCATCCTTGCTCGTTGGCTTCTCGTCCTTCGAACGTTGTGTATGTTCTTCTCATCCACCGATGTACTCTTCTGCGGCACCTGATCCTTCGGATGCACCGAGCCCGTCGGCTCTCTCCCGTGTCATCCTTCTCACTAGTCGCATCTTTCGCTCGACTTGCTCTTAAGCTCCTGCACACTTAGACACAGGGGTTAAACCAAACAAGACCTAACTTAACTTGTTTGATCACATCAAAACAACCTTGGGGACATACTTGCCTTTAATTGTAGTTTGTGCCAAATGATTCCCACGTTGAGATACTTGTCTTAATTCAGAGTCCTGCAACCACATGTATAATTAGCTAATCCCATCATGCAACAACTAGCTAAACAAAAACCCCAAATTCAATTAGGAAGACTTAAGTAATCAATCCGTAGCTCAATTATATATCATGTTAATACACAATTAAATCAATTATCCCTTAACTAAATCCAATTGCTAATTGATAAACCCACTCATCCCTTGTTATACCCATCACTTATGTTTATCTACACATTCATTGTAGATTTATAATTTTAAATTAACCATGTATGTCTAAATGTCATTACCCTTAACTTCACCTCTCACGCCGATGATGGGCTTCGGACGGTAGTTTACAACAGCAATAACAGAGGCCGATGATAGCACCATCCGAGGCTAGTTGCTAGTGAGGGTAGCTGCTAGCGACCAGGGATGGCTGAAAATCAATGTAACTAGCAAAGGAGGTGACTAATAATCGGATGGAAGCTCGTGAGTCACTGATAATGGCCAGCGACGACCATCATTGGGACTGGAGCTGTCTCTGGAAGCTTCAGCGATGATGGATGAAGAGGGTGACAATGGTGGATCAAGAGCTAGGGCACGACTGAATAGTAGATGGCCATAGGGAGATGGAAACTTCTTGCTCGTGGTCGTAGAGGGGTCGACGGTGGAATGTGGAGACCGACAACTATTGTCACGACCAGTGGCAGGCGATCGAACGACGTTGGTGATGGGGAGAGGAGGAAGAGGTCGATGGCAATGAGGAGAGGAGAGGGGCTCAGGCAAAAATGAGAAGAGAAATAAGGGATTTAAGTTTTTATACTTAGGATTAATGAATTAAACTTATGTTAATTAAATCACTCAACTCCCAATTAATAGATATTCTAAACAGAATTTCTTAAAATCTAATTGATTTATCCCCTTAATATGTCATATGTGTTAGTACCTCAAGGTAGTTTTGATATGATCAATCAAATCAGGTTAGGTCCTGTTGTGGTTTAACCCTTGTGTCTAAGTGTGCAAGAACTTAGGAGTATAGGAAGTTGAGAGAAAGACGCAGCTAGCGAGAAGGACGTCACAGGAGAGAGCCAATAGGCTTGGTGCGTTCGAGGTACGAGGTGCTACGGAAGAGTACGCAAGCGAACGAGAAGGAGGCGCATGGTGTTTCTGAGGGATGAGAAGCATGAGCGAAGGTTACTCGAGAAGGACGGAAAATGGGTTTGGGTGAGCCCTATTCCGGATGGCCAAAATCGCCCAAGCAAGTGGAATCAGAGTGGAAGACCTGAACAAATGCGAGCAAAATTGGAGTGGAAGACTGTGATAAAAAGTCAACAAAATGTTGACTTTTCAGTCCAGGCGCCCAGATCCCCAGGATAGCCCGAGGGCGTCTTGTTTCGGCATCGTTGTGGATGCAGGTTCAGCACGGTCCGGGCACTCGGAACTGGTCCAGGCGCTCGGACCAGAAAACTATCCAAACATGATGTGGCATATCCCGTTGCAACTGGGATAAAAGTTTATCCCCTTCTAGATGCATGGGCTCCTTCCTGTTGGTGCAGGTTGCACTAATAATTTGGTTTTGATGTATGACAAATAGGTCAAAGTTAGATGTGTTGTTTGTCTTAACTACTTTACCAAGTGTGCAGGAGTTGACTGGTTTGGAGGACCTAACACTAGGCTGAAATCCAGCTAGGTCCGCAGGACCTGATAGCTGGTGCAAAGTCTAGATAGCTCCACGGGGCCCAATATCTGGCGGGAAGTTTGGTTGGGTTCATGGGACCTGACAACCGACCGAAGTCCAGTTGGATCTGCGGACCTGACAACTAGTGGAAAGACCTATTTGTCTTAGAGGCAAGTTAAGCGACTGTAAGTGGTAAGTAAAGGTAAGCAACTGGAGGAGAGATCCAGTGAGGATGTATTCCTCGTTGAGGGAACTATAGGCGTTGATCCAACTGAGGTCCTTTTGGGAAACCAAAGTTGAGATCTTGACTAGGTCCTGGTCTTGTGAAGATAGGATAAAATTAATACCTATATTTTATTATCTTGTGCTAGCTCTATTTTACAAGGTAAAATATATATTTTAATTGCCTAAACTAACCTTTTCTTGCAAGAGGAGAGGCTGAAGAAAAAGGGTCCAAACGCTCGGAAGGAGTCCGGGTGCCCGGACTCGGTCCAGGTGCCCGGACCCAAAAAATCATCACAAGATGGCGTGGAGCCAAGGCCTAGGCACCTGGAATGGACCTATTTAAAGGCCTTCAACCTGGAGCTTCAGAACAACAATTGCGACAAGTTTCCTTCTTACTCGGTGCTCCGAAAAAGCTCTTGCGACACTGTGAAGCTCCTCCGACAATTTTTATATTTTCCTTATTATCGGTAACCTTATTTTTTTTCGTTCCTATACTTATTGTGTAACACATTTTTATGAACTATTAGTGGATTGCCCAAGGAAAGCACTTGATGAGTGTGGGCCTTGGAGTAGGATTCGTCGAAGGCTCCGAACTAAGTAAAACCAACGTATGTTAGCGTTGTTTGTTTCTTCCATTTTTCACTGCATAACTTCATTTTAATTCAATTTTTTTTATGATCAGTATTCACTCCCCTCTAGCGAATTTCTTATCCAACACTTTCAGGCGCCCCGACTAGGACTTTAAATATAGACCTGGTCTCAGAAGGTTAAAACAACACTTGTAATTGATTCCTCTTTAGTTTTGTTCTGTAATTGAGTGCTTCAATTGCTATAAGAGGCTTCTTCGGCTAAAGGAGATTGTTTAGTGAGCTTCAATTTCCTTGGATTAGCAATCCCCTAATTATAAACCAAGTAACCTTTTTGTGCTTCTTTTTTCAGTTTCTTATTTTTTGTATGCAAGTATTAGACTAATAAAGCTGTAAAGTTCGAGAAGGGGTTTTATTTGTTTTTATTATGTAGGCTATTTACCCCCTCTATCCAGTTGCCAAGGGACCAACAAGTGGTATCAGAGCCCAACAACTTCAGGAGGACTAATTGTCGAATGAAGTA
This sequence comes from Zingiber officinale, assembly GCF_018446385.1. Lineage (NCBI taxonomy): Eukaryota > Viridiplantae > Streptophyta > Magnoliopsida > Zingiberales > Zingiberaceae > Zingiber > Zingiber officinale. The sequence goes on from NC_056002.1 coordinate 11,054,762, forward strand.
CAAGAGATGGCCAAACTGAGCATCAACCCACTGAAGTTTAAGGGGGAATTCACGGCCCCCAGGGCGTAGCGCAGACGGTGGGCGCATGGTATCTCTGGCGTAATGGCCAGGGGTCGATTCTCAGGAACTGACGACCTGGGGTTTACCCCGCCATACGCCTATGGCCTGTGTACCTACATGAACCTCCCTCCATATCCGTGGGGTCGGCACTAGGGGGGCCGCTAAGGTAGCGGATCTACCTTTAAGGGGGAATTCACGAGCTAGAAGAAAAAGATGGAGGTATTCTTTAAGATAGATTATGATTTTCTTTTAATAATAAAATTTGATTTTATAGCACCTGAGGATAAAGAAGAATACCATTGGATGAAGAAGGAGCAAGCAGACTTTGTGATAAACTATAAAGTAGAGTTTCATCTGCCGAGCGTCTTATCGCCACAAGAAGTTAATTGGATCGGAGCCTACGAGTCTACCAAGGAGCTCTGGAGAAATTCTTGGAACTACATAAAGGAACCTCTAAGGTAAAACTCCCGAGACGGGATTTGTTCAGGAACCAGATTAGCAACATCAAATTAGAAGAAGGAGAAACTGTTGCACACCTTCACTCAAGAATAAAGGGACTCATCACCGGACTCACGAATCTCGGAGAAAAGGTAAGCAACCGAGATTCGCTAAGGTAGCACTTAATGCATTTCCTAGGACTACTGAATGAGCATCATTAGAAGATGCTTATTATATATAAAAGGATCTAGAATTAAGTACTTTAGAATAATTATTTTCAATATTTGAAGTTCATGAAATAAGATGTGCAGATATGAAGAAGGAGTTAAAGCATAACATTGCTTAAAGGAAAAAACGGAATAACAAGATTTTGAATCTTCTTTCGATGACGACGAAACAACACTCATGGTAATAAAATTAAAAAAATATTTAAAAATAAAAAATTTAATCAAGTGTAGGGTACACGAAAAAAAAAGAAAAGTAAGATGCTACCACTGTAATGAAGAAGGGCATGTGAAAGATAATTGTCCAAAATTGAAGAACAAGAAGCCAGCTCAAATCGACAAGTATAGAAATCTAAAGGCGACGTGGGATGAAATGTCGTCCGAATCAGAGATAGAAGCCCTCGTCGAACTTGTACTAATGGCAAGTCACCAAGAAGACGAAGACGAAGCAAGCTCGTTAGAAATGAGCATCGAGAGCATCAATGAAGGAGGAGCGACATCGAAAGAAAGCAACACTTCATGAGGAGCTTCAGATTACGGGATCAACAAGATAAGTCAGGTACGGTCTCTTCCTCCTGACAAGTTATTTCAGTTCATAAAAATATTATTAGAAAATTATTGTAAGTTAGAAAAAGAAAATAAAGAGTTAAAATCAACCTTAGCTATATCTTGTCGATTAGAAGATCTCGACAAAATAAAAATTAAAAATTAAAAATTTAAAATAGAAATAGAATATTTGAAAGATTATGCATGCTCACATACTCAAAATGTTAGAAGATACAATTGTTTAAATTGACATTTTAAATACATAAGGGTCAAATTAGGAAAATATCAAAGAAATATATTCCTAATAAATTTTTTATTAATTCAATAGGAAGGAATCTATTTTGGATTCCAAAATTATATTTAGATTAATTATTTTTTTGGGCTTTAAGAGAGAATTAAATACTTACTTTCATTAAAAGGCTTTGTCTAGAAGTGGTTGTTGTTTTAATAACCAAGAAGGCCTAGTGCCTCTCTACAGCCTAGAAGCCAATTACTGAAATAAATATTTAATTACTAATTATAAAGCATTTAATTGTTAACTAACGCTTTCAAGTGTTTATCAAAATTTCTATTAGAAATTAATTATAAGTTAATTTTTCTGAAAAAGATAACTTTATCACTTATTTGTAGGAAAATTTTTAAAATTTTTTGAATGTTAAAATTTTTAATTATTCAGTAAAAAATTTATTTTTCTCTAAAAGTATATCATATTCTCTATTAAAGGAAATTTTACAAATTGTTTTTAATGCATTATTACTCTATATTTGTTTTATACTTTTAAATTTAGAAATTATCTCGAGAGCTATTTCTCTCTATCCAATTTTTTTAAGCAAATTTTTCAAAGTTTTTTTTAAAAAAACTTTATAGATTCAATTTTTCTTAAAGTGTTCCCTTAGACTTTTTAGTTTAGACTTTTCAAATAGCAATTTAAAATACCCCATTTTTAATGTGATCAAAGGGAGAGTAGTGTAGATTAAGTCTAGGGAGAGGGTAGTACAATTTTTTTTTTTGTAATTTTTGTACTTGCAAATATTTATAATTGATATTTGTTTGTAATTTATCCTAACTTAACTTGGGATTGTTCACATCAAAAATAGGGAGATCGTTAGTATCCCAAAATAGTTTTGATGTGATCAACCAAGTCAGATTATGTCCTGTTGTGGTTTAACCCTTGTGTTTAAGTGCGCAGGAACTTAGGAGCACAGGAAGTCGAGTGAAAGACACAGCTACCGAGAAGAACGGCACGGGAGAAAGCTGACGGACTCTGTGCATCTGAGGTATGAGGGGCTGTGAAAGAGTATGCAGACTAACGATAAGGAGGCGCACAACATTTTCAAGGGACGAGAAGCCGGAACGGAAGATTTCTTGAGAAGGCTAGAAAATGGGTTCGACTAAGCCCTATTCTGAATAGCCGAAATCACTCAAGAGAGTGGAACAAGAGTAGAATAATCAAACAAATGTGAGTGGAAGACCCGAACCAAAAAGTCAACAAAATGTTGACTCTTCTGTCTGGGCGCTCGGACCTAGTCCGGGGCGCCCGAACTTAGTCCAGGGCACCCGGACCTATTTTGGGGCGCCTGGACTTGGTCCAGGTACCCGAACTTGGTCTGGGCGTCAAGACCCTCGGGACAGCCCGGGGCACCTTGTTTCAGCATCGTCACAGATGCATGTTTAGCACAGTCCGGGCGCCTGGAACTGGTTTGGGCGCCCGACATTCAGACCAGAAAAACTATCTAAACATGATGTGGCATGCCCCATTGCAATAGGGATAAAAGTTTATCCCCCGCGAGGGCTTATCCCTTCCAGGCGCCCCGACTAGGGCTATAAATACAGCTCTGCTCCCAGAAGGTCGGAGCAACACTTGTAATTGATTCCTCTTTAGTTTTGTTCTGTAATTGAGTGCTTCAACTGTTGTAAGAGGCTTTCCTCCTGAAGGAGATTGTTTAGTAAGCTTCAACTTCCTTGGATTATCAATCCCCTGATTGCAAACCAAGTAACCCTTTTGTACCTCTTCTTTTTCAGTTTCTTATTTTTTATATGCAAGTGTTAGACTAATAAAGCTGTAAAGTTTGAGAAGAGATTTTATTTATTTTTATTATGCAGGCTATTCACCCTCCTCTAACCGGTCGCTAAGGGACCAACAATATGAACTCCATTTAAATTTTAAAAAATTTCTAAAAATTCTCAAAAAAATTCTATAAGATTATTTCAAATAACACTTATTATTTAATTGTTGTATCTCACAAGATAAATCCAAGAAAGTCAAGGACCAGATTCTTGGTAAAAGATTGCGAGATCTTCTCACATGAGGTAGATGAAGACCTAGAGATAATGAAGCTCCAGGTATAGAGTCCAGGGAATAGGAGAATCATCTCACATGAGGTAATTGGTTTTAATTGGTAATGGATTTGAGGGTTTAGGATTGAAAAAAAAAATCCTTTTTTAGGTGTACAAATTGCCAATGGATTGGTAATTAAACTCGAGTACATAGAAATATTCCAAATCGATCAACCAATTGATTATGAATTTTAAGTACCAAGTAAAACAAGATGTTAGTATTGTGGTGTGCTCAGCTTCATCTATCCACTCCAAAATCAAGAAGAAGAATCGAAGCGAGCTATTCACCTCCCTCTAGCTCTCAAGTGTCTTAACAGAAATAATATGATAATCAATAACGAACATATCTAGACCATATGAGGCATCGGATGCCATCTTCTTCTTTAGGGGCTCAAGATAAATTTTGTAGTTTTTCTCCAGTGTCTCATCTTGCCACAATGGTGACATGGACCTTTTGGTGCCAGTTTTTTTTTCTTAGCCTTTTTCTTCCCTTTAGCTTGAGTTTTTGACTTCCTCTTAGAATCTTTCTTTGAGGAATCAAAGAACATCACAACTTTTAGTTCTTTCTTAACCGATGGCTATAGTATCTTAAGCATGTTCATCAACTCATGAATTATGGATTCAAGTTGATTCATTAGATAGTTCATCACAAATTATGAACAATGATTGGGTAAACTATGTGGAATTAAGTCCAAATCCAAGTAATCTCAACCGCTCAATATAGCCATTCATCTTTACTACAAATTGCATTACAGATGAACCCTCCTGCATCTTTGAGCCAAAGAGGAGATTGGAGACTATGAACCATTTGGATCTCACTTGCTCATCGAACAACTCATGAAGATGATAAATAATCATATTAGCATCCATATGCTCATATTGTTTTTGTAGTTCAGGAGATATCGATACTAATATAATGCAGCTTGTAATTTTAGAATTAGTTGTATGCTTCTGATGAACCAATAATTGGTAAAAAGTTGCATTATCTGAAACGCCCGAAAATTCTCAAAACTATTTTAGAAATATTCTATAATTTTTCTGGAATTTTAGGATATTTTTACAGAATTTTTAGAGTAACGGAAATGGCAAAAATAAATAGAAAACGACCTAAGCGGGAATTGAACCCGAGACCTACGGTTTACGGATAATGTTAGTAACCAGTTGAACCCAGCAGGGCCGTGCTGAAAGGAAAGGGAGACAATTAAATTTATATTAGAGTTGGGCTGAAGTTACCCACTTAATATAAATAGAAAAATTTAAGTGGGGTTTGGTTTATTTTTAATTGATTCGACAATTTCTCCTCCTCACCCTAACCTCACGCTGCACCTCTCCCTCTTCTTCTTCCTCTCGGCGCCAATCCTAGGGTTCCCTCCCTAGGGCCCCAAGGCCATCTTCCGGCGACAACTCTGGCACGAGGACGCTCTTCTTCGCGAGAGGAACGCATAGACGCGAGAAGATTGTCGAAGGGGTTGCCTCCACCGAAATTCTAGCGAATAGAATTGTAAGGAAATTAGCGTACGAGGTAAGAAACCCCTCACCTGCAGTATAAGTAGCTTCCGTTTGGTTTTCTATGCATCAGTTTAGTTATATGCAGATTTTTCCGACACGTAGGGTGTGTTTAAACCCTCCTCGCAGATTAGGGATTTAGTTGAGCACCTCTAGATGGGCCAGACACGTTGTTCTCCTTCAGTTGGAGGCTCTAGACATTGTCGGGTGCCTAGAGGTGGTTTCCCTATTAGAGGGGAGAGTTGGAGCACACCAAGTGTTCGACAAAATGATTAGTGTAGCTAAGTACTACCCCAGGTATTTTTAACAGCTCAGTTAAATGCATTAGTAGCATTTAAATCAGAATATTAGTCTGGTTCCATCTTACATGGGACCACGGTCCAATGGGTGGGCTCCCACAGTCGCCTCTAGGTTTTAGATAACCTAGCTCTAGGCTCAGATAACCTAGAAACAGCAAAATAAGCAATTCCTAGCTATATTCATTATTTTATTTTCAGTGGCACTGTACTGGATTAGATATCCATTGGGTTGGGCTCCCACAGTCGTCCCTAGGTTCAGATAACCTAGTAACCTTTCTAAATTCGGGACTTGCAAACCCGGGTCTAGTTAGGGATGCGCGCACAGCAGGTACAGTTACCGGGCCCAAACAGTAGCATGATTATTATTTTGAATTATTATGTATATAGTTTTCAAAAGTTCATAAAATAGTTATATGAATTCAGTACAGTTTTAGTATCAGATCAGTAATAGCTTAGCTCAGTATCATGCTCCAGCTTAGTATTTCCCTGTGAATATGCATGATAACTCCATGTTCAGTTTGATATACATGTTTGAATGATTGTATGCCATGCCATGTTTTACATGTTCAGCATATGTTTTAAATAGCATGTTTTAAAATCATTATTAGCACCGTATGCATGTTTTTGTGAGGTAGATGGTTTCTTACTAAGCTTTAAGCTTACAGATTCTATTTTTCCTTATACTGCAGATAAAGGTAAAGGAAAGATGGATTAGCAAAGGAAGCTGGAGGACAATGCAGAGATGGTGTGTGTGGCAGGAACTTGGAATAAACGATTCTAGGGAATTTTAGCAAGCTTTGTTTAAGCATCAGAACTTTACAGTATTTTATTATTTGCACTCTAGTTGTTAATCACTATGAATTAGTTAGTCATGCACTCTATTATGCTTAGAACCCTTCTTTTATGATGTTAGAATGTTAGTTGTCATTGTTAGAATGTTTCCTAGTCATTTTAGAACTTGTAAGGTGATTAAGGCACGAAACAGTGCTAAAATCAGGGGTTCTGATTCGAAATCAGAAACCCAGATCGATCTACAGATCGATCAGAATTGGGATGTGCCACTGGATCGGTCAGCCGACCGATCCAGATGCGAACAGAGAGTTAGCGTCTGTGATGGATCGGTCAGCCGACCGATCCAGATGCGAACAGTGAGCTCAAAAGCTCACTGACGACCGATCTTTAAGCCACTGGATCGGTCTACCAACCGATCTGTGTGCTCCTGGATCAGTCGGTAGACCGATCCAGCCGCATACAGAAGCGATCAAGCTTGTGGATCGGTCAGCCGACCGATCCAGGGTTTTTCTCCGTGCCAGTATCAAGCTGGATCGATCACTGGATCGATCCGACAGCCCAATCGATTCATGGATCGATTGAAATGCCTGATTACAGCTAGCAGGACATCCGGGAGGCATAGATTATCTTCCCTAGCATGTGTACAACTCCTAGGTACACCTAGAATATTAAGTTCAGATTTTACAGTAATCAGTTTAGTAAAATTTTAATCAATCCAGATTTCCGCAATAGTAATTTAGCACAGCATTACGTAACGATCGGCCTCGCAGCCTAGTCAGTAGGAGGCGGGTCGTTACAGAGTGGTATCAGAGCAAGTTCCATACTTCCTACACACACATCAGCATTGTACCTACAGTTTCCAAGTAAGAACATCTCTCACTTTCGTTATGTTTCTTGTTTTCATGTTCAGATATAACTAAAGCATGCTTGTTTATGATAGTAGTTAACATGATAACAATAGTTTCTCTATTATGCTTGTGTTAGTCATGTATGTCCTCTATGTCTCTAGAATGGCACGAGGACGCCCAGCTAGAAGGGCACCAGTTACTGTGCCCCAGCATGAGGCAGGAAGTTCAGTGCCTCCCCCAGACCTTACAGCACTAGTGGCTCAGTTACAGCAGTAGCTAGCTGAACAGCAACAGGAAATAGCCACCTTAAAGGCTCGGAGCCTAACTTAGCGACACTAGTGGTCTTAGAGGTTCCACCAGTCCAGCCTACGACACCAGTAGCCCCAGCAGCAGGAGCGCAGAGAGAAGCCTATCTGATCCAGTGGCAGAGAGTCAAGCCAGAGAATTTCTCAGGCAGCAGTGAACCATGGGATGCTCAGGCATGGTTCAAAACACTGGAAGGTACAATGGAGCTTCTGGACTGGCCAGAACATGAGAAGGTGAAGTGCGTCTCCTTCTGTCTGATAGGAGATGCACGCATGTGGTGGGAGAGAATCAGAGCGAAGCGCCCAGTGAACCAGATGACATGGGCTGACTTCGAGAAGGAATTCTTTGAGGAGTTCTTTCACATGCGGGTCACCAACCGCCACTACGACGAGTTCACTGAGTTTCGTCAGGGCAACCTATCAGTTGAGGAAGCCGTGAAGAAATTCAATAGATTGGCTCGTCTATGCCCTGAACTAGTCAGCATAGAAAGGGAACGAATCCGGTTGATGCTCAAGATGCTGAGGCCGGAAATAGAAATGAATGTGGCTGGTGGCGTTCATAGGCCACAAACCACAGAAGAGCTAGTGAGCAGTGCTCTAATCACTGAGCACTACTAGAATAATATCAAGCAGCATAAGCAAATCCTCTCAGAAGCTAAAGGTCAAGGAGGCTCAGGTACTCAGAAACACCAGAGCCACAGCTCTAACTGGAAAGGGAACTCCAGCAACAAGCGCAAGCCAGGGAGTTACCCAAAAGGAGGGCCAACCAGCAAGCAGCCCAGTTATCCAAAGTGTGCTACTTGTGGGAAATTCCATCCTGGAGTTTGTCGTAAGGGCACACGAGGATGCTTTGAATGCGGACAGGAAGGGCATATGGCCAAGCAGTGTCCAAACAAGACCAGTCTTCCTCAGCCACAGCCAATTCAGTATGGAGGCCAGCCAGCTCAGTTACATCAGATGCAGGCCGCTTTAGAAGGTCCACATATCAGCCAGGGCAGATTAGAAGCCCCTCCAGCTACGACCAATGCGAGGATCTACTCACTCACCAGAGAGGACGCAGCAAATGCCTTGACAGTTGTTACAGGTCAGATTAGTATTTTACAGCAAAGTACAACTGTCTTATTCGATACAGGGGCAACCCATTCATATATATCCAGGGCATTTGCAAAGAAATTAGCGATACCCCCAGAGGTACTCAGTAGTCAGTTTCTGACAACGCTACCGTCAGGAGAAATCATGGCATCCACGCACTGGCTCAGAGCAGTGCCGGTCATTATAGCAGACAGAGAGCTCTTTTGCGATCTGATAGTGCTTAATATGACCGACTACGATGTCATCTTCGGGATGGACTTCTTGATCAAATACGGTGCCTCCATCGAGTGCCGTAAGCAGAAAGTCGTATTCCAACCTGAAGCAGAAGCATAGTTCGAGTTTATCGGAGAACCCAAGAAAAAAGCCAAGAAATTTCTCTCAACTATGAAGGCACAGAAATTGATGGATTCAGGATGTACGGGATTCTTAGTACACGTAGTCAGTACTAGTCAGGACAAGGACCGACAGCTAGCAGAGGTCCGAGTCGTAGGTGACTACCCAGCAGTCTTCCCTGAAGAGTTACCAGGCCTAGCACCAGACAGGGAGATAGAATTTGAGATAGAGCTCATTCCCGGCACAAATCCTATTTCCAAAACGCCTTATCGCATGGCCCCAGCAGAACTGAAAGAACTTCATGAGCAATTACAGGAGTTGCTTGACAAGGGCTTCATCCGTCCTAGTCACTCACCATGGGGAGCACCTGTATTGTTTGTGAAGAAGAAGGACGGGAGCATGCGCCTGTGTATAGATTACCGGGCACTGAACCAAGTCATGATCAAGAACAGGTATCCTCTTCCTAGAATAGATGACCTGTTTGATCAGCTAAAGGGAGCAGCAGTGTTCTCTAAAATAGACCTCAGATCAGGTTATCATCAGGTGAAGGTTAAAGAAGGGGACATACCCAAGATAGCATTCAGGACTAGATACGGACATTACGAGTTCGTAGTCATGCCCTTTGGCGTGACAAATGCTCCAGCTACTTTCATGGACCTTATGAACAGGGTATTCAGAGAATATTTAGATAAGTTCGTTATCGTGTTCATCGATGACATTCTTATCTATTCCAGAACTCAGGAAGAACACGCAGAGCACCTGAAAACAGTATTGCAGACCCTTTAGCAGAATCAGCTATACGCCAAGTTCACAAAATGTGAATTTTGGTTAGATCAGGTGTCCTTCCTGGGTCACATCATCTCAAAAGATGGTATTATGGTAGACCCCAGTAAGATAGAAGCTGTGAGCAATTGGAAGAGACCCAAGAACGCTAGCGAGATCAGAAGCTTTCTGGGATTAGCAGGCTATTACAGAAAATTCGTAGAGGACTTCTCCAGGATAGCCTCCCCACTGACAGCTCTTACCAGAAAGAACAGAAAATATCAGTGGACAGAGGACTGTGAGAACAGTTTCAGCGAGCTGAAAAGGAGATTGACCAGTGCACCTATTCTAACGCTACCAGAGAACGCAGATAGCTTTGACATATATAGTGATGCCTCTAAGTTGGGACTAGGAGCAGTACTGATGTAAGATGGCAAGGTAATCGCCTACGCCTCTAGACAACTCAAGGATTATGAGAAGAACTATCCTACTCATGACCTTGAGCTTGCAGCAGTAGTGTTCGCTCTCAAGATTTGGAGACATTACTTGTATGGAGCTCAGTGCAGAGTGTATACAGATCATCAGAGTCTAAAGTACTTCTTCACTCAGAAGGATCTGAATATGCGCCAGCGCAGATGGCTAGAGCTGGTCAAAGACTACGACATAGACATCCTCTACCACCCAGGAAAAGTAAATAGGGTAGCAGATGCACTTAGCAGAAAGTCCAGTGCTACCTTATTATCTCTAGCAGCCATGTCACCACCCCTACAGAAAGAGATCACAGATTTCGGTCTCGAACTCGTAGTCGGACAGCTCTCTACTATGACATTAGAGTCTACCTTGCTTGTTGACATCCAGACAGCTCAGGAGCAGGATCCTGAAATTCAGAAAATCAAGCAAGAATTAGCAGAATTAGAAAGTGGAGAATTCAGAGTGTCCGTTAGCGGGGTGTTGTGTAGGTCCCTTTGGAGGCCGGCAAGAGGGGAGGGGTGAATTGCCCTACAAAATAAAACCAAAAACCCTTCTCGGATATTCAACTAACTTAAAAGAACTTGTAATTAAAAAGGCAGAGACTAATTAAAACAGAAAAATAGACACAGAGGAATTACTTGGTTTGTAATCAGAGGATTGCTAATCCAAGGCAAAGAAGGCGCACTAATTGATTCTCCTTTGGGCGGAGTAGCCTCTTACAGCGTTGAAAGCACAGAAGGAAATAACACAAATGAAAGCACTGAATTACAAGTAGTTACTTTTAATGTACAGATCAGTACTTTATTTATAGTACTGGTCCGGGCGCCTGAAAGTGGTTCCGGGCGCCCCCGGGGGGATAAACTTTATCCCCCAACGGTCAGATTGCGAAAATCGCGATTCTGGTCAAAATCATGCTCCGGGCGCCCGGAAGCATTCCGGGTGCCCCGGACAGAGGGCCGGAGCAAAAGTCAATCATGTTGACTTTTTGTCCGGATGACTTCTCGTTAGGTTCGGGTCTTGTTCGCTCGGCTCCGCTAGCTTGGGTGATCTCGGCCTTCGAATAGGGCTCACCCAACCCATGTTCCGCCTTCTCCTCGGCAAGCTTCCTTCCGGTTTCTCATCCCTTAAAGGCACGCTCTTCTCGTCCACCGGTGTACTCTTCCGCGGACACCTCGTCCTTCAGACGCACTGAGCCCGTCGACTCTCTCCCGTGCCGTCCTTCTCGCTAGCCGCGTCTTCCACTCGACTTCCTGTGTTCCTAAGCTCCTGCACACTTAGACACAAGGGTTAAACAAACACAGGACCTAACTTAGCTTGTTTGATCACATCAAAACACCTTGGGGTTCCAACAATCTCCCCCTTTTTGATGTGAGCAACCCAAGTTAAGTTAGGGTAACCATATGCAATAAAAACAATTTATATTAAAATAAGTCCAAATATTTTTCAATTGAAAAATTATAGTACCTCCCCCTAGACTTAACATACTTCTCCCCCTTTGATCACATAAAAATTGGGGTTATAAACAAGTCTAAGGTAAATTCAGACAAGAACTTTTGAGTGTAAAATATTTAGTAAAGACACTCTTCAGAATTTTTCGTTTGAAAAAAAAATATTTTTCAGATAAGAACAGTCATAAGTGTAAAAAAAATTTAAGTTTAAAACTTATCTCAGCATTCCCAAAAAAATTTTTCTAAATTTTTTTTTGATAAAAAAAAATCTATGTTAACTTTACAAAAATTCTAAGTCAATTTTCATGAAAATTTCTAAGATAATAAAGAATTTCTAAGTTAAGTTAGAAAGTTTTTAAATATTTTCTAACACAAATTGAATAACTCTTTTAAAGCATTAAGTAATTTAAATTAATGCTTTTTCAGTTAGTCAATTAAACTTTTCATTTCGATAGTTGGCTTCCAGGTCGTGGCGAGGCACTAGGCCTTCTTGGTTATTGGAGCAACAACCACTTCCTTAGACAAAGCCTCATAAAGAAATTAGTTGTTTAATTTCCTTGCTGAAAATGCTAAGTCTGACTTTAATTTTAAGTTAAACAGGTTTTTGGAATCCAGTAAAGGTTCCTACCTACAAGATTAATCAAGTATTTCCTGGGTATATAGATTTTTGATATATTTCTAATTTGACTTTGATGAAATCTATAATACCAATTTAAATTTCTAAAAGTAGGAATATTTGAACCATTAGATTTTTTCAATCTTTCTATTTCTTCTTTTAGTTTTTCATTTTCAATTTTCAATTTTCAATTTTTCAAAATCCTCTATAAGACATGATTTTGCCAAAATTCTCTTTGTTTCTAAAATTTCATTTTCTAATTTGACATTTTTATTTTCTAATTTATACATGGATTTAGTCATAGCTTTGATACCAGAGTAAAGCTGATAAGGGGGTAAGAGGCATACCTCACTTACCATGTCGGACTTGAAGCCTGAATCTCCCCCTGCTTCACTGCTTTCATCCGAGGTCACTCCCCCTTCATCGATGCTAGGTTCTGATATACTTTGTCTATCGTAGCTTACCATTAGTGCTATTCCGGCATATTCTTGAGCTTCTGATTCGGATGAAGAAGTGTCGTCCCAAGTTGCTTTTAGGTTGTGTTTCTTGGGAGACTTCCTTTTGGCCTTTTTGAGTTCTGGGCAGTCTTCTCTTAGGTGTCCCTCCTTCTGACACTGGTAGCACCGCACCTTTCTTCCACCTTTTTGATTCCTTTTATTCTGCATTTTAAATTTATTAGATCTAAAAAACTTTTTAAAATTTCTTACCATGTATGCTTCTTGATCGTCTTCGGAGTCTGACTCGAGTTCATCCTTCTGGGTTGCGTTCAGCGCCATAGTCTGGGTTGTATCCTTTGTCGTTCCTGCATACCTGGTTTCATGCAATTCTAGAGTAGAAAACAACTCTTCTAAAGTGCTTACCTCCAGGTCTTTTGAGATGTAGTAGGCGTCGACGATTGATGTCCATTCCGGAGTTCTTGGAAACGCGTTGAGCGCGTAGCGTATAGTGTCTCGGTTTGTTACCGTTTCACCGAGGTTCTTGAGACCAGTAACTAGTTCTTTTACCTTTGTGTGTAAACTAGCTACTTTCTCACCTTTCTCCAGACGGATGTTCATCAGTTTGTTGCGGAGGATGTCCCTTCTAGCGAGCTTTGCTTCGGACGTGCCTTCGTGGAGTTCCAAGAACTTCTCCCAAAGTTCTTTAGCAGATAAATAGTTTCCAATGCGGTTGACCTCTTGAGGCGGTAACACGCTCAGCAGGTGATGCTCCGCACGGCTGTTTGCTACCGACTCATTCTGCTCCTTCTTTGTCCAATCGCTCTCTTCTTTTTCTTTTCCATCTTTATCTATTGGAGCTACAAAACCGTATTTCATAATAAATCGAATTTCAAAATCTATTTTTAGGAATACCTCCATACGACGCTTCCAGTCTGCGAAGTTCCCCTCTAATTTTGGTGGAATGATGCTTGGTCCGACCATCTTGTTGCTTCGATCGGCGGTTAGTCCTCCTGAAGCGCCTGGCTCTGATACCACTTGTAGGTCCCTTTGGAGGCCAGGAGGGGTGAATTGCCCTACAAAATAAAACCAAAAACCCTTCTCGGATATTCAACTAACTTAAAAGAACTTGTAATTAAAAAGGCAGAGACTAATTAAAACAGAAAAATAGACACAGAGAAATTACTTGGTTTGCAATCAGAGGATTGCTAATCCAAGGCAAAGAAGGCGCACTAATTGATTCTCCTCTGGGCGGAGTAGTCTCTTACAGCGTTGAAAGCACATAAGGAAATAACACAAATGAAAGCACTGAATTACAAGTAGTTACTTTTAATGTACAGATCAGTACTTTATTTATAGTACTGGTCCGGGCGCCTGAAAGTGGTTCCGGGCGCCCCCGGGGGGATAAACTTTATCCCCCAACGGTCAGATTGCGAAAATCGCGATTCTGGTCAAAATCATGCTCCGGGCGCCCGGAAGCATTCCGGGCGCCCCGGAGCAAAAAGTCAACTGCGGTTGACTTTTTGTCCGGGATTGTAACGACCCAACTCCTGGGTACTAAGCTGTGAGCCGGATCGCTACATTAACTACTGAAACTGCTGTGCCGTACTGTGCGGAAAACTGGGTAAAATAAAATTTCTCTAACTGACTCTATTAAATTGACAACTGGTACACTCACGCTGTTATAAGGAAGGGTTCAAGACCTTTCCGGTAGGAGTATATGTGCTAAGGAGGATACTTGACCTCCCATCTGAGCTAGAACTCAAAGCTATCTTCCCAGCTAGCTGTTGTTCGATCCACGGACCGATCAAACTTGCCGTGATTACATGCCTGCTGGATCGGTCACGGACCGATCCAAAGAGATCGGATCGGCAAGACCGATCAGGTGTGCGGATCGGTCGCGAGCCGATCCGTGCACCGGAGGCCGAGATGCCTATGCTGGATCGGTCGGCTGACCGATCCAGGCACCTGGAAATCTTCTCCGAGGCTACTGTATCTCGCTGGATCGGTCGGGTGACCGATCCAGGAGGATACAGTAGCATTCTGTATCTCGCTGGATCGGTCGGGTGACCGATCCAGTGGTACAGCTCAGACCCTGATCGGTCTGGGGACCGATCAGTGTCTGATTTCACTCGAGAGTTCTGATTTCAGCACTTTGGCGTGCCAAAACATCACACAACAGTTCTAAAACAATGGAGATACATTCTAGCATGTAATTACTAATGTTCTAAACATGATAAACTAAACAAGACATAGTTACTAAGCTAGAACAATTAGTAACAAGACTAAGTATGGAACTAAACATGTTAAGTGCTAAAACTGAAATAAAAGCGTATAGATCCCAAGGATCTTTATTCCAGACCCCTTGCACACACACATCATCGTAGCATCGTCCTCCAGCCTCCGCTAGTCCACTTTTCTTTTACCGGTATCTGCAGTATAAGAAAAATAGTATCTGTAAGCCAATAAGCTTAGTAAGGAACCATCTACCTCACAAAAACATGCAACGATGCAATTATGTTTTTAAAACATGCTGTTTGAAACCTAAACTGAGCATGCAAGCATGGCATGGCATGGTATCATACAAAGCATGGCATGACATATAAACTGAACCTGAAATTGAACTAGTCATGCATATATCTAAATTTGTATACGAACTCAAATCATGTAAACTGAACCTGACTGAACTGAATGCTAAATTAGTGTTCTCATCACTGGTTTCAAATTTGAAAACTATACATATAATAGATGAAAATACTAAACATGCTGTTGGGCCCTGACAACTGTACTTACTGTGCGCGCATCCCTACGAGACCCGGGATTGCAAGTTCCGAATCCAGCAGGGTTACTAGGTTATCTGAACCTAGGGACGACTGTGGGAGTCCAGCCCATGGATATCTGATCCAAGTACAGTGCCAACTGAATAAAAGTAAAATACTGAATACTGTTTTATCTTACTTTGCTGTTCTAGGTTATCTGAACCTAGAGCTAGGTTATCTGAACCTAGAGGCTACTGTGGGAGCCCACCCAATGGATATCTGATCCATTTGCTGTAATATCTGATAATAAACTGAGTAAAAATGTTTCTAATTCATTTTACATGCTGTTAGGACGCCTATTGGTGCATCCTTCGGAACTGAGCATTCTACCGAACGCTTGGTGTGCACTAAAAGCACACCCTAAAACCGAAAACTGTGAAATTACTGAACTAATGCCAAAACTAACAAGCGAGAGCAATTATACTGCAGGTGAGGGGTTTCTTACCTCAATCGCAAGGTTTTCTTACGATTTATTCGCTAGGTTTTTCCGAAAAACTGCTCCGTTCGACGAACCGCTTACGTCCTCGCGTTCCTCTCGCGGAGAAGAACCGACTTCGTACAGGTGTTGTCGCTGGAAAGTGAACACACGATCCTAGGGAAGGAACCCTAGGTTTCCCTTGCTTTGTTTTGCTGCGCCGAGAGAAAGAAACGGGAGAGGGAGAGGGTCTCGGTGAGGGTTTGGAGAAGGTCACGAACCAATTAGAAATAAACCAACCCACTTAAACCTCCTATTTATATCATGTGGTAATTCTGGTCTAACTCTAATATAAATATAAATGTTTCTCCTTTCTCTCAGCACGGCCCTGCTGGGTTCACTGGTTACTAACATTATCCCTTAAACCATAGGTCTCGGGTTCGACTCCCGCTTAGGCCGTTTTCGTTCCCAATTCTTTTTGCTACTTCCGATACTCGTAAAATTCCGGAAAAAAATATCTAAAAATTCCACAAAAATCATAGAATAATTCTAAAATAAATTCGGGAATTTTTCGGGCTTTACAGGGATGACTTCTCCGTTAAGTCCCAGTCTCGGTCCGGGTCTGTTCGCTCCGGCTCCGCTAGCTTGGGTGATCTTGGCCTTCCGGAATAGGGCTCACCCGAACCCATGTTCCGGCCTTCTCCTCGAGCAGCCTTCCTTCCCGGTTTCTCGTCCCTCGAGCGCCGCGCACGCTCTTCTCGTCCACCGGTGTACTCTTCCGCGGACACCTCGTCCCTCAGACGCACTGAGCCCGTCGGCTCTCTCCCGTGCCGTCCTTCTCGCTAGCCGCGTCTTCTGCTCGACTTCCTGTGTTCCTAAGCTCCTGCACACTTAGACACAAGGGTTAAACAAACACAGGACCTAACTTAGCTTGTTTGATCACATCAAAACACCTTGGGGTTCCAACATGTTGTACTTTGGCGACAGATTATGTGTTCCAGATCAAGAAGAACTCAGAAGGAAGATTTTAGATGAGGCTCACAAGACTCCCTATGCGATGCATCCAGGCTCCACCAAAATGTACCAGGACTTGAAGAAACGTTTTTGGTGGCCTGGGATGAAGAGAGACATCGCTCGATATGTCAGCACCTGCCTAACCTGTCATAGGGTTAAGGCAGAACATCAGCGACCAGGAGGAGTCTTGCAGCCTATTCAGATTCCGGAATGGAAGTGGGAAGACATTTCTATGGACTTCATAGTGGGATTACCCAGAACCACGAGTGGTTTTGATACCATCTGGGTAATAGTCGACAGATTGACTAAATCAGCCCACTTCTTAGCTATCAGGATATCCTACTCCATGGAACAGCTAGCTCAGTTGTATCTCAAGGAGATCGTTAGATTACATGGAGTCCCACGAACCATTATATCAGACAGAGAGAGCAGATTCACATCACACTTCTGGGAGTGTGTACAGTCAACTTTGGGCACGAAGTTGAAGTTTAGCACAGCCTTCCATCCTCAGACCAATGGATAGACGGAGCGGGTAAATCAGGTACTCGAAGATATGCTCCGAGCATGTGCCCTAGATTTCAAAGGAAGTTGGTGCAAATATCTGAGTCTAGCAGAATTTGCATACAACAACAGCTATCAGGCCACTATCGGTATGGCACCTTATGATGCTCTCTATGGGCGGAGGTGTAGATCTCTAATCTGCTGGTATGAGAGTGGTGAACAGAAAGAACTAGAACTCAGACAGATCTAGTGGCAGATACCACAGCAGCTATACAACAGATCCGCAAGAGGATAGAGACAGCTCAGAGCCGCCAGAAAAGCTATGCTGATACACGGCGCAGACCTTTAGAGTTTTCAGTTGGGGATTCAGTGTTCCTCAGAGTAGCTCCCATGAAGGGAGTAATGCGTTTTGGGAAGAAGGGCAAACTAAGTCCCCGATATGTGGGACCATACCTTATCAGCAGAAGAGTGGGCAAGGTAGCATATGAGCTAGAGCTACCCCAGGAAATGTCAGCTGTCCACAATGTATTTCATGTCTCTATGCTGAAGAAGCATACCCCAAATGCCACTCTGGTGATTGAGCCCCAGTCGGTACAGATCCGCGAAAACCTCAACTATGACAGTCGGCCTATTCAGATAATAGACCGAGCAGTTAAGAAATTGCGGAACAAGGAAGTACCATTAGTCAAAGTCATTTGGCACAGTCACACAGCAGGAGAGGCAACATGGGAGACAGAAGCCAGCATGAGACAGAAGTACCCAGAATTATTCTAAGTTCGAGGACGAGTTTATGTAACGCCCGAAAATTCTCAAAACTATTTTAGAAATATTCTATGATTTTTCTGGAATTTTAGGATATTTTTACAGAATTTTTAGAGTAACGGAAGTGGCAAAAATAAATAGAAAATGGCCTAAGCGGGAATTGAACCCGAGACCTACGGTTTACGGATAATGTTAGTAACCAGTTGAACCCAGCAGGGCCGTGCTGAAAGGAAAGAGAGGCAATTAAATTTATATTAGAGTTGGGCTGAAGTTACCCACTTAATATAAATAGAAAAATTTAAGTGGGGTTTGGTTTATTTTTAATTGGTTCAGCAATTTCTCCTCCTCATCCTAACCTCACGCCGCACCTCTCCCTCTTCTTCTTCCTCTCGGCGCCAATCCTAGGGTTCCCTCCCTAGGGCCCCAAGGCCATCTTCTGGCGACAACTCCGGCACGAGGACGCTCTTCTTCGAGAGAGGAACGCATAGACGGGAGAAGTTTGTCAAAGGGGTTGCCTCCACCGGAATTCTAGCGAATAGAATTGTAAGGAAATTAGCGTACGAGGTAAGAAGCCCCTCACCTGCAGTATAAGTAGCTTCCGTTTGGTTTTCTATGCATCAGTTTAGTTATATGCAGATTTTTCCGACACGTAGGGTGTGTTTAAACCCTCCTCGCAGATTAGGGATTTAGTTGAGCACCTCTAGATGGGCCAGACACGTTGTTCTCCTTCATTTGGAGGCCCTAGACGTTGTCGGGTGCCTAGAGGTGGTCTCCCTATTAGAGGGGAGAGTTGGAGCACACCAAGTGTTCGACAAAATGATTAGTGTAGCTAAGTACTACACCAGGTATTTTTAACAGCTCAGTTAAATGCATTAGTAGCATTTAAATCAGAATATTAGTCTAGTTCCAGCTTACATGGGACTACGGTCCAATGGGTGGGCTCCCACAATCGCCTCTAGGTTTTAGATAACCTAGCTATAGGTTCAGATAACCTAGAAACAGCAAAATAAGCAATTCCTAGCTATATTCAGTATTTTATTTTCAGTGGCACTGTACTGGATTAGATATCCATTGGGTTGGGCTCCCACAGTCGTCCCTAGGTTCGGGACTTGCAAACCCGGGTCTAGTTAGGGATGCGCGCACAGCAGGTACAGTTGCCGGGCCCAAACAGTAGCATGATTATTATTTTGAATTATTATGTATATAGTTTTCAAAAGTTCATAAAATAGTTATATGAATTCAGTACAGTTTTAGTATCAGATCAGTAATAGCTTAGCTCAGTATCATGCTCCAGCTTAGTATTTCCCTGTGAATATGCATGATAACTCCATATTCAGTTTGATATACATGTTTGAATGATTGTATGCCATGCCATCTTTTACATGTTCAGCATATGTTTTAAATAGCATGTTTTAAAATCATTATTAGCACCGTATGCATGTTTTTGTGAGGTAGATGGTTTCTTACTAAGCTTTAAGCTTACAGATTCTATTTTTCCTTATACTGCAGATAAAGGTAAAGGAAAGATGGATTAGCAAAGGAAGCTGGAGGACAATGCAGAGATGGTGTGTGTGGCAGGAACTTGGAATAAACGATTCTAGGGAATTTTAGCAAGCTTTGTTTAAGCATCAGAACTTTACAGTATTTTATTATTTGCACTCTAGTTGTTAATCACTATGAATTAGTTAGTCATGCACTCTATTATGCTTAGAACCCTTCTTTTATGATGTTAGAATGTTAGTTGTCATTGTTAGAATGTTTCCTAGTCATTTTAGAACTTGTAAGGTGATTAAGGCACGAAACAGTGCTAAAATCAGGGGTTCTGATTCGAAATCAGAAACCCAGATCGATCTACAGATCGATCAGAATTGGGATGTGCCACTGGATCGGTCAGCCGACCGATCCAGATGCGAACAGAGAGTTAGCGTCTGTGATGGATCGGTCAGCCGACCGATCCAGATGCGAACAGTGAGCTCAAAAGCTCACTGATCGGTCAGCCGACCGATCAGTGTGCTCCTGGATCGGTCGGTAGACCGATCCAGCCGCATACAGAAGCGATCAAGCTTGTGGATCGGTCAGCCGACCGATCCAGGGTTTTTCTCCGTGCCAGTATCAAGCTGGATCGATCACTGGATCGATCCGACAGCCCAATCGATTCATGGATCGATTGAAATGCCTGATTACAGCTAGCAGGACATCCGGGAGGCATAGATTATCTTCCCTAGCATGTGTACAACTCCTAGGTACACCTAGAATATTAAGTTCAGATTTTACAGTAATCAGTTTAGTAAAATTTTAATCAATCCAGATTTCCGCAATAGTAATTTAGCACAGCATTACGTAACGATCGGCATCGCAGCCTAGTCAGTAGGAGGCGGGTCGTTACATTATCAGCCAAACTTGCAGGAAGAGACTCTTTAAAGACATATGCAATCTTTTCAACCTTGAGAACAATTCTCAGGTTTCAAAGCTAGTCCAAGAAATTTAGGCTAGTTAATTTATTTGTGTCCAAAATCAAGCTCAAATTAATAGAATTAATAGAAGTCATTCTAATTCTATTAATCTAGAAATACAAAATTGAGCGTATAAAAGAGTTGAAATCAAATATATAAGGTAACGAATTTACATACATAAAAGAGTTCCCACTTGCTTATCAAATTCAAAAGCTCTAACTTTGAATTTGGGAGATGGTAGATTGTCTCCAAGTGGATTGATATCCACTATACATAAGACTAACCTTGGAATGAGTCCAACAAGTCATTCTTAGTTCTAGTGGTAGGTATCAAATATATCAATTATATATCACATATATATAACTATCATATTATACTATCAACAATTAATATTTGCATAAACATCGTATTGTTAACTCATTAACATATATGCATTATATGCATATCACCCAACTTCACCTCTTTCCACATTAACCTTGGATCAAGTCTAACAAATTAATGCTTCAAGTTAAAGTTAACCCATTAATCATGAGATCATATATCAATGGTCTGAACATGTCTAATTTCAAGTTAAGCTTGGAGAGAGTCCAACAATCTAAACATGGAATTAAACTCTAATTTTTACCATATTAATGAAAGATGTAAGCTTTAATATTTGCACAAGGGATTTATTTTATTTTGTGTTGCAAAAAGAGAGGGCAACACCTCTCAACCTCTAAAACGCGGAAGAAGAGGAAGAGAGAAAAGAGATCGCGCGGAGCAACAAGACAAAAGGTGCACAAAAGGAGAGCAAACATGAGAAAGGAGAAGAAAAGAAAGAAGAAGAGTTACCGTGGTTCGGCGACGTGCCTACTCCACAAATCGAACGAAGCTTTATTAGAATTCTCTCTACATAAAACAATCACATCTAATGATTCTTGTGTTTGTTGTTGTACGATAGGCTTACAATAATCCCTATAAATAATGCTAAACCCTAGACCTGGTAAAATCGTAACAAAATTGTTATAAAAAATCACAATAAAATTTTGTTATATAAAATCTTAACAGAATTTTATTATGAAAAATCTTAATAGATTTTTCTTCCATAATATCCCTCATATTAACCTTATCCAAATATGAGCCACCCATCAACAATCTCCACCTTGGCAAATATTCACCCCTTCAAAGAACATGAGTATCTGAATAAAGCTCCACTTGGATCTCTGGGTCTGGGCTTCCTTCCTCTAGCATTTAGAGATATGGATTAAGTTTAAGCAATGCTTGAACTTCTTTGTGGTCATTGGCTTTGTCAGCATGTCTGCAACATTGTCTGCAGTGTGAACCTTCTCAAATTGAATTTCTCCGGAAGCAATCAACTCTCTGATCTTGTGAAACCTCACATCAATGTGATTGGTTCTCACATGATACACTTGATTCTTTGCCAAATAGATAGCACTCTGACTATCGTATAACAACTTGACTCCACTTTGCTGAACACCCAGTTCTCTGACCAACCCTGTAAGACATAAAGCTTCCTTCGCTGCTTTAGCTGCTGCCATGTACTTGGACTCCGTAGTAGACAATGCAACAATAGATTGTATCATATATTTCCAACAAATAGATCCTCCTGCCACAGTGAATACGTATCCTGTAGTAGACCTCTTGTTATCTAAATCTCCTGCAAAGTCTGTATCTATGACCCAACAACTGAAGGATCTTCTGGTTGTCTACTGAATATGATGTCATAATCAGTTGTATTTCTCAAGTATCTGAAAATCCATTTCACTGCATCCCAATGTGGTCGACCAGGATTTGAGAGAAACTTGCTCACCATACTAACTGCTTGCGCCAAATCTAGTCTCGTGCAAACCATGATATACATCAAACAACCAACTGCACTGGCATAAGGAACCTTTGACATCTCTTGGATCTTGTCATCCGTCTTTGGACACTGTGTACTGGATAACTTGAAGTGATGCGCCAGGGGTGTGCTCACCGACTTTGCATTCTTCATGTTGAACCTATCCAGCACCTTCTCCACATAGCTACGTTGAGACAAACATAATCTCCCTACAACTCTATCCCTATGAATCTCCATCCCAAGAATCTTCTTGGCCTCTCTCAAATCTTTCATGTCAAATTCCTTGCTTAGTAGCCTCTTCAATTTGTCAACCTCTTTCATCTTCTTCGCAACAATGAGTATGCCATCTACGTATAGTAGTAAAAAAATCAATGATTCATCTTCAAGGCTCTTCACATATATGCAGCAGTCATACTCACATCTCCTATATCCATTTTGAATCATGTATGAATCAAAACATTTATACCATTACCTAGGAGATTGTTTCAATCCATAGAGTGATTTCTTCAACTTGCAAACCAACCGCTCTTGTCCGAGCTGACTAAATCCCTCGAGCTGTGATATAAAAATCTGCTCCTCCAAATTTCCATGAAGAAATTTCGTCTTCACATCCATTTGCTCAAGTTGCAAATCGTGATGTGCCACTAAAGCCAACACCACTCTAATTGATGTATGTCTTACCACTGGAGAGAAAATTTCTTCATAGTCAATCCTCTTTCTCTGTGAATACCCCTTTGCTACCAACCGAGCCTTGAACTTCACTTCTACTCCCTCTGATATTGCTTCTTTCTTCTTGAATATCCACTTGCACCCTATAGCTTTCTCTCCTTTAGGAAATTCCACTAGATCCCACGTTTGGTTCTTATGCAACGACTCCATCTCCTCTACCATAGCACCCGTCCACCTGTCCTTCTCAGAACTATGTATTGTCTCCTGAAAAGATGTAGGGTCTCCGCTACTAGTGATAAGTGTATAAGATACCAAGTCTTCGAATCCGTATCTAGTGGGTGGTTTTACCACTAGTCTCGTTCTACCACTAGCTATAGTGCGATGTTCCGTGTGCTCTGAGCTA
Organism: Zingiber officinale; assembly: GCF_018446385.1. Taxonomy (NCBI): domain Eukaryota; kingdom Viridiplantae; phylum Streptophyta; class Magnoliopsida; order Zingiberales; family Zingiberaceae; genus Zingiber; species Zingiber officinale. The sequence continues at coordinate 11,078,149 of NC_056002.1, forward strand.
GAATCATGAGAGTCATGAGTCTCTAGCTCCACCTGCACAATTTCTTTCTCCATGTTGCTCTGTGATGTTTCCTTTCCTTCTTTCTGAGTACGCTGTAACATAGCTTTCTCGTCAAACACCACATCTCTGCCGATCACCATCTTGTTTGCCTTAGGATCCCAAAGCTTGAAGCCTTTAACTCCTTTCTGATACCCTAGAAATATGCACTGCTTTAACTTCGCATCCAACTTTGATCTTTCCTCACTAGATATGTGCATATAGGCTGGACATCCAAAAACTCGAAGATGAGAGTAATCTACTTGATTCCCTGTCTATACTTCCTCTGATACTTTGCCTTCTAGTGCTGCCCTTGGTGATCTATTAATAAGATAACATGCCATGTTAACTGCTTCTGCCCAGAAATTCTTTGCAAGCCCTGCATTCAGCTTCAGACATCTTGCCTTCTCATTGTCCTGTTCAACCTTTCCACTACCCCTTCTGTTGAGGTGTCCTACGAACCGAGAAATGCCTCATTATCCCATGCTGCTCACAAAATTCCTGAAACTTTGAATCTATGTACTTAGTCCCATTATCTGACCTAAGGCATTTGATCTTCCTTCCGGTCTGGTTCTCCACTTCAGTTTTCCATAATTTAAACTTTGTAAAAGTTTTCGACTTGTGACGCATAAAGTATACACAGATCTTTCATGAGAAATCATCAGTAAAACTCACAAAATACAAGTGCCCTCCACGTGATGCTACACTGGTTGGTCCCCAAAGATCTGTATGTACGTTGTCCAGAATCCCCTCCATCTTGTTTGTTGCCATCTTGAATTGCACTTTGCTCTGTTTCCCAAGAACACAGAATTTGCAGAATTCTATGCTTCCACGTCTTGACACCCTTCAACAAATCTCTCTTGTGAAGTTATAACATCTCACGTTCACCCATATGCCCTAGCCGCATATGCCACAAGACAGTACTATCTTATTCAGACTCCACTGAGGCGACTCTACCTACAAGTGTAGTCCCTATCAACTTGTAGATATTTCCTGCTACCTTTTGTCCTTTCATTACCTCCAGAGCTCCCTTGCTAACCTTCATCACCCCGCTCATTGATTTGTAATTACAACCAATACCATCCAGTGTGCCTAGTGAGATCAAGTTCTTTCTTAGCTCTGGTATATATCTGACATCACATAAAGTTCTGATCACACCATCAAACATCTTGATTCTGACGTTCTCTATGCCGATAACTTTGCATGCCGCATCGTTTCCCATCAACACTGAACCAGAATCCACTGCCCTATAGGTGTCAAACCAATCCTTGTTTGGAGTCATGTGATATGAACATGTAGAGTCTAAAATCCATGCATCCATCATCTGCTCTGAACTTGACATAATTGATAGCATATCTCCATCACCGCTCTCTGAATTTTCTTCTTTAACTATGTTTGCAGACTTTGCTGAACTGCTTTTGTTCTCTGCAATATATTTCTTTATCTCTAGACAATTTCTCTTGATATGACCTTTGCCTCTACATTTGTAGCACGTGATCACCGTCTTCCTTTTCGATTTAGAATGAGCCTTGTTGTTGTTACCCAATCCATGTCGAGATTTGCTCCTACCACGCTCTTGGTTGCTATTTATCACAAGTCCTTCTCCCTGAGAAACTTCATCGTTTGTTTTTTTTCCTTTGGTGAAAACCTAGTAACACACCTGTGATCTCCTCCAATTTGAGAGTTTTTCCTTTGGTGAAAACTTCATCAAAGTAGTAACCAAATTCTCGTACGTAGGAGATGAAGGTAGAGAATTCAATAACCTCAGCACCTTGTCTTCATCTTTGATCTTCACATCAACCTGCTTCAGATCACTTACAATCTGGTTGAATACGTTGATGTGCTGGCTCAGATCGGTTCCTTCTATCATCTTTAGCCCGGATAAATTATGCTTAAGATACAACTTGTTTGTCAATGACTTTGACATGTACCGACTTTCCAACTTTTGTCAAACTGCCGCCGGTGACTCATCGTCCATGACATGGTACATCACGTCATCCATAAGACAAATCCTGATTGTCGCTACTGCCTTCGCCTAAAGTTCTTCCCAATCTGATCTCTTCATGCTTTCTGATTTCCTTTCTTCTAGCGCCTCCACCATGCCTTGTTGCACCAATAAGTCCTTGACTCTTCTCTGCCATAATTCAAAGTTTCCGGTTCCATCAAACTTTACCATATCAAACTTCGTAGAAGTTGTCCCCGACATGTTGAAGAAATCCTCCAAAACCTGTAGCTCTGATATCAATTGTTGCGCAAAGAGAGGGCAACACCTCTCAACCTCTAAAACGCGAAAGAAGAGGAAGAGAGATCTGGAAGAGAGAAAAGAGATCACACGAAGCAGCAAGACAAAAGGTGCATAAAAGGAGAGCAAACACGAGAAAGGAGAAGAAGAAGAGTTATCGTGGTTCGGCGACGTGCCTACTCCACAAAACGACCGAAGCTTTATTAGAATTCTGTCTACATAAAAGAATCACATCTAATGATTCTTGTGTTTATTGTTGTACAATAAGCTTACAATAATCCCTATAAATAATGCTAAACCCCAGACCTGGTAAAATCGTAACAGAATTTTGTTATGAAAAATTACAACAAAATTCTGTTATATAAAATCTTAACAGAATTTTATTACGAAAAATCTTAACAGATTTTTCTTGTATAACATCCCTCATATTAACCTTATCCAAATATTAGCCACCCGTCAACATTTTGATCTCATCAATTACATGAAAAAATATATGCAAAAAGTAAACTATCTATATGCAATAACATGACCTAAATCATGACATCATCATGGCATAAATCATGGCATCATCATGATATAAATCATGACATCAATCATGGCTTAAATCATGGCATTATACATTGCATAGTTGTCATAAATTAATTAAATATGATAAAAAATTAGGTTTCCATAAACTATAATCTCTTAATTAGATTAGAAAATAATTTCCAAATCTAATCCATATTATATTAGGAAATAATTCCAAATTGGGAAATAGTTTTTTAAAATTGAATTTCCTAACAAATTAGGAAATAATTTTTAAAATTAGCTTTCCTAACAAATTAGGAAATAATTTTCAAGATTAGAATTTCCTAACAATAGAAAATAATTTTCAAAATTAGAAATACCTAACATATTAGGAGATAATTTCTAAAATTAGATTTCTTAACTAATTAGAAAATAAATTTTAAAATTAGAAATTTCTAACATATTAGGTGATAATTTCCAAAATTAGATTTCCTAACTAATTAGGAAATAGATTCCAAAATTAAAAATTTTATATTGGATTAGGAAACAATTTCTATATCCAAATTTTTTTAAATTTTCAAATATAATTTTACGACAATCTATGACACACTAAACAAAAATCTATGATATATGTCAAAATACATGGTGGCTTTGATACCACTATTGGGTGTCTCTCATTTTAAAATTTTATTTCACAAAACATGCAGAAAAAGCATAATAATTTCCTAAATTATTATAACATGCATTATACACAGGAACACACATGTGTAGATATAACTGTTGGTTGCTACTCGGAAAGCCTAATGGTTCCACTGTACAAAAATTTTGTACAAAGGTTTGAACCTTTCCTAGCTACCATGTGTTCTTTTAAATTAAACTTGGATCGTCTACGGAACTTAACACGTTTGATCCCAAGTTTAACTTATATATTCTTTTAGGTTTAGACTTGGATCTCCTACGGAACTTAACACGTTCGATCCAAATCACCTAGGTCACAAAGTTAATTAAATATTAATTTCCAAATTTGGCTTCCAGGACTGCATGGCGAGGCACATGGCCTTCTTGGATATGGGAACAACCACCACCGCCTAGACAAAGCCTTTTAAGGAAAGTTAATATTTAATTTCCTTAAATAACTCTAGGTTAACCAAAAAGAATAATCGAAGCACAAGTTCAAAAAGAAAACAAAAGAACACAACATCGAAAACTAATTCGAAATCTAGAATCACATGCCTCTTTTATTTGGTATTTTTACAAAGAAATAAAACTAGTATGATGCGGAAATTAAATACTAGCGTACCTTCTCTTTTGCAAGCAAAAAACCTCTAGGTCTTCTACCGTATTCCTCTTCTAACCTCGGAAGTTGTGTGGGCAACGATCTTCCGAGATGAGAAACCACCAAAGCACCTTCTTCTCCTCCTTGCAAGGTTCGGCCACAAAAAGAGCACCTCCAAGGATGAAGAGATTCAACCACCACCAATGCTCCAAGGGATGCTATAAAAGAGACTTCTTTTCTCTCCTTCTTCTCCTTCTTAGATCCGGCCACCAAAGCTATCTCCACCAAGAGAAGGTTTCGGCCACACAAAGGAGACGAGAGGAAAAAGAAGGGCCGGCCACACCCAAGGAGAAAAGAGAGGGAAAATAGAATAGAGATGTTAGCTATGAAGGCACCTCTACCCCCTCTTTTATAATCCTTGGTCTTGGCAAATAAGGAAATTTAATAAAAAACTTCCTTAATTCTTTTGCCATGAAAAAGAAAAATTATTTAACTAAAAATAATTTTCTTTTCTTAATAACAATGGCCGGCCACCTCAAGCCCCAAATCAAGGAAAGTTTTAATTAAAACAAAAATTAAAACTTCCTAATTTGTTTCCGGAAATTAATAAAAATTTCTCCAATAATTTTAATCCCTTCATGAGTGGTTAATAAAAAGGAAATTTTATAAATTAAAATCTTTCTTTTAAACATGTGGATAAAAAGAAAGTTATCTCTAAAAATTAAAATCTCTTTTAATCTACAAATAAGGAAAGATATCAAATCTTTTCTTAATCTCTTGTAGAAACTTATAAAAGAGAATATTTAATTTTTAAACTCTCTTTTAAAACATGAACATGGTTAAAAAGGAAAGTTTTCTTAAAATTTAAAATCCACCTTTTAATCAACAAATAAGGAAAGATTTCAAATTTTAAACTCTCTTTTAAACATGTAGATGATTTACAAATAAGGAAAGTTTTTACCAAAAATTAAAACCATCCTTTTAATCTACAAATAAGGAAAGAGATTAATCTCTTCTCTTAATATTTTGTAGAAAGCTATAAAAGGAAATTTTTAATTTTTAAACTCTCTTTTAAAACCATGATATCCACATAAGAAACAATTTTAATAAAAATCCTTTTTAATATTTTAGTGGCCGGCCACCTAAGCTTGGGACCCAAGCTTTGGCAAGCCATCAACTTGGCTCATCCACTTGGTCTTGGCCGACCCTAGCTTGGGTTCCAAGCTAGCTTGACCGGCCCCATTGGATGGGTAAGAAGGTGGGTATGTGGTGGGTATAAATCTCTATATTACAAGAGGCTACGATAGGGACCGAGAGGAGGAATTGGTTTTGGTCTCCCGATGAAATTAAGCATCCCGTGTTTGCCCCGAACACAACTTGATTTCATCAATAATAATTCATTCCACTAAAGAACTATTATTGAACTACCGCACCAATCCCAAACTACATTTTGGGCTCCTTCTTATTATGAGTGTGTTAGTCTCCCTGTGTTTAAGATAACAAATGTCCACTAATTAAGTAAATTACTGACAACTCACTTAATTAATATCTAGCTCCAAGAGTAGTACCACTCAACTTCATCGTCATGTCGGACTAAGTCCACCTGCAGGGTTTAACATGACAATCCTTATGAGTTTCTCTTGGGGACATTCTCAACCTAGATTACTAGGGCACAGTTTCCTTCTATAATCAACAACACACATTATAAGTGATATCATTTCCCAACTTATCGGGCTTATTGATTTATCGAACTAAATCTCACCCATTGATAAATTAAAGAAATAAATATCAAATATATGTGCTTGTTATTATATTATGATTAAGAGCACACACTTCCATAATAACTGAGATTTTTATTCCTTTATAAAGTCAGTATAAAAAGAAACGACCTCTAATGGTCCTACTCAATACACTCTAAGTGTACTAGTGTAATTATATAGTTAAGATAAACTAATACCTAATTACACTACGACCTTCCAATGGTTTGTTCTTTTCCATCTTGGTCGTGAGCTACTGTTTATAATTTATAAGGTATTGATAACATGATCCTCTGTGTGTGACACCACACACCATGTTATCTACAATATAAATTAATTGAACAACTACATTTATCATAAATGTAGACATTTGACCAATGTGATTCTTATTTCTAGATAAATGTTTATACCAAAAGCTAGACTTTTAGGGGGCGTTTGGTTCTCTCCTAGGAATCGGAATGGGAATGGGTATCATAGTATTATGGAATGGGAATGGATATCAGCTTGGGTATCATTCTTAAAAATAATGTTTGGTTAGTTAAATATTTTCAATCGGAATGAACCTAAATTTCCTTTTTTACCCTTACAGGAAAATAAGAGAAAAAATTAGATGGGAGAGAAAGTTGAATGTGAGAGAAACATATGATGAGAGAAAATGATGAGAGAGAAAGTTTGATGAGAGAGAAAGTGTGTTGGGAAAAAATGAAGAGAGAGAAAGTATGATCAGAGAAAATGAGGAGAGAGTGCATGATAGGAGAGATTGAGAAAAGAAAAAGTATATGATGAGAGAGAAAGTGTGATGAGAGAGAAAGAGTGATGGGAAAAAATGAAGAGAGAGAAAGTATTATGAGAGAAAATGAAAGAGTGAGGAGAGAGAAAATATGATGAGAGAGAAAGTGGGTTGAGAGAGAAAGAGTAATGGAAAAATGAAGAGAGAGAAAGTATGATGAGAGAAAATGAGAGACTGAGGAGAGAGAAAATATGCTGAGAGAGAAAGAGTGATGGAAAAAATGAAGAGAGAGAAAGTATTATGAGAGAAAATGAAAAAGTGAGGAGAGAGAAAGTATGATGAGAGAGAAAGTGGGTTGAGAGAGAAAGAATGATGGGAAAAAATGAAGAGAGATAAAGTGTGATGAGAGAAAATGCTAGACTGAGAGAGAGAAAATATGATGAGAGAGAAAGTGTGCTTAGAGAAAAAGTGTGATTAGAGAAAATAAAGAGAGAGTGTGTGATGAGAGAGAATAAGAGAGAGAAAGTGTGATGAGAGAAAATAAGGAGAGAGAGTATGCTGAGAGAGATTGAGGAGAGAGAAAGTATGATGAGAGAGAAAGTACGATGAGAGAGAAAATATGATAAAAAATAAGTAGAAAATGTATAATGGGACAGAAAGTGTGATAGAAGATAATGAAGAGAGAGAAAATAAGGAGAGAGAGTATATGATGGGAGAGAATATAGAGAGAGAATGAGGAGAGAGAAAGTATCTTGAGAGAGAAAATGTGATGACAAAATAAGGAGCGAGAAAATATGATGAGAGAGAGTGTGTGAAATTAAAAAAAAATGAACAAATATACTAAGGGTATTTTTGTCTAAAACTTAATTCACAATCCTATTCCATCAAAACCCAAGGGAGGGGGTGGGTTTCATCCATACCCAAATTTTTAGGTTTCATTCCAAAATCTTGATTCCATTCCCATTAACCAAACACAAGGTTTGGGAATGAATCCATTCCCTCATTCCTAAACCCATATACCAAACGCCACCTTAGTATACTTCCTAACAATAACCGTAGAATAAAATTGGTTTAAGAATTATACCTATTGAATAACTTTAAGGAAAATGATGTCAACTAGCAATCCTCACAAGAATTATCTCTATTCGTATCCACGCCGAGATATCTTAAAAATAACTCCATCAGCAACAAGTCGTGTCTCCGCTTCAGTACTAGCAAAGGAAGGAGACAACTTTGATCTGAGAGAGAAAGTCTAGCTTGACTTGGTGTCCGATGACACAAGGCAACCTAGTGACACCAAGTGAAGTGGACGACAATCTATTGGCTATTGTTTGACACCGCTGGAGGCTGCTGCTAGTAGCTGAGGGATCTAGAGGCCATAAGGTGGCTAGTGATGATAGCACAACCAGTTGTTGAGCTGGGTGGCGGCACAAGGAGGAGCATCCTCCTTGTGCTTGGCAGTGGAGAAAAAGAGAGGGAGAAGAGGAGAATGAAAAACCTAAACTAAAAATTAAGTTCTATACTTTTTTTTTCCTCATGGAGGGGTTTTGTACATCTCCATCCGGGTTTCGTAAGCAAGATCAAATCCATACCTATTAAGCTAATCCGATCCATTATCATTAAGCTTCGTTCAAAAATCAAACAATCTTGGTTTAAAACCAAACTAATTTTGGTTTACAACTAAACCAAACTAATTTGATTTATTACTAAACCATAATGGATCCAACTCGCCTACAAGAGCTATGGACCACTAACGCTTCCAGCCCAACAAATATCTTTCATATTTGCCTTTCATTTGGTCCTACCAGATTCTATCTCTCAATTTGATCAGAATCTAATTCTCAAACTTGTTTTATATCTTTCAGATATACTCATAATGTATGTGACTCAAAAGGTTCTCGATTATGTTAGTCATTCATAATTAATCATTAATTATGAATTGGTCATGAGTTGCACCTAGTAGTACCTCATGATCCCCAATTGACAAAAAAATCATAGTTGATCCCAAAATAATTCTGAACCCTTCATCATCTATAATTATTAGTATACATGTTTCTTTCACTCATCTTAAATCCACTTGGTTCAGGATATAATCTATGTGTCAGTCCTCACTAAGCTGACTTTGTCATAGCTAATCCAAGTAATAGTCTCTTATCCCATGGATTTAAACTACTCAAACACGTGTCCAAGAAGACTATCCTCTTAATGTGTAATGCTTTGACCAAAGACTTATTGTCATTTCTAAGAGGTCTCTTAAGATATATATATATATATATATATATATCTTAAACTCAATTAATAAAGTTCACAATACAATATATAGCATGAGAGAAATTATGATTGGATCATAATTAGTGGGTATCTCTCTATGGGTGATTATGTACGTATTGAAATATTCCCTAGTCAATGAATTGATGAGATTGGACATCATCAATTTTGTAAGACTAACATGTGTTATACTCCTTAATTATCCAAGTAGTATTGAAATATTCCCTGGTCAATGAATTTATGAGATTAGACATTATCAATTTTGTAAGACTAGTATATGTTATACTCCTTGGTTTTTCTAAGCAGTCGATCCTCACTGGTTGGAAATATTGGAATGTTGAGAGTTAACATATTGATGTTGGTTAAGGATAACTAGTTCATTGAAAGTGACATACTATGAGACTTCATATGGTTCTCTGGAAAGTCCTGTTGAAGGATTCTCTGGAAACATTTCTAAATCCTTCAACAGTTACAACTATTAGTAACTTCTCTAATAGCTGTAACTGTTGAAGGATTCAGAAATGTTTGTTGGTATAGGGAGCGCCAGATGATTGAACCTATGTTTTGATTATGGAAAAGAGTTCAAAAATTAAAATATCTTATTATCTAACAAGTATGAATGAGCTTGCAGGAAAGTCCTAAGTGTTCTTATGTAAAAGTCCTAGTGGATTCTAGGTAGATGGAAAGGCTAGGGGGAGGTAACCCTACGTTATAAGGGGTGGTAACCTTAGGTTATGAAACGTCTTAGCTGCAATTAGGCAATGAAGTCCTGGTCTGGGGGACTAGGTGAAGTCTTGGTGGGTCAAGGACTTTGGGCAAGATCCTAGAGTCGAGGACTCTAGGTGAAAATCCTAGGGTCACGGACACCAGGTGGAAGTCTGAACAGGTCGTGGAGAGGACATTCAACACGAAGTCCTGGAGTCTTGAACGCTAAGAAAAAGTCCAGATGGTTTGGAGAACCAATCTAACAAAAGATAAACTCTCCTAAGAGGAGTATGTGAGGATGCGTTCCCTAAAGAGGGAACAGTAGGCGTCGGTCCGACCTAGAGTTTCAGTGAAACTCAAAGTCAGGACCAGACAGTCAGAAAACTGTCAAAACTTATCTTTATATACTATTTTATCTTTTATTCTAACTCTATATTTCAGGAAGACTAACATTTTTACAGGGTCAGATTATGTCTTGTTCGATCTACCGAACCTCTAGATCAGTCGACCGGACCACTAAGCCAGAAGAGCAAATTTTAGCTCACATGAAGTGTAGACTAAGGGATCGGTCGACCAAACAGGGAGGTTCAATCGACTGAACGGTGGATAAACTTTAGACCTAGTTGATCAGACCAGGTAAGCTGATAAGCGTCAAGAGTTTGGTCGATCAAATGAAGGGATCGATCGATTGAACAAAGATTCTATCCAAAGCTACAGCATTAGATGGAAAGCTAAGCGGGTTTAGCAGGTTTGGTCGACCGATCAACGTCGAGTCAAACCTGATCCCGAGATCAGTGGATCTAGATCAAGCTTGGCTATAAAAGGAGGCCTCAACCCAGCACTTTGGGATAACGAATTCTAATAATCATTAGCTTTCGCACGGTGCTCTGAGTACCTCTACGACGCCTGAACTCTGCTCCGACGACGAAAAGCTCGACCTTCAGATCCTTAGAAGTCGTCAGTATAATTTTAATTAAGAGTACTTCAATTGTATTATTCTTGTACTTCACATATGTATTTGTAATTTTTGAATTGATAGTGAATTGCCCAATGAAAGTTATCAATGATCGCGGGCCTTAGAGTAGGAATCGTCAAATATTCTGAACTAAGTAACCAAAAGTGTTAGCGCTTGCTTTATTTTATCTTCTATTTATGCTAAGTTTTACTCTGATTGATTTTAAATGAAAACATGAAAAAGCCAAAAGTTATATCACCTCCCCTAGCACACATCAATCCTACAATGTTCTGGGATCAACTATGATTTTTTTAGTTAATTGGGGATCGTGATATATTACTAGGTATCACTCATGATCGATCCATAATTAATGGTTAATTTTGGATGAACAACATAAATAGGGAACCTATTAAGTCGTATGAACTACGAGTATATCTGAAATACATAAAATAAGTTTAAGAATTAGATTCTCATTTTGAGAGAGATTAAATTTGATAGGACTAGATGAGGAGCAAATATGAAAGATATTTATTAGACTGGAAGCGATGGTGGGTCACACCTTTTACAGGCAAGGTTAGATCCCTTTTAGTTTAATTATAAACCAAAATTGGTTTGGTTTAATGATGAATCAAGAGTGGTTTGATTTTAAACTAAGATGGTTTGGTTTTGAACCAAGTTTAATAATAGCGGATCGAGTTGCTATTGGGTTTTGGATTTAGGAGATGACTTGCTTCCTAAGTCATTGTGAAGAGATATACCTACCCTTCCATGAGGAGAAGAAATTAATTGAATTCATTGGAATAAAAACCTAAAATTGTTTTAGGGTTTTCTCTCCCTCTCCTACTTATTTCCCTCTCTTGCTGCTGCCTACCTAAAGAAGGTTGCCGCCCCTTTTGTGCTGTCACAAGCCACTGCTGCCGACACCCCCTACTCCGGCCCTACCTCCTAGCCAGCAACCCCCTTCTGTCAGCCTCATAGTCACTGGCAACGACTATTATATTGTCAGATAGCAGCAGGATGTTATTGTCCACTTTATGCCACCGATATTCCCCACCACCGGTTGCTTCCTCCTTACAGTTAGACAAACCTTCCAGCCACCAAATAGCAAGAAAGACACTACTGTGCCGCCAGAACAATAGTCGAAAGGGTTGTGCCCTTTCCTCGCTTTGTGCCGTTGGGTTGCCCTTGCCATTGGGCACAAAGTCAAGCCTAGGTTTCCTCTCTCAGATCACATTGTCTCTTCATTTGTCTAGTACCAAATCAGAGACAAAAACTTATTATTTAGAAAATCCATCTCAAAGATATATGTTGGGCCATCATGGATCGGCTAGAGGGGGATGAATAGCCCTGAAATAAAAGTTAGAAGATCTCTTGCTTTCTATTATAGCAAGGACACAATATTAGGTTGATACATAAAATAAATAAAGTAAGAGGCAGAGAATTTTTACTTCGTTGACAACTAGGGAGGTTGGTAATTCAAGACAATGAAAAACTTACTAAAAAACTTCTTTGTGAAGGCAGAGTGGCCTCTTACAGACTTTTAGAAGCTCAAAAATAGATCAAAAAATGAATACAGAGATTGTTGTTGAAATCCTAGCTCTAGGGTTCTATTTATAGCATACTAGGAAAAGTTACCGTTGTGCTGATGTGGCTTGGAGGCATCTCCAATGTCATCAAGGGCACACTCAAGGTGATAAATTTTTATCCACATTGCAATGGTTATTCAATGACTCTGCCTTGTTGGAGGGGCCTCTAATGTGATCTGAGATGACTTGGCTACTATTCATACGAGAGGAACCTTCAGTTCATTAGAGGTGCCTTCAGTACTATTCATCTAAGACGCCTCCAATTCGATCCGAGACACCTCGAGAACTATTCATCCAAGAATGATTAACTCCCATTGTTAACCATTGTTCGCTCCACTCGCTTGGGTAATGCTCTGGTTGCTCGACATTGAGCTTGTTGGTGCAGGTTTCACTAATGATCAAACTCAAATTTTGATGTATGACAAAGGTTAAAGTTAGATTATGTTGTGATCTAATCCTATTACCAAGTGTGCAGGATATGAACTTGATGGGTCTAGGGACTGACTATACACCAGGCTAAAATCTAATCGAGTCAGGAGGACCAGACGATTGGTAGGAAGTCTAGCCGATTCAAAGAGGACTAGATAGTTGGCAGAAAGTCTAGTCGGGACAGGAAGGACCGAACGATTGGCTGAAGTCTTGATAGGGCATTGGACAGGAAGTCCTAGTGGGTCAAGGTGTTGGATCGAGAAGCGCTAGAGGGGGTGAATAGTACTCGTGGCTTTCACTCGTTTCGGAATCGGAAAACAATCGAGTAACGCAGCGGAAATAATGAAAACAAGCAACACACAAACACAAGCTGTTTACTTGGTTCGGAGCTTGTGACGACTCCTACTCCAAGGCCCACACTCGTTGAGCGTTTACGTTGGGCAACAACTATAATCATGAAAAGTATTACAAACTAAGTACAATTATGAACTGAAATAAACTTTATACCGACAACAACTAGATTGAAACTGAAGTTCCGGGTCGTCGGGATGTCGCTACAGCACTTTGGGATCATCTCGTTAGCAGCTTGTGGCATAAGGATTGCTTAGAAGGTGATATTCTAGACTACTGGTTGAAACCCCCTTATAAAGGGTGTTCAAGGTGCCTCCATTAAGCTCCAAGGCGCCTCCAACCCAAGGTTTTATCTTGACTCAGCCGCTGTCGATCAAGCTTTGACCGTTGCTCGTTATCCACCTGAAGGCGCCTTCAACGCCACTCGAAGGCGCCTTCAATGCCACTCCAAGGCGCCTCCAAGCCGCGGTCCAAGGCACCTTCAGTCCCCATGAAGGCGCCTCTAGCTCCTCTACACAGCTGGCTTCGGCTTGCACCCGAGGCGCCTCCAAGCTCCATTGAGGCGCCTCGGACACTGTTCATCCAAGGTGAAGTGTGCTTTTTTATCCCTGCACAATGTGTTAGTCCACAAAATACACATATACCCTGCAAGACAAGGTTAACACACATAAATATGATAAGAAAGGTGTTTGACAGTCTCTGGACTATCCGGGTCCGACTTCAGATTTCCAACCGAAAACCCTAGGTCGACTCGACGCCTACTGTTCCCTCTGCGGGGAACGTGTCCTCACCTACTCCACTCAGGAGAGTTACCTATTGCCAGTGCGATCCTCCAGATTGACTGGACTTTTGCTCAGCGCTCGATGCTTTCGGACTTTCTGTTGGACGCTCGCTCCCCGACCTGTCCAGTCTTCCACCTGGTTCGCGACACCAGGACTTTCCACCTAGGATTACCACCCTCTAGGACTTTTGCCTGAAGCCCTCGACCCACCAAGACTTTCCGCATAGGGTTACCACCCCCTAGGGTTTTCCACCTGCCTAACCTCGGTTAGGACTTTTGCCTAAGTACACTTAGGACTTTCCTGCAAGCTCATTCAAACTTTTAGATCACAACATAACCTTAACTTTGAATCCTTTGCCATTATCAAAACACTGGTTCAATCGTCAGATGCTTCCTGCACCAACACAAGAGACCTAACATCAAGAAAGTCTGTGATTGGTAAGTGGAGGTAAGCAATTGGAGGAGAGATCCAATGAGGATGCATTTCTGTTTGAGAAAACAGTAGATGTCGGTCCAACCTAGAGATTTAACAAAACTTAAAGTCAGAATCGGATAGTCCGGAGATTGTTAAATATTTAATTACTACACTTCGTTCCATATTATTGCTTATTGTGATGAAGGAAAATTATGTGGCTAAAAACAGGGGGCTCTAGGTGCCTAGACACAATCCAGGAGCCCGGAGGTGGTTCAGGCACCCGAGCAGGAGGGTAAAGCAACAGGTAACTGGATGAGGTGCCACATGTTGATTGGCTAGCCTACATCATATTTTGGGTGCCTGGACTGGTCTAGGTACTCAGAGAAGGATAAACTTTGAGAGATAAAGTTTTATCGAGGAGTCACCACATCAGCAACCCAAGCACCCGGGGGTGGTCCAGGCTCCTGGAAATAGCCTATAAAAGGGCATTTGACCAGAGCCTTCAATAGTACATTCTATAGGATCATAAAGACACCTAGGGGTGAATAGCATTCTTTAAAAAACTCGATTTAAAACTAAGTTACGCAGTGGAAAATGAAAGCAAAAAGATAATGCTAACACAAGTTAGTTTTACTTAGTTCAGAGCCTTCAACGACTCCTACTCTAAAACCTGTACTTATCAAGTGCTTTCATTGGGTAATCTACAAATAGCTCGATTGGTTATAAATTGAGTACAGGAACTATATATGAAAATGACTAACAATAAAGAAAATAAGAAAATTTTGATCATCGGTTATCGGAGGAGTATCACAGCGTCGCAGGAGCTTTTTCCAAGCACCAAGCAAGAGTAAAAGTCGTAGCAATTGTTGTTTAGAAGCTCCTAGTTGAAGACCTTTAAATAGACCCAGTCTGGGCACTTGGAACCCCTTCGGGTGCCTGGACCATGTGGCTTGGTCAGTCGACGCACTCCACCTTAGCTTGTGGATGAATTTTCGGGCATGGGCGCTTGGACCAACTCCATGTGCCCATGGCACCCACCTAGGCGAACTGCTCTGGGTGCCCGGACTGGCTCCGGGAGCCCAGACTCCCCTTTTCTTCAATAGCTTCTTCCCTACAGAAAAGGTTAGTCCAAGCAATAAAAAATATTTTAATCTTGCAAAATAGAGTTAGCACAATATAATAAAATATGAGTAGTAATTAGATCTTGTCTCCTCGAGACTAGGATCTAGTCAAGGCCTCAACTTAGGTTTCCCAAATGGACCTAAGTTGGACCAAGACCTACAGTTCCCTCAACGGGGAATGTGCCCTCACTGGATCTTTCCTCCAGTTGCTTACCTCCACTTACCAACTACAGTCACTTGACTTGCCTTTGACCCACCAGGTCTTTCCACCAGTTGTTAGGTCCACAGACCGAACTGGACTTCGACCGATTGTCAGGTCTTACAGACCCAACTGGACTTTCTGCTAGATATCGGGCCCCGCGGACCTATCTGGACTTTCCATTAGCTATCAGGTCCCGTAGACCTAACTGAATTTCAACCCGGTGTCAGGGCCTTCAGACCAGTCAACTCCTGTACACTTGGTAGAAAGGTTAGACAAATAGCACATCTAACTTTGAACTATTTGTCATACATCAAAATCAGATTATTAGTGCAATCTGCACTAATAATCTCTCCCTTTTTGATGTAATGACAACCTAGGTTAAAGTTAGAAAAAAATACAATAAAGCAATAAAGCAAGCATTAAGCATGAAATGTTTAAAGTGAGTTAATTTTTCTAACCTAACCCACTATCCTCTCCCTTTGGTATACATCAAAAAATAAATGCATAAAGCATAAATAAATAAAGTTTTTAGAAAAAAGGACTTTGCAAACTTAGTTTTTAAATGATGTCAAGTACTTTTGAAAACGAGTGTTTGAAAACCAACATCTTAAAAAATTACAAGTGATGTTTTTAAATAAAAACCTGATAAAGGAAAAACTCAGGTTCATTTGAGGGAAGAGTAAATATTTTCAAGAAAAAATTTTGTAAGTAAGTTTTTGAATATTTCAAAAGTAATAACTTTTCAAAACATTTTAAAGCTTAAAATGTTTTTGCAGAATATTTCCAAGGAAACTTCTAAAGAAGTTTTTAAAGTTATTTTTTTAAATAAATTTCAAAATATAGTTTTGAAAATAAACTTTACACATGATGTAAGTAATTTTAAAACATTTGTCAAGGCAATTTTTTTCAAAAAAATATTCTAAGTAATTTGTTTCCAAATTTTTTTAAAAAAAATCTCAAGAAACATTTTGAGAAAAGTAAATTTTCGCAAAGTAATTTCAAAGAAAAATTTTCTAAAAAAACTCAAACTACTTTTTAAAGAAATAACACATTAAGACTAATTTTTAAAGTACTTTTTGTTGGATCAAGAATTTGCTAGGGGGGGGGGGTGAATAGCGATTTAAAAATATCGGCGTATAGAGTAAGCAGTGGAAAAAATTAAAACACAATGCTAACAAGGTCGTTTTACTTGGTTTGGAGCCTTTGTCGACTCCTACTCCAAGGCCCACACTCGTTGAGTGCTTTTGTTGAACAATTACTAATAATTCGAAAAGGTTTTACAAATGCAGTACAGGAATTATTTAGTAAGTGAAAAAAAATCAACAATAAGAGAATAAGACAAAAAAAACTTGTCGGAGAGCCTTCATAGCGTTGTAGGAGCACAGAAGAGTAGATCGTGAGTTGTTCCTTTGCTTCAGCCTTCACCCTCCTTATATAGGAGGTTCGGGGCACCTGGATACCTTCAGGGTGCCCTGAATGTGACGTGGTCAAGCCAACTAGGGTGCTCTATGTGGCGAAGCTCGTTTGGGGATAAAACTTACCTCCAGGCGCCCGAACCCTTGTTTTCAAGCAATTTCCTTCCTGCAAGAAAACGTTAGTCCGAGGCAATGTAAATTATATATCCTGTAAAATAGAGTATTAGCACATTTTATAATGAAACATAATAGTAATTAGATTCCGTCTCCTTGAGACCGGAATCTAGTCACGATCTCGACTTAGATATCCGAAATGGATCTAAGTCAGATCGACATCTAATGTTCCCTTCCCGGGAACGCGTCCTCACAGTCGCTTCCCTCCAGTGACTTACCTTAACTTACCTGCCAGACATCCGGTCAGCCCTTCGACCCGTCTGGACTTTGTGTCAGCTACCTGGTCAGCCCATCTACCTAGCTGAGCTTCCCTGCAACACTGAGTTAGCACAGTATTAACAGAATTCAAGTATAACCTAGGGTTACCTCCTAGGGTTGCCTAGCTTCACTCACTAGGACTTCCATTGCCTGGCTTCACTCACCAGGACTTCCTCCACCTAGCTTCACTCACTAGGGCATGGCTTCACTCACCAGGACTTTCTCCACCTAGCTTCACTCACTAGAGCCCGGCTTCACTCACCGGGACATCCACCACCTAGCTTCACTCACTAGGGCCCGACTTCACTCACTGGGACTTCCACCACCTAGCTTCACTCACTAGGGCCTGACTTAACTTATCGGAACTTCCACCACCTATTGGTTGCTACACCTGGATTCCGTTCTATCCCCATGTACAAAATTTGTACAAACACAGAACTTAACCTAGCTACCCATGTGCTCTACTGAAGTTAAACTTGGATTGTAAACGATACTTAACATTATTAATCCAAGTTGCTCTTCAAAAGTTAAACTTGGATTGGAAACGATACTTAACATTTTTACTCCAAGTTTAACCGATGTGATCTTCCTAAGTTAAACCATATTACAGAAGATGATTAAACATATATTTCAAAGATCGGCTTCTAGGTTAAACATGGCGAGGCACTAGGCCTTCTTGGATATGGGATCATCCACCACTTCCTAGACAAAGCCTTTTAAAGAAATTCAATGTTTAAACTTCTTACAATAACCATTAATTTAACTAAAGAGACCTCAATAGAAACATAAGATCGAAACATGAAATCGAAACACAAAATCGATAACATAAAATCGATAGCCTCTTGTGTTGGTATTTCAGATTACATTCAAAGAATATGAACTAATTATGATGCGGAAACTTATAATTAGTTATACCTTTCTTTGAAGATTTAATAACCTCTCGATCTTCTATTGTATTCCTCTCCTCCTCTTGGACGTCGTGTGGGTGACTATCTACCAAGATGAAATCCACCCAAACCTTCTTCTTCCTTCCAAGCTTTCGGCCACCAAGGGATGTCACAACTAGAGAGCTTCCTTTCTCTTCTTCTTCACCTCCTAGTATCCGGCCACCAATTGGAACTCCAAGCTTGATGCCGCCGGCCACAAGGAAAAAGAAGGAAGAAGATGATTGATCCTGTCCGAACCAGAAGTCAACAGACGCTGGGCACGTGACGCTCCAAGGCTCGCTGATGTAGGTCTCCAACTAGTGTCGAGATGCTCCGGCTATCCTGCACAGAAGTCGAGCCGGGAAGGGGATTCCCAGCGACGACCCTCCGACGCTCAAGTCAGGTAAATCACGATGAACAAGGTGGCTCCAGAAGTCTCAGAGTACATACCAGCATCCCTTGTCGATGAAACCTGAGGTTCTTTATATAGAGCTGTGAAAGGTTTGGGCACGCGTACCAAGGTGCATAAGTGTCCCCTGTCCTATCCTAGGTATGCGGCTGTCAGAAAGCTTACCTGTCCTTTCCTAGGTACGCGGCTGTCAGAAAGTTTACCTGGTCCATATCGCTACAGTCAAAGCATGCCCTCGATGGGACAGCAGAATCCCCTGTCACAAGATTTGGAGCATGACACACACGTGAAACCTACAGGTTGTCAGAGAAAGAAATCCTCTGGCCCTTTCCTTTGCTCCAAACTTGTAGTCCGAGCGGAAAGATACCTAAACATCCGACCGGACATCCGCAGTGGTTTACTTGTGCTTTGTGGAGACTAACAAACAGGGGTGCTTTATGACTGTGATCGGTCAAAAGGTCAGCTCGGTCCATGACCTTTTTAACTGAGCGTCGGAACCCCGATTTGACAGGGTGCCTACCAACTATAAGTGCAAACCGGCCGGACCCTTCCGGGTACTCGATTCCATCGGCCGGCCGGCATCTCCGGTCGGACCACACTCTCCTCCGGGTGGGCGGCTGTCCGGTGACTTCCACTTGGCGTTGACTTTGCAGAGAGGGGGCCCGCTCTTACTACCGGATCACTTGCCTTCCCTTCAAGTCTAGTCGAAGGAGGCGCATAGTCCGACTGACTGGACTGTGAGTCTAGCCGAACGGCTCTTCCATGCTAATCTTCTCCGCCCGGTCAGCGGCAGAGGTATCCTTGAATGAATCAATGATGGCTTTCGCCGGATCTCCTTGCGTTCTGCGCCAATCTTCGACATCAATGTCGATCATACCTTCATTAAATGCCCCGAATGATTGACTACCACGTGGAGCAATGCCATCAGAGTACGGAGGCGGTTGCATGATATTTTGATGTGACCGAAGCAATTCGAAATAAACGGCTAGATGTATGCATTGATTCCCGTGACCTGGATCCGACGGTGGAGGCCGACCGGCCCTCACCCTATAAATTCTTCGTTTCCTTCTCGCCTTCACACGCCTCCGTTACCTCTACTGTTGCTCTCTGCGCTGTGGAGCTCCGGCGATCTTGTTGCTGCCTTCTGACGCTCTCCGGCGCCTTTCCTCGATTCATCTCCCCTCAGTAAGGTTTTAGATCTCTCCTCCTTCCTTTCCGGTATCTAATCCGTATTTCTTCCCCTAGCTCGAGTCTTTGAAATTCCATTCCTTCGTCTTTGGAACTTCCTTTTTGATTTCTTCTGCCCCGATCATGGCCAGTTCTTCTCATCCCGAAGAACAATCCTTAGGCCCATGGTATACTACCATGCGATCTCGTTTCGAACAACGGGATTTTGATATTTTGGCTGACAATTTCGAAATCCCCGAGGATATCGAAGTTCGCCTAGCTGGTCCTGCCGCTCAGCCTCACGGTGGTTTCTGTGTCTTTCGCGACCAATTTACCGCCGGTCTGCGGTTCCCCGTACATCCTTTTATAGTAGACGTCTGTAACTATTTTAGCGTGCCGCTCGGAAGTTTAGTACCAAACACCTTCCGTCTCCTCTGCGGCGTTGTCGTTTTGTTCAAGATTCACAACATTCCCCTCCGACCGGAGGTCTTCTTTTATTTCTATTATCCTAAGCAAGCCGAGCCGGGCACCTTTATGTTCCAAGCTCGGCCCGGTTTGGTCTTCTTCAATAAACTACCCACTTCCAATAAACATTGGAAGGACTATTATTTCTACCTCCGCATGCCCAGTCAGCCAAACTTTCCGACCCAGTGGCAAGTCAGTCTACCTCCCCCTCCCGAACTGAAGAAATTCAAGACCCGACCGGACTATCTTCACGCTGCAAATGTACTAGCCGGTCTACGACTTGACATCAACAAGCTTCTTCACGAGGGAGTGATGTACATTTTCGGGCTGAGTCCTATACGGACCCCACTTCCGACCGGCTTCGGTAAGAACTTTGCTTTGGCACTTGCTTTAATTGCTAACTGATTTCTTTTTCTCTTCATGCAGCTGACATCGTCATGGACTCGGTGATGGCCGGCGTTCTAAAGAGAAAGGCAGCAGCGCTGGAGGCTGTGGCAGCCAAAGAAATGAAGGCGCTGGGTATTCAGCCGGTCGGTTCTCACGAAGGAGAGAGCGGCACCCAGGCTGAATCGGCCGCTCAGGCCTCTCAACAGCTACCCCTCCGGGGAACCAACGGCCCCCGAGGAAGGGTCCGCTCGGGAGGAGGATCACCACGCAAAAGAGACGCCAGTGGAGACTCCGCTCGGCTACCTCCGCGGTCCAACCCTCGACCGGGCCGCCTCGACTGCGAAAGGGAAGGCACCGTGCCCGAGACCATTTCATCTGACCGGACGCCTTCGACTGGGACGAGCTGACTGCTCCGGTCGAGGCCACTCCGGTCGACACTCTCCCCCGCTCGCCGTTCAGTCCAACGTTCGACCATCCATTCGCGGTCTTCTGCGCCAGCTTCTGATCCCGGTCGGTCTTCATCTTCCGACTGAAGAGTTGCTGCCAGAAGCGGACCGGACGACCGTGCCCGAGCACACTGTTACTTTGAAAGGGCCCCTCGCCGAGATGTGGGCCGACGCTCGGGCGCGCGTAGCACTGATCCCTCTCCAGAACTTAGCCAATAGCCACATGCAAGCGGCTACGGGGGTAAGTTCTTCGTTGTTTTTTTTGTTTTACCTAAAATATTTCCGCTCGGCTTCTAACAACTGCGACTTCTCGTTTCAGAGGTGGGTAGAAGAGATAGCAGTTTCCAACCGTCTGGCTATGGCGGACGAGGAGATAAGGCAACTGCGGGCGGCAGGTGGTCCGAGCGGCTCCCAAGGACCTTCCTACTCCGAGTTGCAAAAAGAGTCAAGAAAACTCAAACTCGCTTAGCCGAGCGTAAGAAAACAGTGATCGTGCCCACGCCTAGCCGAGTCCGAGCGTGTCAAGTCGCTGACACAAAGATAACTCGCCACCACTGAAGAACACACCATCTGGAGAAGAAAACGTGGAGGCCGGCCTGGAGTTGAAGATAAAGGAGCTGACGGAGCACTCGATCGGGAGAAGGCAGGCCGCTCGGCCGATGCGGAGAAGATTGAACGTCTGAATGAGGCCCTGACAAGCTCCCAGGCAACCTTTAAAGAATACCAGGATGCCGAGCCGAGCCGAGTCGCCGCTCTCCGACAAAGTCACATCCGATCGCCCGAGTTCTCGGAGAAAATTTGCGAGCGGATGTACTCGGCTTTCGACTTGGCCATTACGGCCACTATGACCTATCTGAAGTCGAAGGGCCTTCTTCCGGAGTCCACCAATATCCCGGCCGGCGATCAAGTGGAGCTTCTGAGCAACATTCCGAGGGACCTCTACGACTACATCGAGTAATTCTTGTAATTTCGCCGCTCGGCTGAACATGAACCTTTTTGTACTTAGGCCACTCGGCCTAAGGTTCTAATTTTAATGAAATGCTTTCCTTTCGGGTACTCTATCTTTTTACACTTCCCTGGCTAACACTTGTACGGTCCGCTCGTCTTCTATCACATCATACCTTGGGCATTTTCGAGGTGCATTCTTCCGAATGAAGTGTTTTCCCCAGCTCTTCCGTCCTACCGAATATCAATCTGGGCTGCTAGCCGGAATCGCTCGCTATAAGCCGATCCGAACCTTTTATACCTCGAGTCCGATCGGAAAATAGCTTCGGTCCGACAATCGGCGGGGAATACGGATAATCGCAGTGTCGACGATATTCCGCTCGGATTATTTATGGACGCCGGCCTCTTGATTTTAACGACGGAGCTCGCCGCGCGGATATTTATAGCCGCGGCTCTCGATCTTTAACGACGGAGCTCGCGCGGATATTTATAGCCGGTCGGCGCTCGATCTTTAACGACGGAGCTCGTCGGTATTCCGCCGGAGGGTTTATAGACGCCGCTCGTCTTGATTTTTAACGACGGTGCTCGCCGGTATTCCGCCGGAGGGTTTATAGACGCTCGTCTCTTGATGTTTAACGACGGTGCTCGCCGGTCTTCCGCCGGAGGGTTTATAGACGCCGCCTCGTCTCTTGATGTTTAACGACGGTGCTCGTCGGTATTCCGCCGGAGGGTTTATAGACGCCGGCTCGCCTCTTGATGTTTAAAGACGGTGCTCGTCGGTCTTCCGCTCGGAGGGTTTATAGACGCCGGCTCGCCTCTTGATCTTTAACGACGGTGCTCGCCGGTCTTCCGCCGGAGGGTTTATAGACGCCGTCGTCTCTTGATCTTTAACGACGGTGCTCGCCGGTCTTCCGCTCGGAGGGTTTAGACGCCGGCTCGCCTCTTGATCTTTAACGACGGTGCTCGCCGGTCTTCCGCCGAGGGTTTATAGACGCCGCTCGCCTCTTGATCTTTAACGACGGTGCTCGCCGGATTCCGCCGGAGGGTTTATAGACGCCGCTCGTCTCTTGATGTTTAACGACGGTGCTCGCCGGTATTCCGCCGGAGGGTTTATAGACGCAGGCTCGTCTCTTGATGTTTAACGACGTGCTCGTCGGTCTTCCGCCGGAGGGTTTATAGACGCCGGCTCGCCTCTTGATCTTTAACGACGGTGCTCGCCGGTCTTCCGCTCGGAGGGTTTCGCCGGCTCGTCTCTTGATGTTTAACGACGGTGCTCGTCGGTCTTCCGCCGGAGGGTTTATAGACGCCGGCCTCTTGATCTTTAACGACGGTGCTCGCCGGTCTTCCGCTCGGCTTTAACGTCTGTGCTAGTCGGCCGTCAAGGCTAATTTTGACACTTCCGTTCGGAGTTGCTCTTCGCCTTTCCCCCAGCTTGGATAATGCCTTCCTGGCCGCACGGCTCGGGATCTACTTCATCGAGTATTTTGGCTCGGATAATATACCTCCGTCGAAGGGCACGGGGCCTTCGATCTTCGAGCGTTGGCTCGACCAATTTAATTCCGGCCGAACGGCACGGGTTATTTGCTTACAAGTCTAACCACATAAACCTCCCGACCGATCGGCGGGGGCCTTCGCGCCACGATGATAATGCCTTATATTCGCTCCTTTGACTTTTCATCTCGCATTTCAAGTATTTAGTCGAAAATGAAATACACGGTGATTTACAGTGATACACCTTTCACCCCGCCTTGAAGGTCGGAGGTGGTTCGCGCCCACGCCTATCTAGCCGTCCGTCCTCATCCTCCGGATAATACGCTACCGAGCCGAGCTTTCGATGATTTTGAAAGGGCCCGCCCAAGCTTGCCGACGTCGACGACCGGCTTGACTTTCTTCCGGACAAGATCGCCGACTTGGCGATCTGGGAATTACACGACGGTTGTAGTTTTGTTTCATCCACTGACGGTACGCCATCAGACGGAAGCCTTTGCCCTCTCTTCTTCTACCAAGTCCAGCTCCATGTTTCTTCGCTCGGTGTTGTCATCATCATAGTTACGGATCCTGGTTGACTCAACGCCGACTTCGACCGGTATGACGACCTCACCGCCATATACCAAATGGAACGGTGTGACTCCGTCCCTTCTTTTGGCGTCGTTCGGATAGCCCACAAGACGCTCGGCACTTCATCCGGCCGAGCGCGCAGAATACGAAAAATTTCCCGGTTGGCTACTTCAGCTTGACCGTTGCTCTGGGGATAGGCCACGGACGTGAAATGTTGCTCAATGCCGTAGCTTTTGCACCAATCCTCTAACATCTTCCCTGTGAACTGCCGCCCGTTGTCGGAAATTAGTCGGCGAGGGATGCCGAACCGACAAATGATGTGTTGCCAGATGAATTTTTTAACCATTTGTTCAGTGATCTTTGCCAGCGGCTCGGCTTCCACCCACTTGGAGAAATAGTCGACCGCCACTAGTAAAAATTTCCTCTGCCCGGTCGCCATCGGAAATGGACCGACAATATCCATTCCCCATTGATCGAACGGACATGAAACGCTTGATGCCTTCATTTCTTCGGCCGGTCGGTGGGAGAAGTTGTGATACTTCTGGCATGAAAGGCATGTAGATACCGTCCGAGCGGCGTCTGTTTGTAAAGTTGGCCAAAAGTACCCGGCCAAGAGGATCTTCTTGGCCAACGAGCGTCCGCCCGGATACCTCCACATGATCCTTGATGTACTTCCTGGAGGATGTGCTGAGTCCTCCGAGCTCACACATTTTAGCAGAGGACGCGAGAAAGCTTTCTTGTAAAGCTGATCTCCGATGAGTAAACCGACCGGCTCTTCTTCCGAGGAGCCGGCCGCATATTCATCGGATGGTGTGGTGCCCAACGGAGGAATTCTATAATAGGTGTCCTCCAGTACTTGGAAACGCGAGGCCTTGCATCCGGTCGACATGCGCCACCATTAGCGTTTTTCAATTGGTCGAATGGCGACCTGCTATTGAGCTCATGAGTTTGGCCAACCCATCGCCGCCGGTTCTCCGCTCGGGAATCTTCCGATAAGCACTTCTGGAAAGTAGCTTTGAGTTTTCAAAGGCCTCAGAGAGTTTAAGCCAACACGCTTGATTTCAAAGGTGCCTGAAAGTTGCCGAGCGCCAACCGTGAATCCAATAGAGAGTTACCCGACCGCCCCACATGTCGTGTGAATCCGGCTATAAGGGCCTCATACCGCCTCATTGTTGGTGGCCTTGTAGTCCAGCCGGACGGATAGGTGCATCTTTTCTTCTGGTGAGATAAGTAATATCCCAATCCCGCTCCGAGTCGAGTGGAAGACCCATCCACATATATCTTCCACAAGCTTCGGCTCGGGCTCTGCACTGGTCACAAAATCAGCCAAGGATTGGGCTTTAATCGCCGAGCGGGCTGGTACTGGATGTCAAACTCGCTAATTCTCGTCCACTTGATAAGCCGTCCGGACGCTTCGATTCAACAGGACTCTTCCGAGTGGACTGTTCGTCCGGACAATGATTGTGTGGGCTAAGAAATACGGTCGAAGGCGCCGAGCGGCTAGAACCAGAGCAAAGGCCAACTTCTCGAGCCCGGTGTAGCGAGATTCAGCATCTTTCAAAATATGGCTCAGAAAATACACCGGCTGCTCTTCGCCGCTCGCCCTCACAAGTGCTGAGCCTACAGCATGCTCAGTTGACGACAGATACATATACAGTGACTCGATCGGCTTGGCCAGTACAGGCAGGAATTCAGATATGTTTTCAACTCTTCAAATGCTCGGTCACACTCTTCGTTCCACTGGAACTTAGTAGCTCTGCGTAGGATCTTGAAGAATGGCAGGCTCCGGTCGGCAGTTTTGGAAATGAATCTGGACAAAGCAGTTATCCGACCGGTCAACCGTTGCACTTCCCTTGTGTTTCTGGGAGGAAGCATGTCTTGCAGAGCTTTCACCTTGTTGGGATTTGCTTCGATCCCCCGCTCGGTCACTATATACCCCAAGAAACGCCCTCCTTTAGCTCCGAACAGGCATTTCGGGATTTAGCTTGACTCCATATTTGCGCAGTGTTCGGAAGGTTTCTTCCATATCCTTGAAAAGATCGGCCGCTCGGACGGATTTGATAAGAATGTCGCCCACGTAAACTTCCAGGTTCCGCCCGATCTCTCCTTGAATACCTTGTTCATCAAGCTACCGATAGGTGGCCCCAGATTCTTCAATCCGAACGGCATCACATTGTAGCAATATGTGCCATCAGCTACGAAGCTCACCTTTTCTTGATCTTCGCAGGCGAGCGACACGTGATAGCCCGGTAGGCGTCGAGCATGCTAATTAACTCACAGCCGAGTCCACCAATTGATCTATCCGGCAGAGGATAAAAATCTTTGGGACATGCTTTGTTTAAGTCCCAAAGTCAATGCAACTCGCCACTTGCCGCCCGGCTTGAGACCAATACCACGTTATTAGCCACCGAACCTGACTCACAGATGTGGCCCGAAGTTTCTACTCCGCCGGATTATGGCATTCGCCGCGCTAAAATCTCTTTTTTCTGCATCGCCGAGGTCAGTCGACATGCAACTCATGTTGTGCTAGGCTAGGCGAAATTCGCAACTCGTGTGTCGACCAAACAAAGACATCATGATTTTGCCGGAGGCATTGGATCAGCTTCTCTTTTTTCCTCTAGATCCGAGGCGATGAAAGTGGTGGCCTCCGATCGGGTCGGATGGATCTTCTCCTTTTCATCATAAATTAAAGCAGGAGGTTTCTCGGTTATCTGGACCTCGATTCGGGGACCTTCCGAGCGGAAGAAGCTTCTCGGATCATCTCTATATAGCAACGCCGAGCGGCTAGTTGATCTCCCGTACTTCTCCAACCTTGTCCTCCACGGAAATTTTATCTGGTGGAAGGTTGAGACAACCGCCCGGAATTCGCTGCCGGTCGTCCCAAAATGACGTTGTAGGATGAGGGAGAGTCAACCACCACGAAGTTTGTTGTCCCTGGTCCTCCCGAGCGCTCTTCTCCCAAATGAGGTGGCTAACCGATTTGTCCGACCTATGAACTTCATTGCCAGAAACCCGAGAGCGGGTCGTCATTGAAGCACTTCGATCAATTTGCACTGATTGAACGCCTTCTTGAATAGTATGTTGACCGAGCCCCCGTGTCAACAAATATGCGGTGAATGTAATTTGCTATTACCGCTTTAATGAGCAAGGCCGTCAGGGGTACTTCTACTCCTTCCAGTCTCCGCCCGAAAGTGATTTCCGTCCACTTGCCCGCTCTTGGCTACAATGACCAGATGGATCTGCACGCCGAACGCCTTTCTTGCTCGGTTGAGTCTCCTCCGGTCGGCCCACCAGCAATAACGTTGATTTCGCCCCGGGAAGTATTGCTCCTGCTTTCCTCCCGAGTGGATGGTGGACCGTTCCTCGGACGTCCGCGACTTTCCTGCCTTGGGATCTATGCCGATCGGACGATGGTGATGTCGCCTCTATGCGGGTCCGGCCGGCTTCGGGTCCTTTGCCTCGTGTTGAGGGAGGAGACCGTCGTTCGGTTTTCCGGGAACAGGATTGGACACAAAGGGAAGGCTTCGCAATCCCTCGTGTTGTGCGTATCCGTTTGGTGGAATTTGCGAACATTGGGGTCCACCTCTTCTTTGGCTTGAATGAGCGGCAGCCACTGCACGCATGATCCGTGGGAGATCGAATTGCTCACCCTTGGTCCTCTAGGTGGTTGCCGAGCGGAGTGTCGCCCGCCGGCATGAACAAGTGCACGTTCGGTTGGAGCTTCTTTCCAAGCGGCTTGCGCTTCTTCCACGTTTATGTATTCGTTGGCCCGATGTAGCATGTGATCATAGTCTCGGGCGGCTTTCGAGCGACCTGAAGAAGTCCCCATCAACAAGGCCTTGTGTGAAGGCGTTCATCATCGTTTCCGATGTGGCTGTTGGGATGTCCATCGCCACTTGGTTGAATCACTGGATGTAAGCTCGAGCGATTCTTTTGGTTCTTGTTGATGGCGAACAAGCTAACGCTTGTTTTCTGATAACGCCGACTGCTGGCGAAGTGGTGGAGCTGCTCGGAAGTCCTTGAAGCTTGTGATGGATCCGTCCGGCCGCCTACCACCGCTGGGCCGATCCCGAGAGCGTGGTAAGGAAGACTCGACATTTCAATGAAGCGTGGCGGTATTATCAAACTTACCCAAATGATCATCCGGTCCGTTGTTCCATTATACTCGCCGATCGTAGGGGCACGAGTGCTTGGGCGAGGATCTCGGAATGGCTTCCAAAATTGGCGGTTGGTCCGCCGGAGATGAGTCCGTCCGGGAGCTTTCCTTCCCGCCATCCCGCTTGGCATTTCATCCGAGGAAGATCCTATATCTCTTCGGGCTGGCGTGGGGGTGCGAAATAAGGCCCGGTGGAATGCGACGGTGGCTGTACGGCCCCCCGACGCGGACGTTGCTTGTTGCTCCGCCCGCTCGACGGATGCTTTTTGCTTTTGCTCCACGAGTTTGGCGGCCCTTATCTCGACCAGAGCGTCGAGTTCCTCCCTTGAAAGCGTCACCGTGTGCTGTCGTCCAGCCTCGTCCATTGTCTCTGCTCGGATGCAGGAGCGTTCCCACAGACGGCGCCAATTTGATCCTGTCCGAACCAGAAGTCAACAGACGCTGGGCACGTGACGCTCCAAGGCTCGCTGATGTAGGTCTCCAACTAGTGTCGAGATGCTCCGGCTATCCTGCACAGAAGTCGAGCCGGGAAGGGGATTCCCAGCGACGACCCTCCGACGCTCAAGTCAGGTAAATCACGATGAACAAGGTGGCTCCAGAAGTCTCAGAGTACATACCAGAATCCCTTGTCGATGAAACCTGAGGTTCTTTATATAGAGCTGTGAAAGGTTTGGGCACGCGTACCAAGGTGCATAAGTGTCCCCTGTCCTATCCTAGGTATGCGGCTGTCAGAAAGCTTACCTGTCCTTTCCTAGGTACGCGGCTGTCAGAAAGTTTACCTGACCCATATCGCTACAGTCAAAGCATGCCCTCGATGGGACAGCAGAATCCCCTGTCACAAGATTTGGAGCATGACACACACGTGAAACCTACAGGTTGTTAGAGAAAGAAATCCTCTGGCCCTTTCCTTTGCTCCAAACTTGTAGTCCGAGCGGAAAGATACCTAAACATCCGACCGGACATCCGCAGTGGTTTACTTGTGCTTTGTGGAGACTAACAAACAGGGGTGCTTTATGACTGTGATCGGTCAAAAGGTCAGCTCGGTCCATGACCTTTTTAACTGAGCGTCGGAACCCCGATTTGACAGGGTGCCTACCAACTATAAGTGCAAACCGGCCGGACCCTTCCGGGTACTCGATTCCATCGGCCGGCCGGCAGTCCAGTCGGACCGGCCATCTATGGCCGTCCGTCCGGTCGGACCACACTCTCCTCTGGGTGGGCGGCTGTTCCGGTGACTTCCACTTGGCGTTGACTTTGCCAGAGAAGGGGGGGGCCCGCTCTTACTACCGGATCAATGATGAAGGGTCAGCCACCAAGGAAGGGAAGAGGAATAGAAGATGTGTTGTTTCATAAGAAACCACCTCCTCTTCTTTTATAATCCTTGGTGAATGCAAAAAAGGAAAGTTTTAAAACAAAATTAAAACTTCTTTTAATTCCTTTATCATGGACGACCATAACCCTCTTCATCAAACAAGGAAAGATTTTAAACAAGAATTAAAATCTCTCTTTTAAAATCCCTTTTGTGAATAGCTATAAAAGGAATGTTTTATAAAATTAAAATCTCTCTTTTAAATCCTTTTGTGGATGTCTATAAAAGAAAAGATTTCAATAATTAAAATCTCTCTTTTAAATCCCTTTTATGGATCTCTATAAAAGGAAAGATTTAACAAGATAAAAACTCCTTTTATTTCCTTTTGTGACTGATCTAAAAAAGGGAAGTTTTATAATTAAAATCATCCTTTTAAATCCTTTTAATGGATCTCTATAAAAGGAAAGGTTTTACAAAAAATATAACTTCCTTTTCTATGTGTGGTCGGCCCCTTGCTTGGGCACCAAGCAAGGCTTGGCCGGCCCTAGCTTGAGCTCCAAGCTTGGCTTGGCTGGCCCCTTGCTTGGACACCAAGCAAGGCTTGGCCGACCCTAGCTTAGGCTTTAAGAAGCTAGGCTTCGGGTGGATATAAGGCTTTAAATGAGAGGCTACAATAGGGACCTAGAGGAGGAATTGGCTTTAGTCTCCCGATGAGCTTGAGCTTCCCGTGTTCACCCCGAACACCCAACTCAAGTTCATCAATAATAACTTATACCACTAAAGAGTTATCATTGAACTACCGCATCATTCCCAAATTATATTATGAGCTCCTTCTTATCATGAATGTGTTAAACTCCCTATATTTAAGATATCTAATGTCCATTAATTAAATGAGTTACTGACACTCACTTAATTAATATCTAGCTCCAAGAGTAGTACCACTCAATTTTATTGTCATGCAGGACTAAGTCCACTTGCAGGGTTTACATGATAATCCTTATGAGTTCCTCAGGGGACATCATCAACCTAGATAACTAGGACACAGTTTCCTTCTATAATCAACAATACACAATATAAATAATATTATTTCTCAACTTATCGGACCTCTTGATTTAATGAACTAAATCTCACCCATTGATAAATCAAAGAAATGAATACTAAATATATGTGTTTGTCATTATATCGAGATTAAGAGTACGTACTTCCATAATAACAGAGGTCCTGTTCTTTTATGCAATCAGTATAAAAAGAACAACATCAAATGGTCTTGCTCAATACACTCAGACTGTACTAGTATAATTTTATAGTCAAGATAAACTCATACTAAATCACACTACGACCGTTCCAATGGTTTGTCCCTATCCATTTTGGTCGTGAGCTACTATTTATAATTTATAAGGAACTGATAACATGATCTTCTGTGTGACACCACACACCATGTTGTTGGACCGTTGGCGGCCGGCTAGAAGAGGGGATTGGATAGCCTGCAATCACAAAACCAAAACCAACCCTTCTCGAACTCTTAAACTAATACTTGCATAAAGAATAAGCAGAAAGTAAATAGAACATTAAAAGAAGAGGCACAAGTATTTACTTGGTTATAACCGATGTGGTTGTTAATCCAAGGAAATTGAAGCACTAAATACTCCTTCAGGCGGAGAAGCCTCTTACAATGTTGAAGCGCAGAAAACAAAAGATTAACTCTAAATTACAGCACACAAGCGTTGGAAGTGAATTTCTGAGTTCGTTAAAAAGCTTCTGGACTAAGGCTATATTTATAGCCTTGGTCGGGGCGCCTGGAAGAGTTCCGGGCACCCTAGGGGATAAAACTTTATCCTCCAACGTTCAGATCGAGTCAAAGCTCGATCCTGTGAAAAAGTCAACTCCGAGCGCCTCGGTACGTTCCGGGCGCCCCGGTACGTTCCGGGCGCCCCGGTCAGCTTTGGGCGCCCTGGACCCAAAAGTCAACTCTGGTTGACTTTTTCGATCCGGGTCCTCTACTTCGGCTCTCGTTGCCTCGATCCGGGTCTTCAACTCCGGATCCGCTCGCTTGGGTGATCTCGGCTATCCAGAAAAGGGCTCACCCGAACCCAACTTCCGGTCTTCTCGAGCGGACTTCCGCTCCAGCTTATCGTCCCTCGGAATCGCCGCGTGCTTCCTTCTCGTCCGCCAGTGTACTCATCCGCAGTCTTCGTCCCTCGATCGCACCCCATGCCAACCTTCTCGCTAGCTGCGTCTCTTGCTCCCTGAGCAATCTTTCGCTCCGGCTTTCATCCCTCGGAATTACCGCGCACTTCCTTCTCGTCCGCCGGTGTACTCTTCCACAGTGCCTCGTTCCTCGGATGCACCGCGTGCCGTCCTTCTCGCTAACTGCATCTTCCGCTCGACTACCTGTGCTCCTAAGCTCATGCACACTTAGACACAAGGTTAGAAACACACAGGACCTAACTTAACTTGTTGATCACACCAAAACAACCTTGGGGTTCCAACAATCTCCCCCTTTTTGATGTGATCAACCCAAGTTAAGCTAGGGTTAAAATAGACATGAAAATTAAACAGTTTATATTGCAATAACGTGCAACAAGATAGAAAAATTAAATTTTTAAAAAAAAAAAAAATTCTAGCTCCCCTACACTTATATTTTTTTCCTTCTCCCCCTTTGATCACATAAAAAATTAGGGTTGCAAGAAAAATCTAAGAGTTGACACTTAGAAAAATTATAAAAATCTATTTCAATGATTTTCTGGAAAATTTTCTAAGTCAAAAATAACTTTTGAAAAATTTTTATGTTTTTATCATCAAGAATTACGAACTTTCTAAGCCAAAAAACTTTATGCAAGAAAATTTTAAAAAAAGTTTGAGAACATTTAGAAAAATTAAAAAATTTCTATGCATTTATTTTATTTTATTTTTTAATTCTAATGCTTTTATCAGAAAGTTTTAAATTTTCATTTTAATTTATCATAACTTCTTAAATCACACTTTTTCGGATTTAAAGCAACCAATATTAAGCATGCAAAAAATTGTATCATGTTAATTTCTATTATTAGTTTGTCGAGATTCTTTAATCGACAAAGTATTTCTTTAATTTTGACTTAATATTTTTTGTTATATTTTGAATTTCTAATTACAAAAATATTTCGATAATATAAATTCTAACTTGATAAAGTTTTTCGATAGTATTTCTAATTTGCAAAATTCGTTCGACAAAATATTTTGTAATTTGCAAAATTTATTCGACAGAAGATTTTCTAATCTGAAAAACTCTTTCAATGATTCAATTTCTAATTCACAAAATTCTTTCAGCAACTTTTCGATTGATTTAACTAATTGTTCAGAAGGTAGAGACTATACCTGACTTACCTTATCAGCAGTTGATCCTCCCCATGTCGAGTTGCTTTCTTCCGAAGTCTCTCCCCCTTCATCGATGCTCATCTGGAATGAGCTTTCCGTGTCCTCGGGATAGAGTTCGGCTGTCTCGGTAGTTTCCTCATTCTCGGATTGTTCTGTCGGCGGCTCGGTGTCCATTGAGTTGTCGATTTCCAAAGGTTCTTCGTAGAGTTTCAAGAACTTTTCCCAAAGTTCTTTTGCACTTTTGTACTCTCCGATTCTGTCGATATCTTCATTTGGTATTACAGTTAGAATGTGAAATTCTGCCCGGGCATTTGCCATATACTCGTTACGTTGCTTCTTGTTCCAGAGGCGTTTATCGAGTTCTTCTCCATTCATTGTCTTTGGTGCTTCAAAACCAGATTTCATTATTAAACAAATACCAAAATCAGTGTTTAGATATACCTCCATTTGTTTCTTCCATAAAGAAAACTCCCCCTCGAATGCTGGTGGATAGATGTTATCTCCTGCCATCATTTTGTTGCTTCAGACGGTGGTTAGTCCTTCTGAGGCTTCTCGGCTCTGATACCACTTGTTTGACCATTGGCGGCCGGCTAGAAGGGGGGATTGGATAGCCTGCAATCACAAAAACAAAACCAACCCTTCTCGAACTCTTAAACTGTAACGCCCGAAAATTCTCAAAACTATTTTAGAAATATTCTATGATTTTTCTGGAATTTTAGAATATTTTTATGGAATTTTTAGAGTAGCGGAGGTAGCAAAAATAAATAGAAAACGAAAATAGCTTACGCGGGAATCGAACCCGAGACCTATGGGTCTTATGACTTATGGTGAACCTTAGTAACCAGGTGAACCCAACAGGGTCGTGCTGAAAGGAAGGGGAACCAATTATATTTAAGTTTCAGTTAGGCAAATTAATTCCTTAATAGAAATAGGAATTAATAAGTGGGGAGATAGAATTTTTAATCGGCAACTCCTCCTCCTCACCCTAACCTCACGCTGCACCTCTCCCTTTCCTCCTTCTCTCGGCGCCAACCACAAGAAAAAAAAACTAGGGTTCCTTTCTTAGGATTCCAAGGACACCTTCCGGCGACATCTCCGACACGAGGACGTTCCTCTCCGCGAGAAGAACGCATAGACGCGAGAGGATCGTCGAAAGGATCGTCTCCACCAGAAAACCAGCGACTAGATTCGTAAGAAAACTAGCGCAGGAGGTAAGAAACCCCTCACCTGCAGTATAAGTAGCTTTTCGTACCATAGAATGCTTTTAAACTAGCTATATGTAGATTTTTCGACGTATAGGGTGTATTTAACCCTCCTCGCAGATTTAGGGATCTAGTTGAGCACCTCTAGATGGGCCAGACACGTTTTCTCCTTTCAGTTGGAGATTCTAGACGTTGTCGGGTGCCTAGAGGTGGTCTCCCTAATAGAGGGGAGAGTTGGAGCACACTAAGTGTTCGACAAGATGCTTAGCTCAGTAAAATGCTACAGTAGGCATTTTTAATAGCTCAGTAAATGCAATAGAAGCATTTAAAACAGCTTAGTTAGTCTTGCTACAGCATATATGGGACTACGGTCCAATGGGTGGGCACCCACAGTCGCCTCTAGGTTCAGATAACCTAGTAAAAGTAAGATAAATTAATTAGCTATGATCCAGTATTTTACTTTCAGTAGGGGCACTGTACAGGACTAGATGTCCTTGGGCTGGGCTCCCATAG
The DNA here is from genome assembly GCF_018446385.1 of Zingiber officinale. Taxonomy (NCBI): domain Eukaryota; kingdom Viridiplantae; phylum Streptophyta; class Magnoliopsida; order Zingiberales; family Zingiberaceae; genus Zingiber; species Zingiber officinale. The sequence goes on from NC_056002.1 coordinate 11,112,694, forward strand.
TCGGTCCCTAGGTTTAGATAACCTAGTAAACCTTACTAAATTCGGGATTTGCAACCCCGGGTCTAGTTAAGGATGCGCGCATAACATGTACAGTTGTCGGGCCCATTAGCAATATGATTATATATTTTAATCTATTATATTATTAGCTTTTCAAAACTCACAAAGATCAGTTATGTTAGTTGAGTTTGAATTCAGTTACAGTCTAGCTTAGTTCATGTTCAGCTCAGTTCTTCTTTATTGATACACATGATAGTTTATGGTTAGCTTTGTATGTCCTGCTTTAGTGTTCATGTTCAGTGATTTCAGTATGCCATGTTTTAACAAGTTTAACATATGTTTGATAGCATGTTTTTAAAAGCATAAATGCATCGCATGCATGTTTTAGTGAGTTAGATGGTTTCTTACTAAGCGAAATCTTATAGATACTTTCTTTTCCTTATACTGCAGATAAAGGTAAAGGAAAGATGGACTAGCGGAGACTGGAGGGCAATGCTACGAAGATGTGTGTGGGCAGGAACTTGGAATAAAGATCTTAGGGAATTTCAGCAAGCTTGTTTAAGCATTAGAACTTTTTAGCGTTTTGGTTATTTTGCACCTTAGTAAGTTAAATGTTATGAACTAGTTAATCATGCATTCTGTCATGTTAGAACACTATTTTATGATGTTAGAATGTTTTTTATTTGGTTTAGAATAGTTATAAGTAACTTTGGCACGAACAAGTGCTGAAATCATGCCTTTGGCACGAAATCAGAAACTCGAATCGATCAGCTGATCGATTCGAGAGTTTCCAATCGATCGAAGGATCGACTGGGCAATTGGACTCGCGAACAATAGGCCTCTGGATCGATCAGCTGATTGATCCAGCAAGTTCTGTCGCGAACAGAAGGCTCTGGGATCGATCACTGGATCGATTGGCCAGTCTGGATCGATCAGCCGATCGATCCAGAATATTGCCCCGAGCACAGTAGCGTGCTGGATCGATCACTGGATCGATCCAACCCACGTCCCGGATACAGTAGCCCTCTGAATCGATCTCCGGATCGATTCGACCATTCCAATTGATCCGTGGATCGATTGGGAGGCCTGATATTAGCTAGAAACCCTTAGTTAAGTTCCTTGACCGTAAGGGGAGGTAATAATGGCATGAATAGCTTAGATTACACCCCTTAGCACATGTAGAACCAAGAAATGATAATAGTTTAGCAAAAAATTTTATTAGTACAGCTTCCGCAATTAGACTTAATGATGGTCATGGATTAGTTAGCACAGCATAATGTGACGATCAGCCTTACAGCTTAGTTAGTAGGAGGCAGGTCGTTACAGAGTGGTATCAGAGCAAAGTTCCCATACTTCCTACACACACATCAGCATTGAACCTGCAGCTTCCAAGTAAGAAACATCTCTCTCTTTATTATGTTCTTTCTTTCATGTTTATGGATAATGTAGCATGTTGATTGATGATAGTACCTAACATGATAGTGATAGTAGTTATATAAACATGATTGCCTTAGTTATGTATATCCTCTATGTCTTTAGAAATGGCACGAGGACGCCCAGCTAGAAGGACACCAGCTACTGAGCCCCAGCATGAGGCAGGCAGTTCAGTGCCTCCCCCAGACCTTACAGCATTAGTGGCTCAGTTACAGCAGCAGCTAGCTGAACAGCAACAGGAAATAGCCACCTTAAAGGCTAGTCAGCAGAATACTCCCACAGTCACCCCGGAACCGAACGTAGCGACGCCAGTAGTCTTAGAGGTTCCACCAGTCCAGCCTGCGGCACCAGTAGCCCCAGCAGCAGTAGAGGCAAAGAGAGTCAAGCCAGAGAATTTCTCAGGCACCAGCGAACCATGGGATGCTCAAGCCTGGTTCAAAACACTGGAAAGTACGATGGAGCTTCAGGACTGGCCAGAGTATGAAAAGGTGAAGTGCGCCTCCTTCTGCTTGACAGGAGATGCACGCATGTGGTGGGAGAGAATTAGAGCGAAGCGCCCAGTAAATCAGATGACATGGGCAGACTTCGAGAAAGAATTCTTCGAGGAGTTCTTTCACATGCGGGTCACAAACCGCCACTACGACGAGTTCACGGAATTTCGCCAGAGCAACCTTTCAGTGGAAGAGGTCGTGAAGAAATTCAACAGATTGGCTCATCTATGCCCTGAACTAGTCAGCACAGAAAAGGAACGAGTCCAGTTGATGCTCAAGATGTTGAGGCCGGAAATAGCAATGAACGTGGCTGGTGGCGTTCATAGGTCACAAACCACAGAAGAGCTAGTGAGCAGCGCTCTAATCACTGAGCATTACCAGAATAGCATCAAGTAGCAGAAGCAAGTCCTCTCAGAAGCTAAAGGTCAAGGAGGCTCAGGTACTCAGAAACAGCAGGGCCACAGCTCTCATGGCTCTAACTGGAAAGGAAACTCCAGCAACAAGCGCAAACCAGGGAGTTACCCAAAAGGAGGACCGGCTAGTAAACAGCCCAGCTATCCAAAATGTGCTACTTGTGGAAAATTCCATCCTGGAGTTTGTCGTAAGGGCACACGAGGATGCTTTGAATGCGGACAGGAAGGGCATATGGCCAAGCAGTGTCCGAACAAGACTAGCTTTCCTCCACCACAGTCGATCGAGTACGAAGCCAAGTCAGCATAGTTGCATTAGATGGTCCACACATCAGCCAGGGCAGACTAGAAGCCCCCCCCAGCTATGACGAATGCACGGATCTACTCACTGACCAGAGAGGATGTAGCAAATTCCTCGACAGTTGTTACAGGTCAGATTAGTATTTTACAGCAAAGTACAACTGTCTTATTCGATACTGGGGCAACCCATTCATATATATCCAGGGCATTTGCCGAGAAGTTAGCAAGACCTCCAGAGGTACTCAGTAGTCAGTTCCTGACGACCTTACCTTCAGGAGAAATTATGGCATCTACGCACTGGTTCAGAGCAGTGCCAGTCATTATAGCAGACAGAGAACTCTTCTGTGATCTAATAGTGCTAAATATGACTGACTACGATGTCATCTTCGGGATGGATTTCTTGATCAAATACGGTGCTTCCATCGAGTGCCGTAAGCAGAAAGTCATATTCCAACCTGAAGCAGAAGCACCGTTCGAGTTCGTCGGAGAACCCAAGAGAAGGGCCAGGAAGTTTCTCTCAGCTATGAAGGCACAGAGGTTAATGGATTCGGGATGTACGGGATTTCTAGCACACGTGGTCAATACCAGTCAGGACAAGGACCAACAGCTAGCAGAGGTTCGAGTCATATGTGACTATCCAGCAGTCTTCCCTGAGGAATTACTAGGCTTAGCACCAGACAGGGAGATTGAATTTGAGATAGAGCTCATTCCCGGTACCAATCCTATTTCCAAAGCGCTTTATCGCATGGCTCCAGCAGAACTGAAGGAACTTCATGAGAAACTACAGGAGCTGCTTGACAAGGGCTTCATACGTCCTAGTCACTCACCATGGGGAGCGCCTGTATTGTTCGTGAAGAAGAAGGACGGGAGCATGCGCCTGTGTATAGACTACCGGGCACTGAACCAAGTCACGATCAAGAACAGGTATCCTCTTCCCAGAATAGATGACCTGTTCGATCAGTTAAAGGGAGCAGCAGTGTTCTCTAAGATAGACCTCAGATCAGGTTATCATCAGGTGAAGGTTAAAGAAGGGGATGTTAGCTAGAGCCCTAGAGCCAATCATTTGATGATTGTATTATGGACTTATTGTATCATATTCTTATATTAAGAAAGGCATTTGTTTGGTTATTATACTTACTTGTATTGGTGCCAAATAAACTAAGTATAATAACGTCCTTGAGTAGAAGGTTCTTACCTATATCAATCGATTGGTTGAATCGATAGTGAGATGATATAGGGAACACTACTCTAAATCATTCTGATCCTGTCTGAGAAGCTGACCGTGAAGGAGATCCGGAAGAAGGAAAACCCCCATAATGACGAAGAATAATGCCGGTGAAACCTCGACCCGAGAAACCCAAAGCGGATCGGAAGAAAACCAGAATCACCGAAGGAAATCTGATAAATAGGAAGAAATCCCCGTCCAAATAGGAGAAAACCGAACTTTCAAGCTCCCGAAGCTCCCTGCGCACAAGAGACCAACCGACACTATTGTCAGTGACCTAAGACCGGGGTGGGAATCCCTGGCTAGGCCCTTCGACGCTCAAGTTAGTGATCTCTCTTGGTGTCCCGGAGGGAAACAGGAAGAAGATGAACAGTAGACAGAAAATTAGGGATGTTCACTTACCCAGCCAACGAAGAGGATTCCCCCTTTTATACCACTCCATATAACCTCCGTAGTCATGAAGTGGACCCCGGTTTGTTAGAGTTCATTATGACATCAGCTGCGTACTTCGGGAAGATGATTTTTAAGGAATCTTTTTTGTACCCCAGATGTACCTTCTTTGTCGTTTAGCACCTGCAAGACAAGCTGAAAGTATATTTCCCTCCAAAATATATATTCTCTGTCATGAATTATTCTATTCGATATATTTATGTATGATTCTTCTTCACGTGACTTCTATTTGTATCTTTACTGTGTCGAAATAATATTTTATCTAACATGTTTCTGAAGTATTCATTAACCCTTTTGGCCGATATTGGTCTATCTTCGTTCGGCAGGCATGTATCGACCGATATTGGCCTACCTTCGTTCGGCAGGCATGTATCGTCCGTTATTGGTTTACCTTTGTTCTGAAGGTATGTCCCGACCAATATTGACTTACCTTTATACGGCAAGCATGTATCGACCGATATTGGCCTACCTTCGTCCGGCAGGAATGTATCGGCCGATATTGGTCTATCTTTGCTCTGGAGTGTGCATCGGTCGTTATTAACTTACCTTCATACGGCAAGCATGTATCGACCGATATTGACTTACCTTCACACGGCAAGCATGTATCGACCGATATTGACTTACTTTCATACGGCAAGCATGTATCGACCGATATTGACCTATCTTCATTCGGCAGGAATGTATCGGCCGATATTGGCCTTCCTCCTTTGACTCTCTCTTCCTTTTCTTTCCTCATCTGAAGATCCTTAAAACCTAACCCATATCACTAGCCTTCCCCTTAAGTCTAGTCGAAGGAGGTGTAGACGACTGACTAGACATAAGTATGGTCTTGTCTTTTCCTACCCGTGCCTCTGCTCCAGATTTCGAAATGACCTCACAGATTTTGTGTGCCATTGTCTTAATAAATTAAGTATAGCAATCTTGTGAGCCTCTCTCTCCTTTAAATAGGGCTACCAGCCTACAACCTTCTCTTCACCCACAACCTTTCTCAGTTCTTTTTCTTCCTTGCCACTTTTTGTTGCTAAGGCCATGGTCGTGGATCCTCCTCTTTGGAGGCAACTTTTGTTGGACCAGGTGAGATCTATGTATGAGTTTATTGGGATTTTTGCTCCGGTTACTCTAGGGGTACAAGGGATCGTCTTAAGAGAGGAAGCTTCACAGTTCAAATCTTCTATCCAAAGATGCAGGTGCTCTGAAGGACCCAAGAAACTTCAGAGAAATTTTTTCTACTTATAGAGGGGCAGCCAAATGACCCAAGGGTGTTGTGGGAAGGGCACATCACATGATACCCTTGGGCCGAGATTGGTTGCTCCACTTGCTGAGCTCATACGGCTTGAGAGGGGAAGTGGTTTTTACATTTACTTTGCCATCATGGAATGAATCAACGTTCCCCTGTCTTGTCGCCCTTGAGCTTTTTTGTTTTTTTTTGCTTTCTTCGTCCAGGGAAAAATATGGCCCCTTGTGAGCCTTGGCAAGCTCGGACGAAGTGGGCATTTTCTATCTCTGCTCCATGGTAAGTTTGAATCCAGTGGGACTAAAACTTTCCGAGTGCCCTAAGAGTTTATGCTTGTAATATTTGTTATCTATTTGGGGTTTACTGTTCCTGAGGGAATGTAACACTATGTATTTGATCAGAATCTAAGTGTAAAGGCAAATTTTTGTATCTAATCAAAGGCTTTTATTGAATCTCTCTATCATTTACAATGTTATGTTCATCATTTCTTCATGTATCCTATGTATCATTTATTATAACTGAGGTTATCTTAACTATTAGTATAATTTGATATTATAACCGGTGTTATATCAACTGATGTTATTTTATTGACTGAAGTCAATATCATATTTATCTAACATAACCACAATTGCCCTCGTTAATAAAAATATTTTCAATAAATACTAAGTCATATTCTGCACAGACAGATTAACATTTGTCATTCTTCTAACCTTTTACTCTTAAAATATTCTTGTCTTTAGCCTGGGTATGGTCAAAAAGTTATGTCCTTTCTATTTCATTAGGCCCAGCCGATCACGTCTTCTCTCCAAATTTTCTAACCGGTGATTGGCTTTCCCTCGGGTGAGAGAATGTTCGAAGCACTACCAACCCCATCGCGATCCGATTCGTCACGTCTGATATGAATGCCCCTCTTTTTTTATGATGATCTGACACATGCCTTTTCTGATTACCACGTCACATAGGCCTTTCGCCTTTCTTTTGCGATCCTCAGCGTCGGCTGAGCTACCAACGTCCTAATCTGACGACCGTCTTGCGTTTTTCAAACCCTAAACCTTTCGTCTCCTCTTTAAACCTCGCCCTTCCTTTTTCCTTCTCTAGAGCTTTTTTCCTGTTGTTGTCTTCAACCAGTCCTCGTGCTTCGCCATTTCACGACGATCCCCTTTCTTGTCTTCAGTAAGTAATCCATTATTGCTCTAACCCATACCTTTGTCCATGGCTGAAGAAGCGATTGCTCCTTGGTATGTCCATATGTCTTCCATCTTTGATAAGAATGCTAGATTGTCCATCCGTCGCCAATATGAAATTCCTAAGGAATATAAAATCATACTCCCAACACCGAATGCTCGACCCCATCATCCCCCTGATAACTGTGTGACTTTCTTCAGGGACCAGTTGATAGGGGGCTTAAGGTTCCCCATTCCTCCTTTCTTAATTGAAATAAGTCGATATTTTGATATTCCTTTGCAAAAATTTGCTCCTAATGCATTTCGTTATCTATGCGGTACTTATATGTTGTTTCGTCTACGAGATATTCCTCCTACTCCTCAAAATTTCTTCATGTTTTCCTACCCCAAGCTCTCGGAGCCTGGTGTCTTCTTTTTCCAGTCGAGAACTAAAATGGTCCTTTTTGGAGATATGTCATCGTCTCTCAAAGCCTGGAAATCTCGTTTTTTCTTTTTAAAGTTTCTGGGACCTATTCCTTGGTCACATGCTTGGAAATCTTTCTTGCCTCCCTTACCCGATGTTAGAGAGTTTCATCTCCTTCCTGCTTTTCCTATTTATTGTGAGAAGTTATTAGGTCACCGGCTCTCGATCCCAAAATGGTTGAAGGTCGAGCTTTTATACCTATTTGGTTTAAGCCCCGTCAAACCCGATACTCACATTTCCTTAGGTAACGTCTTGTTCTTTTCTTTTTGCTTATAATTGGCTAAATTATTTTTCTTCTCTATACAGTGGAGAGTTTTTATGATGCTTTGATTGACAAAGAAATACGCGTGGAAGAAGAATTGCTTCGCGCCAAGGAGGCCGAATTTCTGGCCGCTATCGCCCCTCCACCATCAATTGAAGAACCGACTCCCTTAGCCGAAATACCTAGCTCTTCTGGGCTTCATGACATTCCAGGAGGTTCTCCTAGGGATCCTGCTGTGCAAATCCTCCCTGATCTTGCTCCCGCTATTACGTCTTCTGCAGCTGTTACTATCTCCCCATCTGCCTCTATTCCTCTTGTCGAGCATACATCCCCTGGTAGCTCTGATAAACCTATAACTGAGATTTCTACGGGCAAGCGTCCGGGACGCAAGCTAACCAGGGCTCCTCCTACAAAAAGGAGGCTCATTCTTTCTGCTGATGAGCTTGTTTCAGAAGATTTTGTGTCAACTGACCTTCTTTCCGATGAGCCCACCTTAGCAGAACTCTATCCTTCCTTGAATTTTCCTACCTCTCCTTTTCCTAAAACTAGCACCTCTGATGACGTTTCTTTTACTTTTCCTTTGTCTATTCCGTCTTCAGGATCTATACCCTCTTCGTCTTCTTCTTACTTGGTTTTTGCTCCACCATCTATCCCTACTTCTTCCTTCTCAGCTGGCTCTTCTGCCATTCCTGTCCTCCCCATATTACTGGGGGGTTCTTTTGCTAGTTCCTGGGACGAGGTTCGTCCCCTTTTTGAGGGGCTTTCCATTCCTGAAGTGATTGACCGCTTTTCTAATAAAGAGAATAAGGTATGTTTACATACTCCTGCTTTCTGTTTATGAAGTATCGTCTTACGGTTTTGAATACGCTCCCAGCGGTGGCTAGAGAACATGGGTTTCTCCCGACTATTGCACAATCTGTACACTGAGAACGAGAAATTGAAATCGGAGAACAGGGGGTTGCGACAGCAGGTTATCGAATTGTCTTCTGCCGAGTTTTCTGCCGCCGCCAAGAAGCAATTTGAAACTCAAATTGAGAGCCTTGAAGCCCAATTCAAATTGGTTACGGACCTCAATCAAGAGCTGACCTCAAAACTTGGCGAACTAAAAGAGAATTATGAACCAGAATTGACTGAGAAACTCAAAGCCTTACAGCTGAAAGAGGACGAGGTAGCCTCTCTAACCACCTCCCTTGATTCGGCTAAAGCCGAGGCTTCTGCCAGAAAAGATGAATTAAAGACCTCTCAGATGGCGCTGGCAATCTACAAAGGGGGTGAGGATGTTCGTTATAAGGAGCGAGCCACAGCCATGATTGAATCTCCCGAGTTCAACAGACCGATCGTGAGGTCCATTCTATCCGCTTTTACTGCAGGAGCTCAAGGGGTGATTCAACAATTAAAAGAAGAGCATTATTTATCTCGCGATCCTCCTCCTAATTTCTTAAACAAACGTAAACTGATTGAAAACAAACCTCCTGATCTGTACCCCAAACTGACTTTAACTTAAGTTCGAGTTATTGTAATTTAGTACTGATAAGCTTGTGTGACTTTGATTACTCTTCTTGGGTTGTAAATTTTACTCTTTCTCAGGATAAATATCTGTTTTCTGCAAATGTATCTGACGCGAGATTTCCCTATGAGTCTTTTCTTAATGATCGCCCGATATATATTAAGATTGATAGATACCGCCCGATTTTTTATAGCTTAGTTACATCCCGTCCGATTTAACACGGCTTCGTCATGCTATCCTTGATATTGGTCGATTTGTTCTGCTAGACTGGTTTATCATTGTATCTTCATATGTCTTTTTCCGCATAGTAATTGAGTCTCACTGGGTTTTATCATAACGTATATTATTTGCCTCACTATAATAAGCCTTTGGTCAATATATGTTGAACGATCTTTAGTTCGGTCGGTTTGTCAAAACCGTCCGATTTTCATCCACGGATTTTGTCTATTAACTATTATCTGACGTCTGACTTCCACTTTATTAACTACTATCCGACGCTTGACCTCCTTATAGTTTATCATACTAATTTCTATCTGTCCTTGCCAGGATTTCCCAAGAACACTTTTGAGGAAACTCACACCTGTTTCCGAGGTAGCTTTTTCCTCTTGATTTTATTTTTTAATATTATTATCTATTTATAACGATTGATACTCCGAGCACCTTTTATTTTCCTTTTCCCTTTCACCTCTTCTGTTTAGAGGTTTTAGCACAGAACTGGAAAAGGGATAAGGGTTTACGGAGTCTTCTTCTGCTTCCCTCCGTCCATCTTTTCGCTTCTCAATTCCTTTTCTTCTAACCCCTTCTCTTCATGGCGATTTCTTCTCCGGCATGGTTTCTCTCGTGTTCTTCCGACCTCATAGATACAGAAGAAGTGGACTTACAGGCAACCTATGGTTTTCCCTCTTACATTGTCCGTCCTGCTCCTCATGAAGGTCCTCACCTTCCTCCCTTAGGATGTATCTCCATCTTCAGGGACCAAGTCTTGCAAGGTTTCAAATTTCCCCTTCACCCTTTCTTTTGTGAGGTTAGCCGGTATTTTACTATTCCGCTCAACCAATTCATCCCTCAATCCTTTTCCATTCTAGTGGGCTTTATTGGAGTATCCAAACTGTTAGATTTCCCCTTGTCTCCCCGTCTTTTTCATCACTTCTTTATTCCTCGCCGAGTAGATGTGGGCGTTTTTAAATTTCAATCTCGTCCTAAGGCCATTCTGTTTAACCGCATTCCTCCTCAAGGCGAATGGTATCGTAAAATTTCTATATGCGTCTACCTTCTCCACCTCCATTTCCTATTCAATGGATACATGATCTGCCTCTGCTTCCTGACACTCAAGGTCTTCTCAATGATTCCTCTGTTGCCTCTGCCTTACCCAAATTGCGGGGAGCGAAATTCAGTTTGCCACATCTAATTGAAGAGGGTTTAATGTTTCCCTTCGGGATAGGCAACATTAACACTCCTTTGGATAGTTCCTTTGGTGAGTATAATTATTTTACTTCGCCTTTGCTGATTAGTATATCTCTATAGTAATGATGTTTATCCTCTGTTTTTCAGCCGATGCTATTCTTCCGGCTTTTATGTACAGGAATTCTGCTATGACCAAGTCCTTTATCAATAATCTTGGAGAACAATGGTTGTTGGCTCGCCGATCCGATCCCAATCCCTCTACCTTGGGCTTGCTTTCCGAAGAAGAACGACAAGCAGAGGGTGTCGCACTCATGGAAGAGGAAGAAGAAGAGTCTTTTGTTACTTTAGTTAAAAAGCCAAATCTTACCAAGGATTCTCCCTTTGGTGATTTCTTTGGTATTTTTTTACAAACTCCTCTTGTGCCGACGCCTATTTCTTTTGAAAGAGGTAAGGCACAGATGACTCCCACCAATATCATCTCCAATCCTGCTCTTCGATTGATGAGGCCCGGTCTGCTTATCTCTTCTTCTTCTATTGTTTCAGCTTCTCCTGCTTCTGCCTCTGAGGTGGCCGCTATCTCTCCTGTGCCTTCTACATCCTTGGCATTGACCTTGCCTCCCTTGGCTTATAGGCCCCGAGCAAAATGAACGCCTTGCCGGAGATCTTCTCCCATTGTCAGCCCTTCAGCCGTTAGTGTTTCTACAATTGCAACAACCCCTCCTACACTACTACCTTCTATTCCGTCTAGTTCCTACTTTGCTCCTCCTGCTTCTAATATCCCTTTTCCTTCCATTGCCTCCTCTTCTTCTCCATCTCCGGCTTCCTTTAGTCCCCCTCCTTTATTTAGAGTGGCTGCGGGCTTACCTTCTCAATTGGGATAGCCTTCTAGTCCTCCTGGCTATGGCACTTTGTAACTGCAAGGTTTATTGGCTGAATCTTGGTCGCAAGGTTATGAACAATTACGAGGCCTTAGTCTCCCACATCGAGCGGATCGCCATAGTCGTCAGGCAGTGGCTGTAAGTATTCCTAGTTATGTGTTTATTAGCTTTGTAACTTTATCTTTAACCTACATTATCCTTTCATTTAGTTCCTAGCCACAAGTCTGCATATCGATCAGCTACTCACAGCTAAAGATCATGAGAACACTAAGTTGAAAGCTCAACTAGAGACATTGAAAGCTGCCTCGCCCTCTTCTATTAGTGATAGGGCTCAGTTGCAAGAGCAGGTGGCCTTGCAAAATCAACAATTGGGAACCCTGAAGCAAGAATTGAAGGAATGTCAACAACTGTTGAAAGACAAAGAGCTTTCTAGAAAAACCTTAGAATTACAGGTGGATCGACTGCATTCAGGTCTTCGATTGGAGATCGCTTTAAAAGAGAAAGCTCTTTTAGATGCTTCTCAGAAAAGTCTTATCTTAGAGAAAGTAGAGAAGCTTCATAATGCCTGTCTTTCTGACCAAGCTCAGGACCTGGCTTCTCATGATTTCAATATTCTACAGGAACAAGAGCTGAGGAAAGCTTAAGATAACGAATTTTCACTGCTCCAGAAGGAATTGGAACGGCTAAGATCGGAGAAGGATGTTTTAAAAGAGCAAAACTCAAAACTGCAAGCTAATTTCCAGCGTTATAAGGAGCAGGAAAAGAGTCGATGGGAAGAATGGCGGCAAGCTTACTAAAAGTCACCGGCATTTGCTCGGGAATTTGTTCGCAGGATAGTGGGTGCGTTAAATCATTCCGTATCGAGGGTTCTTCAACAACTAAAAGAGGGCGGATATCTACCCAGGGAACCTCCCCTCTCTTTCATAAATCGTCGCAGGCTTAATGAAGAACTACCCTCAGATTTGAAAGGCCCTTTCCCGAATGTTTAAAGAATGTACTCATAAAAACTTGTAAAGCAAGAATTGACAATGAGAAAAAAGGTGCAGTTGGTACTGATTAACTAAGTATTTGCAAGGTATAAGGAAATTTTAACACTTACTTGCTTCTTCTTCCTGCCAGTTTGATAATACCCCTTTTGGAATGCTATTGCTTGCTGAATATAAATTTTATTGAAAAATTCCTTGCTCATCCTTCAAAGCGGAGCCTTATCTTAATGGATTCTTTTTTAAGTAACCTCCCGCGTGCGTTATATCTCCCCAAGGATGAATAATCTCAGTTGAGACTGGATATGAAATTGTATAAAACTATTGGCCTCCGAGCAGAATATAATATCTCGGACGACTTTTGAGTAAAGACTTTCACTTTCACATATCTAGGCTCCTCTGTGGAATCCCCTCTCGACATTAGGCTTCGAAGCCAGGAGATTCTCTGATTATCTATATCTTGCACGGATTTAGAAATCTTTGATCTCTTTTGTGAAGATCCATCTAATGTATTTCATATAATTTCTCGATGATTCTGCTTCATATTGGTTTATAGTCTCTGGCTTCTCCTATGAAGGCCCGTCTAGGTTGCTTCATAGGACTTTGCCGATCGACTTTGGTCTGTCTTGGTTTATAGTATCCGGTTTTTCCTATGAAGGCCCGCCGAGTTACTTCATAGAATCTTCCCGATCGACTTTGGTTTATAGTCTCCGAATCTTCCTATGAAGGCCCGACCGGGTTACTTCATAGGTTCTTCTCGATCGACTTTGATCAGTCTTGGTTTATAGTCTCCGATTTTTCCTATGAAGGCCCGCCGGGTTACTTCATAGAATCTTCCCGATCGACTTTGGTTTATAGTCTCCGAGTCTTCCTATGAAGGCCCGACCGGGTTACTTCATAGGCTTTTCTCGATCGACTTTGATCCGTCTTGGTTTATAGTCTCCGATTTTTCCTATGAAGGCCCGCCGGGTTACTTCATAGAATCTTCCCGATCGACTTTGGTTTATAGTCTCGAGTCTTCCTGAAGGGCCGACGGGGTTCTTCATAGGTTTTTCTCGATCGACTTTGATCTGTTTTGGTTTATAGTCTCCGGTTTTTCCTATGAAGGCCCGCCCGTCATAGAATCTTCCCGATCGACTTTGGTTTATAGTCTCAGTCTTCCTATGAAGGCCTGGCCGGGTTACTTCATAGGCTTTCTCGATCGACTTTGATCTGTCTTGGTTTATAGTCTTTTTCCTATGAAGGCCCGCCGGGTTACTTCATAGAATCTTTCCGATCGACTTTGGTTTATAGTCTCCGAGTCTTCCTATGAAGGCCCGACCGGGTTACTTCATAGGCTTTTCTCGATCGACTTTGATCTGTCTTGGTTTATAGTCTCCAGTTTTTCCTATGAAGGCCCGCCGGGTTACTTCATAGAATCTTCCCGATCGACTTTGGTTTATAGTCTCCAAGTCTTCCTATGAAGGCCCGACCGGGTTACTTCATAGGCTTTTCTCGATCGACTTTGATCTGTCTTGGTTTATAGTCTCCGGTTTTTCCTATGAAGGCCCGCCGGGTTACTTCATAGAATCTTCCCGATCGACTTTGGTTTATAGTCTCCGAGTCTTCCTATGAAAGCCCGACCGGGTTACTTCATAGGCTTTTCTCGATCGACTTTAATTTATATGAAAGTATAATACTTGGGCTAACCTTGTGTTGGCTTGTAATTCCTTGAGGGGAGCTGAATAAGCCTTTATGATTTCCCCTTATTTTGCTGCTTAAAAAATAGAAAGGAGGCTTCTCCTGATACTTATCAATTTGTATGAACCACATTTATTTCCCGTGTCAATATTTATCTTGCTTGACTTTCATCAAAGAAACAAAGTACATAAACTGCAAGTATCTTAATTCGCCTGGGAATTCCAATAACTGTGAACATATTTAAAGTAATATGATCAAATCAGGCTCAATAGGGTTGCAAATGATTAGCGCTCCAAGGGCGTTCCAACATTCTTCCTTCGGCATTTTGGAGATAGTATGAGCCTGACGCGAGCTTTTCTATCACTTTGTAAGGCCCTCCCCATTGTGGTGTCAACTTGCTGACATCTCCCACAAGCTTAACTCGTTTCCATACCAAATCCCCTACTTGGAAGAATCTAGGGATGACCCTTTTGTTATAATTCTGTCTCATCCTTTATCGATATAATATAAGACGAGTAGCAACTTTATCTCTTATTTCCTCGATCAGGTCCAGTTCCATAAGTCGTCGGTCTCTATTATCCTCATCATACAATTGTCTTCTGTCAGACTCTACTCCTACCTCAATGGGGATTACTGCTTCTCCTCCATAGACTAACTGGAAAGGAGTGATTCCTGTAGCTTCACGAGGCGTAGTGCGATATGCCCAGAGAACAGTGGGTAACTCGTCTACCCAGCTACCTCCGACATGATCTAATTTAGTTTTCAGTCCTCTAATAATCTCCTTATTAGTTACTTCTACTTGACCATTGCTTTGCGGGTAAGCTACAGAGGTGAAGGCCTGGGTAATCCCATAACTCTGACACCAGTCTAGGATTCTATCGCCTTGAAACTGCCTTCCATTATCAGAGACCAACTTATGAGGAATGCCAAACCTGCAGATTATATTTTTCCATAAAAATTTAATGACCGCGTCTTCTGTAATTCTAGCAAGCGGTTCTGCTTCCACCCATTTAGAGAAATAATCCACGGCCACCAACAGGAACCTCCTCTGTGCAGCAGCCATAGGAAATGGACCTACTATGTCCATACCCCACTGATCAAAGGGACACGAGACTATAGAGGTTCTTAATAACTGGGTAGGGTGATGTAATATATTCTGATGCTTTTGACAAGAAATACAAGTTCTTACCAGTTTAGCGGCATCTTCATGTAAAGTGGACCAGAAATATCCCGCTAAGAGGATTTTACGAGCCAAAGATCTTCCTCCTATATGACTGCCACATGAGCCTTGATGTACCTCCTGTAAAATAAATTGGGTATCTTCTGTGCCTACACACTTGAGCAAAGGTCTGGAAAAAGCCCTTTTATATAATTGCTCCCCCACCATGGTATATTGAGCAGCTCGTTTCTTAAATACCCTGGCTTGCTCTGTATCTCTCGGAAGAAGACCTTGCTGTAAATATAATATAATTTGAGCTCGCCAATCACCCTGAATTTCTATATCAGTCTGTCTTTCAATACAGGAAATTAACAGGGTCTGTTCCACTGGTCGATCAAGACTCCATGGTACTACAGCAGAGGCTAGTTTAGCTAATTCATCTGCCACCTGATTCTCTGATCGGGGAATTTTTTGTATGCTCACATCTTGAAATTAAGATTTCAACTTATCGAATGCCTCAGCATATAACTTGAGCCTGTTGTTATTGATTTCAAAATTACCTGATAATTGTTGAGCTGCTAGCTGAGAATCAGAATATATAAGGACTCGAGCTGCTCCTACATGCCGAGCAGCCTGTAAACCAACTATTAGAGCTTCATATTCAGCCTCATTGTTGGTAGCTCTGTAATTTAATCTAATGGAAAGTTGAAGTCTGTCTTCTCTTGGGGATATAAGAAGAATACCAATTCCACTGCCTTGTCTAGTTGCAGAGCCATCCACATAAACTTTCCAGGTATCTTCTTCTTCTGGGCCTTGAACCTCTATGATGAAATCTGCTAGAGCCTGTGCCTTGATGGCCGAGCGGGGTTGATATTGAATGTCATATTCCCCAAGCTCGGTTGTCCATTTGACTAACCGTCCTGATGTCTCTGGGTTGAGCAATACCCATCCGAGAGTGCTGTTGGTTAAGACAATAATCTCATGTGCCAAGAAATATGGGCGCAATCTCCGAGCAGTCAATATTAGAGCATAGGCCAGTTTTTCTAGTGTAGTGTATCTACACTCCACTCCTTTTAATAAATGACTAGAAAAATATACAGGTTGTTGCTCTTTTCCTTCTTTTCTGACTAACACAGAACCTACGGCGTTTTCATTAGCCGACAAATATACCCACAGAGTTTCTCCTGCTATAGGTTTAGCTAATACAGGGAGGGTAGCCAAATAATCTTTCAATTCTTGGAAAGCCTTATCACATTCCTCATTCCATTGAAACTTATTAGCTTTTCTGAGTATTTTAAAGAAATGGAAACTACGATCAGTTGATCTAGAAATAAATCTAGACAAGGCTGTGATTCGGCCTGTCAATCTTTGAGCTTCCCTCAGGTTGCGGGGTGGCTCCATGCTTTGCAACGCCTTGACCTTGCTCGGGTTGGCCTCTATCCCCCGTTCGGACACCATATATCCCAGGAATTTTCCTCCCTTCGCGCCGAATAAGCATTTGCTTCGGTTCAACTTGAGCCCATACTGTCTTAATGTCTTGCAAGTCTCCTCTATATCCCTGCACAGATCAGCAGCTTGAAAAGACTTGATTAAGATGTCATCAACATATACTTCCATATTCCTACCAATCTGCTTCTGAAAGACCTTATTCATAAGCCTTTGATAGGTTGCTCCTGCATTCTTTAGTCCAAAGGGCATAACATTATAACAATAAGTGCCTTCAGATGTTATAAAACTAACCTTTTCTTGATTCTCTTTGGCCAAGGGGACTTGATGATAACCTTGATATGCATCCAGCATGGAAATATATTCGCATCCGGCAGTGGAATCAACTAGTTGATCAATCCTGGGTAAAGGATAGTAATCCTTCGGGCAAGCTTTGTTGAGATCTCGAAAGTCAATGCACACTCGCCATTTATTCCCAGGTTTAGAGACTAACACCACATTAGCCAACCAGCTTGGGAATTGCACTTCCCTGATGTATCCGGCCTCCATAAGCTTGGCTATTTCTTCCTTGATAATCTGATTCTGTTCCGCACTAAAACTCCTCTTTCTTTGCATGACTGGGTGGGTATCCGGGAAGACATGCAAGGAATGTTCCATGACGGCAGGAGAAATGCCCGAAACTTCTCTGGGAGTCCAGGCGAACACATCATTATTCTCCTTCAAACATTGCACCAACTTAGCTTTAAGATCAGGATCAAGGTCGGCTGCAATGTAGGTGGTAGCTTCTGGCCGCCCAGTTTGGATTTGAACTTCTTCCTTTTCTTCATAGACCAAGACGGGCTGCTTTTCGCGAATGGCATTAACTTCCATTCTTTGAATCTTCTGAGCGGTGTTGGCTTCAGTTCGAATGATTTCTACATAACATTTTTGGGCTGTCTTTTAATCGCCCCGTACTTCTCCGACCTGCTCCTCCACGGGAAACTTAATCTTCTGACAGAAAGTAGAAACGACCGCCCTGAACTCATTCAGGGCGGGCCGACCCAATATCACATTATAAGAAGATGGAGCATCTACCACCATAAAATAAGATCTCCTGGTTCTCATCAGGGGTTCCTCCCCCAAAGAAATGGCCAACTTTATTTGCCCCAGAGGTTGCACTTCATTGCCTGTGAATCCATACAGAGGAGTTGCAATCGGTTGAAGTTCCATTGGATCAATTTGCAGCTGATCAAAAGCCTTTTTGAATATAATGTTGACTGAGCTGCCAGTGTCTATGAAGGTACGAGCGATGGCGTAGTTGGCTATCACAGCTTTGATGATCAATGCGTCGTCATGAGGTATTTCTACCCCCTCTAGATCTTTGGGCCCAAAACTTATTTCAGGACCGGCTGCTCGTTCCATGCTGCATCTGTTGGTTGCTACTCGGAAAACCTAGAGGTTCCACTGTACAAAAATTTTGTACAAAGGTCTGAACCTTTTCCTAGCTACCATGTGTTCTTTTAAATTAAATTTTGGATCGCCTGCGGAACTTAACACGTTTGATCCAAAACTTAATCTATTTGTTCTTTTATGTTTTGACTTGGATCTCCTGCGGAACTTAACACGTTCGACCCAAGTCACCTTAAGTTATTAATTCCATTAAATATTAATTTTCATAATTGGTTCCCAGTACTGACGTGGTGAGGCACATGGCCTTCTTGGATATGGGAGCAACCACCACCGACTAGACAAAACCTTTTATGGAAAGCTAATATTTAATTTCCTAAAATAACTTTAGGTTAACCGAAAAGAACAATCAAATCACAAGGAAAAGAAAAACAAAAGAACACTATATCGAAAACAAATTCGAAACTCTAGAATCGTAGGCCTCTTGTATTTAGTATTATTTCCAAAAATAACTAGTATGATGCGAAAAGAAAAAATACTAGTTATACCTTTTAGAAAAACCTCTTGATCTTCTACCGTATTCCTCTTCTAACCTCGGACGTTGTGTGGGCAACGATCTTCCGAGATGAGAAACCACCAAAGCACCTTCTCCTTTCTTCAAATTTCGGCCAAGAACAAAGCTTCCAAAAGATGAAGATCTTTTCCACCAACCAAGCTCCAAGGGATGTAGGCTTTCTCTCCTTCTTCCTCAAGCTAGATCCGACCACCAATTAAAACTCCATAAGCATGAAGAGGTTCGGCCACAAAGAAGAGAAGAGAAGAAGGAAGGGCCGCCACACCCAAGGGTAAAAGAGGAAGAAAAATAGAATAGAGTCGTTAGCCTTGAAGCCTCCTCTACCCCCTCTTTTATAATCCTTGGTCTTGGCAAATAAGGAAAATTTAATAAAAACTTCCTTAATTCTTTTGCCATTGAAAAGGAAAATTTATTTAATTAAAAATAATTTTTCTTTTCAATTTTGCAATGGCCGGCCACACCAAGAAATCTCCAAGCAAATAAAATTTTAAACACCAATTAAAACTTCCTTATTTGCTTCCGGAAATTTATAAAAATTTCTCCAATAATTTTATCCCTTCATGATTGGTTTATAAAAAGGAAATTTAATAAATTAAAATCTTTCTTTTAAACATGTGGATAAAAAGAAAGTTATCTCTATAAATTAAAATCTCTTTTAATCTACAAATAAGGAAAGATATCAAATCTTTTCTTAATCTTTTGTAGAAACTTATAAAAGAGAATATTTAATTTTAAACTCTCTTTTAAATCATGAACATGATTAAAAAGGAAAGTTTTCTTAAAATTTAAAATCCTCCTTTAATCAACAAATAAGGAAAGATTTCAAATTTTAAACTCTCTTTTAAACATGTAGATGATTTACAAATAAGGAAAGTTTTTACCAAAAATTAAAACCATTCTTTTAAACTACAAATAAGGAAAGAGATTAATCTCTTCTCTTAATCTTTTGTAGAAAGCTATAAAAGGAAATTTTTAATTTTTAAACTCTCTTTTAAAATCATGATATCCACATAAGAAATAATTTTAATAAAAATCCTTTTTAATATTCTAGTGGCCGGCCACCTACATGACTCATCCACTTGATCTTGGCCGGCCCTAGCTTGGGTTCCAAGCTAGCTTGGCCGGCCCCATTGGATGGGTAAGAAGGTGGGTATGCGGTGGGTATAAATCTCTATATACTAGAGGCTACGATAGGGACCGAGAGGAGGAATTGGTTTTGGTCTCCCGATGAAATTAAGCATCCCGTGTTCGCCCCGAACACACAACTTAATTTCATCAATAATAATTCATTCCACTAAAGAACTATTATTGAACTACCGCACCAACCCCAAATTACATTTTGGGCTCCTTCTTATTATGAGTGTGTTAGTCTCCCTGTGTTTAAGATAACAAATGTCCACTAATTAAGTAAGTTACTGACAACTCACTTAATTAATATCTAGCTCCAAGAGTAGTACCACTCAACTTCATCGTCATGTCGGACTAAGTCCACCTGCAGGGTTTAACATGACAATCCTAATGAGCTCCTCTTGGGGACATTCTCAACCTAGATTACTAGGACACAGTTTCCTTCTATAATCAACAACACACACTATAAGTGATATCATTTCCCAACTTATCGGGCTTATTGATTCATCGAACTAAATCTCACCCATTGATAAATTAAAGAAATAAATATCAAATATATGTGCTTGTTATTATATTAGGATTAAGAGCACACACTTCCATAATAACTGAGGTCTTTGTCCCCTTATAAAGTCAGTATAAAAGAAACGACCTCTAATGGTCCTACTCAATACACTCTTAGTGTACTAGTGTAATTATATAGTTAAGATAAACTAACACCTAATTACACTACGACCTTCCAATGGTTTGTTCCTTTCCATCATGGTCGTGAGCTACTGTTTATAATTTATAAGGTACTGATAACAAGATCTTCTGTGTGTGACACCACACACCATGTTATCTACAATATAAATTAATTGAACAACTACATTTATCTCAAATGTAGACATTTGACCAATATGATTCTTATTTCTAGATAAATGTTTATACCAAAAGCTAGGCTTTTAGTATACACTCTAACATTTCTCATGTGACTATTAGTATGACTATTGGTCCTTAGACCTGAAGTCACCATGGTTCCCTACATAAGGAGTTATGTACTTTGGTTTCGTCAAACGTCACCCGTAACTGGGTGGACTATAAAGGCGATTACTGGGTATATAACGAATTATGCAGAGGGATGTGAGTGATGTAGATGGGATCTATCCCTCCAATAGTGGTATCAGAGCCACGTGCAAAGATGAATACGAGTTTATTTTGTGTTTTATGAAAACTTTTCAGTTCTGTAATATTCTGTAAATTTAGGTTTTTTATAGTTTTTATGGGTAATTTTCTCGTAGAAGCGAAGCACAAGTGTTTCGGCACTTATAGGCTTCCTCTACCGGGAAGATTTTTCCAAAACGGCCAAGTTTCACCCCAAAACTTTTTGGGACAGTGGGCTAAGGCACTGTTAGATCGCAATGGAACCCTCGCGATGGTTAGATCGCGGGTAGGGGCGCTGCCCCTGGCCCCGCACGGGGATTCGCTCCGCGATTGCGCCCGAAAACCGCTAAACGGAACCGCCGGGAAATTGTACTCGTAAAAATTGTAAAAAATTATAGAAAAATTATAGAAAATTATAAAAATATATAATTTTGAATTATATATTATTTTGTGATAGTCATGGCCCAAATACCCAATTCTATTGGATAATTCGTGTTGTAATTCATAATACGGCCTGCGTGCCGTGATGTGATGTGCGTGTTGTATGTTTTTATTTTTCGCGACCTGCGCGTCGTGCCTTTCTCTTTTATTCTTGTTGTAAATTAGATTTAGACTCAAATGTAACTTGAGTTTCAAAATGTAATGTAAATTTTGAAGCGGTGGAAGGTCCACTCGAGACGGAGTTACGAGGAGGGCGCGAGCAACACGAGGTGGTCAAAGGAAGGAGCTTGAGAAGCTGTTGACCTTAGGTTGACCATCCGATCTTCTCATTGGCTTGAGAAGATCGTAGTAGGGGCCATGACATAATCACAAAATTATTTGATTAATTATTTAATTAATTGTTTTTGTGTGTATGTGATGCATGCTAGTTAATTAAGTAATTAATTAGTGCCTTACGATTAGATTAGATCTAAGTCGTGCACATGATGCACCCTTTGATTAGATTAGATCTATCGAGTATATGATACGCATCATTTTTTAGATTAGATCTAAATCACGTCAACTCGTAATGCCTACCATGTCGTGATACCTACCACTACCTCGATCGCATGTTGTTGTTGAATCTGCCAAAGCAGAGCAACACATACTATCTTGGTAGGGTACGGAGGGACAATCTTGGTCCCGCCTATCAACGCATGGGTGAGTACAACTCAATTAGATTGAGTATTCCTAGTTAACTCGGTTGGATCGAGTATAACTATAGGCATTCTTCCAACGGTTGGAAAGATAGGTCAAAATCACATATATATTAACTCTCGGGCGTATTAGCCAAAGCTAACTCGAGTTTTAATATAAATGTGGATATTGATCATATAAACAAGAGTTGCATAGAGATGTAATTGGTAATTGTTACCTACCGATCATACTAAGTCTTGGGCGTATTAGCCAAAGCTAACTCAAGAGTTAGTATGATGTGGATCTTGTCCCACATGAATTATAGAATTCAGTGGGAGCATCATTTAGTTAAAGGCATAATTAAATGATTAAGAATATGATACTTATTTCTGCATTTATTTCTGTTGTAGATTACCATGACGTCGAATACGAACATCTTCTCTCTGCGTTCTGTCCTTAAGAAGGGCAAGCTCAACGGAGCAAATTTCCTGGACTGGTACAGGAATCTGAGAATAGTTCTCACTCAGGAACGTAAACTGTACGTTCTGGAGCAGCCCATTCCGGAGGCTCCTCCTGCCACTGCCACGCGAGCAGATCTTGATGCTTACAAGAAGCATCAAGATGACGCATTAGATGTGTCCTGTCTTATGCTCGCGACTATGAACTCTGAGCTTCAGAAGAAACATGAGTTGATGGGTGCTTACGATATGGTTGAACATCTTTGTCACCTATATCAAGGACAAGCAAGGCACTGGAAGAGGAACTCCAAAGAATACCTGGAAGATCTTAAGAAGAAGAGAAATAAGATTTCTACTTCAGGTATACATGTTATAAATCTCTCTATTTCTTCATCGTGGGTATTAGATACGGATGTGCTTCGCACATTTGTACTAATGTACAATCGAGGAATAGCAGGGCATTGACGAAGGGTGAGATAGACCTACGAGTAGGCAATGGAGCACGGGTTGCTGCTATTGCTGTAGGAACTTACCATCTATCTCTTCCCTCTGGGCTTGTACTAGAATTAGATGATTGTTGTTATGTGCCTGCCTTGACTAAGAACATAATTTCAGTTTCTTGTTTGGACAAGAAAGGATTTTCGTTTATAATAAATAACAAATGTTGTTCCGTCTATTTAAACGATATGTTCTATTGTAGTGCACCTCTGACAAACGGACTCTATATTCTAGACCTTGAGAGCCCTATCTATAACATAAATACCAAGAGGTTCAAGTCAAATGACATGAACCAAACCTACCTCTGGCACTGTCGCTTAGGTCATATAAATGACAAGCGCTTATCCCAGCTCCATAAGGATGGTATGCTGGACTCATTTGGTTTTGAATCATATGAGGTATGCGAGTCATGCCTACGAGGCAAGATGACCAAGACTCCCTTTAGTGGGCACAGCGAGAGAGCGACTGATTTGTTAAGACTCATACATAGTGATGTATGTGGCCCTTTCAATGTCGCTGCTAGAGGTGGTTATAGGTACTTCATCACATTTACTGATGACTTCAGTAGATATGGTTATGTGTACTTGATGACACATAAGTCTGAATCCTTTGAAAAGTTCAAAGAATTCAAGAATGAAGTACAGAACCAGCTTGGCAAGAGTATTAAGATACTTCGATCCGATCGAGGTGGAGAGTACCTTAGCCATGAGTTTCGTGACTACCTAGCTGAGTGTGGGATTCTATCCCAACTCACTCCTCCTGGAACACCACAATGGAATGGTGTATCCGAAAGGAGGAATCATACCCTATTAGATATGGTATGATCTATGATGAGTCACACAGATCTTTTGACATACTTATGGGGCTATGCTCTAGACACGGCAGCTTTCATTCTCAACCGAGTTCCATCCAAGGCCGTGATAAAGACACCATATAGGATATGGACTGGGAGAGATGCCCAGGTGTCTTTCATGAGGATTTGGGGTTGTGAGGCTTACGTTCGACGTCAAGTCTCAGACAAGTTAGGACCCAAATCCGACAAGTGCTATTTTATTGGATAT
This sequence comes from Zingiber officinale, assembly GCF_018446385.1. NCBI lineage: Eukaryota > Viridiplantae > Streptophyta > Magnoliopsida > Zingiberales > Zingiberaceae > Zingiber > Zingiber officinale. Next base: position 11,136,562 of record NC_056002.1, read on the forward strand.
CCCAAGGAAACTAAGGGATATTACTTCTACATTCCCAGTCAGCACAAGGTAGTTGTGGCAAAGACTGGGGTCTTTCTAGAAAGGGACTTTATTTCTAGAAAGACTAGTGGGAGCACGTTCGATCTTGAAGAAGTTCAAGATGCGAACAATAGCATTAATGCCTCGATGGAAATTGAACTGGAACCACAAAGTGTTGTGGATGATGTTGTTCCACAAGGAGTTGAGGAACAACAACCAGTTCAAGTAGACATACCTCTTCGCAGGTCTGATAGGGTACATCGTCAGCCTGAGAGATACTCATTTCTCTTGTCTGACCATGATGACGTTATGCTCATAGAGGATGAGCCTACCACCTATCAAGAAGCTCTGATGAGACTAGATTTTGAGAAATGGCTAGAGGCCATGAGATCTGAGATGGAATCCATGTACACCAACCAAGTATGGACTTTGGTTGATCCACCTGAAGGGGTAAAACCCATTGGGTGCAAGTGGGTCTTTAAGAGAAAGACTGACATGGATGGACTTATCTATAAGGGTCGCTTGGTAGCTAAAGGTTTCAAGCAGATTCATGGTATTGACTATGATGAAACTTTTTCTCCAGTAGCGATGTTTAAGTCCATTCGGATCATGCTTGCTATTGCAGCTTACCACGATTACAAGATCTGGCAAATGGACGTCAAAATCACGTTTCTGAATGGAAACCTACTCGAGGATGTGTACATGACACAACCTGAGGGTTTTGTAGATCCAAAGCATACTAGCAGAGTATGCAAGATGCATAGGTCCATTTATGGACTAAAGCAAGCTTCTCGAAGCTGGAATCTTCGATTCGATGATGCAATCAAATAGTTTGGTTTCATCAAGAACGAAGATGAGCCTTGTGTCTACAAGAAGGTTGTAGGGGATATAGTTGTCTTCCTCATATTGTATGTGGATGACATACTACTCATTGGGAAGGACATCCCTATGCTTCAGTCTGTCAAGACCTGGCTAGGGAGTTGCTTCTCAATGAAGGACTTAGGTGAGGCATCCCGCATTCTAGGGATTCAGATCTATAGAGATAGATCTAAGAGATTGCTTGGCCTAAGTCAGAGTACATACATTGACAAGGTACTCCTACGGTTTGCCATGCAGAACTCCAAGAAGGGATTTCTGCTTATGTCACATGGCGTGAGTCTTTCGAAGACTCAAGGTCCCTCTTCTAGAGAGGAGAGAGATCGCATGGATCAGATCCCTTATGCCTCAGCCATAGGATCGATCATGTACGCCATGCTATGTACTCAACCTGATGTCTCGTATGCTTTGAGCATGACGAGCAGATACCAGTCAGATCCAGGTGAAAGTCACTGGATAGCGGTCAAGAATATTCTTAAGTACTTAAGAAGGACTAAAGAATATTTCTTGATATATGGAGGTGATGATGAGCTAGCTGTAAAGGGTTACAGTGATGCTAGCTTCCAAACTCACCAGGATGACTATAGATCGCAATCGGGGTTCGTATTTTGCATTAATGGTGGTGCTGTGAGATGGAAAAGTTTGAAGCAGGACACAGAGAATGATTCTACAATAGAGGTTGAGTATATTGTTGCATCGGAGGCCAAAGGAGGCGTTTGGATTCGCAAGTTCATCACTGAACTTGGGGTGGTTCCTATTAAGCTCTATTGTGACAACAATGGAACTATAGCACAGGCGAAGGAACCTCGCTCACACCAGCGGACCAAACAAATACTACGGCGCTTCCATCTCATTCGAGAGATCATCGAGAGAGGAGATGTGAAGATTTGCAGAGTACCTACAGAGGCTAACATCGCAGATCCCTTAACCAAGGCTTTGGCACAGAGGAAGCATGATGGTCACACTAGGTCATTGGGGCTTAGAGCCTACACTGATTGGCACTAGTGCTAGTGGGAGATTGTTAGCTAGAGCCCTAGAGCCAATCATTTGATGATTGTATTATGGACTTATTGTATCATATTCTTATATTAATAAAGGTATTTGTTTGGTTATTATACTTACTTGTATTAGTGCCAAATAAACTAAGTATAATAACGTCCTTGAGTAGAAGGTTCTTACCTATATCAATCGATTGGTTGAATCGATAGTGAGATGATATAGGGAACACTACTCTAAATCATTCCTAGTCGAGTATTAACATTCAGGGACAATGTTAATGCAATAAGACTAGCATGTAGGTCAACTCAATGACTTGATCTCACAAGTCATGGATATGGAGATATCAAGTTGACACATGGGTATGCATTGGAGAATGTATACTGAATGACCCGCCATGAAAAAGTATCATGGATCGTTATATGAGTGTCATATACTTGCTCATGTGACTATTAGTATGACTATTGGTCCTTAGACCTGAAGTCACCATGGTTCCCTACATAAGGAGTTATGTACTTTGGTTTCGTCAAACGTCACCCGTAACTGGGTAGACTATAAAGGCGATTACTGGGTATATAACGAATTATGCAGAGGGATGTGAGTGATGTAGATGGGATCTATCCCTCCCATATGACGGGAGCGACATCGATATTCTTGATAGAGTTAGACCACGAAGTGCATGGCCATGCCCAAATGAGTCAACATGAGATGTTGAGCTCATTTGATCGAGTGAGTCTACTTGGAGTTCAAGATTTAGATTGATTAGAGGATGACACGGTCTATGCCTCATATTGATCAATCTAGATGTCTAGGATAGAAGGACAATGTCATATATTGTGAGGAGTCATGATTAGTAGTCACAAGGTGATGTTGGATCTCAACATTCTTGTAACTTGGGTAGTAATGATGTATTGCTAGATACTGCTCATTACTTATGTTTCTAAATGAGTTTAGGGGCATTGCCAACGTTACAAGAACCTATTGGGTCACACACAAAGAATAAGTGGATGGAGATTAGGTTCATATGATGAACCAAGAGGATTAGATTCATTTGATGAATCAAATTGGATTAAGAGTAATCCTAATTGGGCTAATTGAGTTGGACTCAAGTTGATTCATGTGTTCAATGAGTCTAATTTAGATTATGACTCATTGAATCAATTTAATTAAATGAATTAGATTCATTATATTAAATTGGCTTGAATTAAATGGTTGAATTAGATCAACCATGAGAGAGATTAAGTCAAGTTTGACTTGACTTGAGAGGAAGATGAAGAGTCAAGTTTGACTTGACTTTATGCCACCTCATTTGTGAGTTGGCATTAAGTGGACCAATGATGATGCTCCACATCATCATGGTTACTTAAGTGAAGTGCCACCTCATGGGAGTTACCAAGAGTTGTGACTCTTGGTATCCCATGGAGGTTACAAACCACTTAATTAGATGAAAAGAGTTTTATTTTGCAAGAGTAACTCTCATTCAAGTGATCTTCCTCCTCCTAAGCTCTCTTCTTGCTCCTTCTCTTCTCTTGGTCGTGGGTTTCAAGCAAGGGAGAAGAAAGGAGAGTGAATCTAATCCAAGAAGAAAGGTTAGTGAAAGTCACATAGAGTTTTTAGAGGAGTGTGTTCTCTTCTTTTCCTTTCTTCATCTTCCAATCCCATCCGAGAGCCCTAGAAAGTGCTAGCACACTTGGGGTGCTCTCTTCTCCATCCTTGAGTGTTAGAGAACACATCTTGTTCGTGTGGATATCACTAGAGAGTTGTCTACATCGACAACTTTGAGATCCGGCGTACCTTGGACTTGCGGGATTGCGAAGGGCACGCATCAAAGGTATAAAATATTTTTTCCTTTGTAGATCTACTGTAGATCGTCTTTTGAAACTCGTACTCATATTTTTGAAAGTTTTCTTCGCACGGATCCGTTGGCCTTAGGGCTTTCGGGGTTTCCGCGACGTGAAAACGCGGTTTTCACAGCCCGAAAAACCCAACAGGGGATATACCCAAGACAACATTCAGGACCAGATACGGACATTATGAGTTCATAGTCATGCCCTTTGGCGTGACAAATGCTCCAGCTACTTTCATGGATCTCATGAATAGGGTATTCAGGGAATATTTAGATAAGTTCGTTATCGTGTTCATCGATGACATCCTCGTCTATTCCAGAACTCAGGAAGAACACGCAGAGCACCTGAGAACAGTGTTGCAGACCCTTCAGCAGAACCAGCTGTATGCCAAGTTCATAAAATGTGAATTTTGGCTAGATCAGGTGTCCTTCCTGGGTCACATCATTTCAAAGGATGGTATCATGGTAGACCCCAGTAAGATAGAAGTTGTGAGCAATTGGAAGAGACCCAAGAACGCTGGCGAGATCAGAAGCTTTCTGGGATTAGCAGGTTACTACAGGAAATTCGTAGAGGACTTCTCCAGGGTAGCCTCCCCACTGACAGCTCTCACCAGGAAGAACAGAAAGTTTCAGTGGACAGAGGACTGTGAGAACAGTTTTAGCGAGCTGAAGAGGAGGTTGACCATTGCACCTATTCTGACTCTACCAGAGAACGCAGATAGCTTTGATATATATAGTGATGCCTCTAAGTTGGGACTAGGAGCAGTGTTGATGCAAAATGGCAAGGTAATCGCCTACGCCTCCAGACAACTCAAGGATTATGAGAAGAACTATCCTACTCATGACCTTGAGCTTGCAGCAGTGGTGTTCGCTCTCAAGATTTGGAGACATTACTTGTATGGAGCTCAGTGCAGAGTGTATACAGATCATCAGAGTCTGAAGTACTTCTTCACTCAGAAGGATCTGAATATGCGACAGCGCAAATGGCTAGAGCTGGTCAAAGACTACGACATAGACATCCTCTACCACCCAGGAAAAGCAAATAGGGTAGCAGACGCACTTAGCAGAAAGTCCAGTGCTGCCCTATTATGATGGATCGAAAGCGCTAGAGGGGGGGTGAATAGCGCTCGTGGCTATTTTATACGTTTATCGAAGTCGTAAAACACTCGAGTAAAAACGCAGCGGAAATGAAAGAAACACAAGCAGATGAATACAGTGGATTTACTTCGTTCGGAGCCTTGATCGACTCCTACTCGAAGGCCCGCGATCCTTGATCGCTTCCGGTGGGCAACAACTATAATTCGTAAAAGTTACAATCTGAATTACAATTAAAGCAATAAGTAAACTAATACCGACAACAACAGATAGAAGAGTCTGAGCTTTGGGTTGTCGACGTCGAGTAGTAGCACTTCAAGGTCGTCTCGTAGGCAGCACTTCACAAAAGAAAGCTTAAAAGATTGTTATGTTGAAGCTGCACCTCGACCCTCTTTTTATATGACATTCAGGGCGCCTGGATCCTTTCCGGGTGCCTGGAGTGTGACGTGGCCAACCAACCAGGATGCTCCACGTGGCAAAGTCGTGCAGGGGATAAAACTTGGTCCCGGGCACCCGGACCTATTCCGGGCGCCCGGACCTCCGGGCGCCCGGATCCATCCCGGGCGCCCGGACCTCCCTTTTTCCAGCAGGTTCTTCACCTGCAAAACAAGGTTAGTCCGAGAAAAATACCCTGCAAGACAGCGTTAGAACATAGTAAAGAATAAATGACAGTCTTCGGACTGTCCGGGTCTGACTTCAGATTTCCTACCGGAAACCCTAGGTCGACCCGACGCCTACTGTTCCCTCTACGGGGAACGCGTCCTCACCTACTCCTCTCAGGAGAGATTACCTGATGTCAGTCCGGTCCTCCAGACCGACTGGACTTTCCGCCTAAGGTTACCACCCCCTAGGACCTAGGGTTACCGCCCCCTAGGGTTTTTCTCCACCTAGGGTTACCACCCCCTAGGACCTAAGGTTACCGCCCCTTAGGGTTTTCCCTCACCTAGGGTTACCGCCCCCTAGGACCTAAGGTTACCACCCCTTAGGGTTTTTCACCTGCCTAGCCGCAGTTAGGACTTTCCTGAAACACTCATTAAACATGTTAGGTCACACACTAACTTAACTTTGAATCCTTTGCCTTTATCAAAACTAAGGTTCGATCGCCGGATGCTTCCTGCACCAACAATCTCCCCCTTTTTGATAATGGCAACCGAAATTCAATGTTAAGTAAAAATATGCAGTTATATATAAGCACAAGAAACAAGATAGGCGTGATAGCAAAATAAGCATAAACATTGCTCCCCCTTAATACAAGCTCCGTTTAAAATAATTTCTCTACTCTTTCTTTGAATTTGAATTTCTATTTTTATTCCTTTCTTTGAATTTTTCTACTCTCCCCCTTTGCCATATATCAAAAATAAGCTAGTTTTTGAAAAAAACTTGACTTTTCAATTTTTTTTTTAAACAAAATTTTCAACTTCAAGTTCAACTTCAGAAATTTTTCAAACTAAATTTTCAAATTTAGAAATTGTATAGCAAGATTCTCAACTTCAAAAATTTTCAAACAAAATTTTCAAATTTAGAAATTTTCTAACAAGATTAATAATCAGGTTTAAAGAAAATTTCCAAGGAAAAAAAAATTTAAAATTTTAAATAATACTGGTTTAGAAATTTTTAACTTAAAAGTAATACTTGAAAGTTTTAAATTTGGAGAAGATTTTTGAGAAAGCTGCTTAAGGAATGTTTTTGAAATGTATTTCAAAAATACTTAAGGCAAGGGAGAAGCGATAACCTTATTTCTTAACAGCTTGTTATTAAGTTTTAGTAAGGTATCAGAGCCCTAAAGTCCAAGCATGAGTAAAGATTTGTTTTGATCAGATATCAAATTCCTTAAGTACAGACATACTTAAACTTATTATTTCCTTCACCAACTGTCTAACCGTTTAGCTACTTGCTGATTGCCTAGAGGGCAACAGTGTTCGCTTGGTTAGTCAAGTCAAGTCAATTGATCCAGTTAGATTTGACTAAGGCTGGAAGACTTGATTTGATTACTGTTAGTCATGTATTTAACGCCCAGACTCATATTGATGCACAGAAATAAGCATTCTTGAGTCCAGGCTGTACCCTATGCATCTCACACCTTTCTATGTTTTACAAACACAATCAAGGTGAATCTAGGTGTTTGTGAGATGCTCTGGCTGAGTCCTGGGGGAACATGATTTCTAGGGGGAAATCCTAGGCTAAATCCAACTTTTGAAAGTCTAGTAAAGTAGGGATTTTGGAAAATCAGTTTTGCCTAGAAGTTATAAAAAAAATGTGACTAAAAGACTAATCTATTAGATTAAGGTATAGTCAATCAAGCCTGAAGTAAATCAATCTATCAGATTCAAAAATCGACATAGATAAAAGAGTCATAATAGAACTGCTACAAGCTGTACTAGAGTCATAATAGAGCTACAGTAGAAGCTACTGAGATGATGAGGGAGGTGGTCCGGAACCCAGCGATCGGAGTAGTGTCAGGAGCTCAGTGTGACGAGCCCGATCGTCCTCTCGTAGATCTCAGCGCAGGTCAGAGAGCTCCTGACGTACGTCTCGTCGTAAGTCGGAGACCTCCTGTCGGACCTCTCGTCGAAGATCGGAGACCTCTCGCCGCATGGACTGATGAAACTCGGAGCTCTCGTGCTGGAGACTCGACATAGCCCTCTCTAGTTCGGAGACTCGATCAGCGAGAGTGCGGGGAGCTGGGTGTGGTGCTCGAGGTGGTGGTGGGGCAGGAGGAGCATCCTCAGGAAATAGTGCCAACATGAACTCATCTTGCTCTGCCTCCCCAGCCTGCTGGTGCTGCGCCCCCCTTCGTCAGGACATGGTACCCTCATCGTCTATATGGATATTTGCTAGGGAAAAGTTCCTAGCTCCTATGATGTCAAACTCGGTCATGTGACGAATGTCACCTTCGGTGACATCAATGTGCAATGAGGACATGTAAGCTGTCAGGATGTGACAGTAAGGCATATGTACCCGTCTGCTGGTCACGTATCCAGATGCGTAAATAATAGTGGAAAAGATGTGTAGGCTGATGTCTATGTCTAACCTCTGACACATGGCATAGAGAAGAAAGGAGTGAAATGGACGCATCACCGCAATGTCGTGAGTGGTCAGCGGTAAAATACAAAGTACTAGAACCCTATAAAGGGCGTAGTCCTGAATTCTAAGGTTAAGGGACCTAAACTGGGTCTCAGTGGGATCACGTTGGTCCTCAAAGAAATACGAATAGATCGTATCGAGGGTAATATGTGAGTAGGGATCTCCAAAAGGTAGCTCCCTAGGAGGATAGCATAAAAAGGTGCAGGGTGACTCTCGTAACCCTAGAAACTCACGAATGGTAGTGGGAGATAATGTGATATCCGTGCCAGCTGCCCTAGTGGTATAGGAGTAGTCGTCTACTTTCACTAGGTTGTTGTAAAATTCGGCACATAAACTTATGTTTACTGGGCTAGTGCACTCAACTAGATTTCACAACCTATAGTGGTTTATAGCCTCGGAGACTGGAATACAAGAGCGTAGAAAAAACGATCTATCTATACATTTGGTTCTAATGGCCATGTAATTTGTTGACATAAACTTAATCCTAAGTTCGTCGGTGGGAAACCTAGGGTCAATGCTAGGTGTAGAGGGCCCAGCACCAGATTTGGAACGCTTCCTAAATTTCAAATTAATATTACACTAGGAAATAAACAAGCATTATAAGAAATAAAGTTTAGGAGGGGATAAAAAATTTTACCGAGGAGCCATTGTAATAATTTTTAGAACTGACGACCTCGGTTGAGTCACGACTCCGTATCAACCGCGGAAAATTTTAATTTTGAAAGTCTTCACAAGTAAGCTAAGAAGCTTTAAGGAGGAAGACTTGGGTGCAAGGGTAGGGGGCGCCTCCTGCCCCCTATATATAAGGGAGTCCGGGCGCCCGGACCTGTTCCGGGCGCCCGGGGTCGTGTGAGGCGGGGCGCCCGGGTTCGCTGCGGGCGCCCGGGGTCTGAATACCGGGGGCGCCCGCCCCCGGTTTTTGACTTCTGTTCGTTTATTTATATATATATATATATATATATATATATATATATATATATATATATATATATATATATTTTTATGTTTTAATTAACTTAAAGATGCTTAAGTAAACTTGATGTTAAACATGTTTAATTGAGAATTATTTTAAATTAATTCAATTTTGAAATTGTTTAAGTTAATTTGCTTTGAAATTTAGTTTAAGTAATTTTGGAGGAATATTTAAATTTTAATTTAAGTATTTTGGAGGGATATTTAAATTTTCTTAGTCATCTCACCCGATGTATGTTTTCAATCAGGGGCTCCTATTATTTTGTGAGATGAATTAATTCAATTTATAGGGTTATGTTTAACTTTATGTTAGATTCGGGTTTAGCTTTGGGTTCAACAAGTAAGCGTTCTTTGGATAAACTTCTGGGCTATGGTGAGTCACAAGGAGCTCATTAAAATAACCATGCCTTCGAGGTTTCCCAAATAATCCTACCCATTGAGCTTAATACTAAACCTTGGTCTAACTAGTTAGGATCCATTTAAGGGTAGCTTCGGTTGGTTCCACTTGGCCAAATGCACCAGGTCGAAGCCATATCTTCCTAGACATGCGATGCCCGTACTATCATCCAAAAACTTCACCAGTACTGTGCTTTAAGTTAAAATTTAACCCTTTTTTATCTATCCTTATTTACCCATCCGGGTAATCTACTCTTATTTACCCATTTCGGGTAGTTTAAGTTCGGTTACCCTGTCGGGTAAATAGTTTTCGGAGTTGCCAGCTATTATGGACCCTCCTTCTATTTAAATTTTAATTCTGAATTTTGAATTTTAAGTTTTTTAATTAGAGTTTTGAATTTTAGAATTTTGAATTTTGAATTTTGAATTTTGAATTTAATTTTGAATTTTGAATTTTAGAATTTTGAATTTTAGAATTTTGAATTTAAGAATTTTGAATTTAAGAATTTTGAATTTGAATTTAAGAATTTTGAATTTTGAATTTAAGAATTTTGAATTTTTAGTTTTGAATTTTGAATTTTAGAATTTTGAATTTTTAGTTTAATTTTGAATTTTAAATTTAAGAGTTTTGAGTTTTTAGATTAATTTTGAATTTTAAATTTAAGAGTTTTGAGTTTTTAGATTAATTTTGAATTTTTATTGTTTTAGCTCCCCCTGGATCATAGCCTCGATAAGGTTTATTGAGGTAATGTATTTGATCCTTAGGAACCCAATAATGTCCAAGTCCAACTTGATTGATCAGGTTGGATTTGACAACCCATGCTTTGACCACTTTTCTATTTGGTTTGTTTATTAAGGATAGGTAAGATTTATATTTCTTTTTATATCCTAGTCCAGTTCGATTGTAGATTACCCTTTGTGTTCCAAGAATCAAGTCAAGATTCTTGGATCCTAAGGAAAATCGTTCTAGGGTAGTTTTTAAATCCTTTACCTGACTTTTCAGATTGGAATTCTCTTCCTCAAGTTTTTGAACTTGAGTTGAGGTTCCAGTCTGAACTTGATCAGTTAAGGATTCGTTGTTTGGCGTTTCTTTAAGGAGTGTTACCTCCTTTAGAAGCGCTTTGATTCGAATCTTGGACTTGGCTACTTTATGCATTAAATAATTAATTAAACTATATAAACGATTTATACTTACAGAGGGGTTCGGCCCTTCGGAAACGGATTCGGATCCGTGGCTTCTCTCGGACTCCGCTTCCGATTCATCCTCACTTTCGGATCCATCAGTGAAGTCCCGGGCTGTCAAGGCAAGAAAGTTCGTCTGTTCTTGTTCTTTGTCGTCAGATTCCTCGGAAGAAGACTCGTCCCATGTTGCCTTCAATGCCTTCTTTCTTTTGGGTTTCTTTGAATCCTTCTAGTTCGGGCAATTTGCCTTGATGTGACCCTTCTGATTGCATCCGTAGCAGGTCGCTTCGAATTTAACCTTCGAGCTTGGTTGGGCTTCTTTAGACTGGATGGCCTTTCTGAGATCCTTCTTGTTGAAGCCCTTCTTTTTGCAGAGCTTCTTAACTAAGTTGACTATCTCAGTTGTAAGTTTATCGTCGTCTTCTGAATCTGGTTCTTCTTCTGATTCAGGTTCGGTTCTCCGCTTGATTCTTGATTCGCGCGATCTCCCTATTCCTGCAACCAAAGCCAACCCTTTCTCGGTCGGGCGTGCATTAGTCTGTTCGTGAAGTTCAAATTCTGCAAACAGTTCATCTAATTTAATTGTAGATAAATCCTTGGAGACCTTGTAGGCATCTACCATGGATGCCCACAAGGTGTTCCTTGGGAAAGCTTTTAGAGAATACCTTATGATGTCCCGGTTGTCTACCTTCTGTCCGATCGCATGAAGACCATTGAGCAGATCTTGAATCCGGGCATGGAGTTGTGCAGCTGTCTCACCTTCCTGCAATTTGATGTTAAATAATTTATTAAAAATTAGATCTCTTTTACTTACCTTGGTGTCGGATGTCCCTTCGTGAAGTTCAATTAGTTTCTCCCACAACTCTTTGGCACTGTTGAAGGGGCCGACGCGGTTGAGTTCTTCTTTTGATAGCCCACACTGGAGGGTGCAGGTTGCTTTGGCATTAGCTTCCACTTTCTTGATTAAGGATGCGCCCCAGTCCTCGTACGGTAGTGGCTTGCCGGTGCTGTCAGATGGTAGTTGGAATCCGGTTTTGACAATCATCCAGACTTCGAAATGAGTCTGGAGATATGCCTCCATCCGACCTTTCCAATACCCGAAGTCGTCTCCGGTGAATAGCGGAGGGCGGGCAGTACTATAGCCTTCTTGAAGGGCCATTTCACTTTTACCTAAAGCGAAAAAACAAAAAGGAAACGTCCCAGGACTTGGTCCTGGCTTAGTAGTGCGGTAAGAAAAAAAAACCACGAACTCGGGTGGTGTTGCACCAATTCCGAGAAAACAACCGATTCGAGCGAAAAAGACTTAGAATTTAGCTGTGAGGCTAAATTCTAATCGACTCCGAAAAAAAAAAATACCACGAAAAATTATTTTGAATGGTGGTTGCACCAATTCAAAATGACCCCGCTCTGATACCAATTGATGGATCAAAAGCGCTAGAGGGGGGGTGAATAGCGCTCGTGGCTATTTTATACGTTTATCGAAGTCGTAAAACACTCGAGTAAAAACGCAGCGGAAATGAAAGAAACACAAGCAGATGAACACAGTCGATTTACTTCGTTCGGAGCCTTGATCGACTCCTACTCGAAGGCCCACGATCCTTGATCGCTTCCGGTGGGCAACAACTATAATTCGTAAAAGTTATAATCTGAATTACAATTAAAGCAATAAGTAAACTAATACCGACAACAACAGATCGAAGAGTCTGAGCTTTGGGTTGTCGACGTCGAGTAGTAGCACTTCAAGGTCGTCTCGTAGGCAGCACTTCACAAAAGAAAGCTTAGGAGATTGTTATGTTGAAGCTGCACCTCGACCCTCTTTTTATATGACATTCAGGGCGCCTAGATCATTTCCGGGCGCCTGGAGTGTGACGTGGCCAACCAACCAGGATGCTCCACGTGGCGAAGTCGTGCAGGGGATAAAACTTGGTCGCGGGCGCCCGGACCTCCGGGCGCCCGGATCCATCCCGGGCGCCTGGACCTCCCTTTTTCCAGCAGGTTCTTCACCTGCAAAACAAGGTTAGTCCGAGCAAAATACCCTGCAAGACAGCGTTAGAACATAGTAAAGAATAAACGACAGTCTTCGGACTGTCCGGGTCTGACTTCGGATTTCCTACCGGAAACCCTAGGTCGACCCGACGCCTACTGTTCCCTCTACGGGGAACGCGTCCTCACCTACTCCTCTCAGGAGAGATTACCTGATGCCAGCCCGGTCCTCCAGACCGACTGGACTTTCCGCCTAGGGTTACCACCCCCTAGGACCTAGGGTTACTGCCCCCTAGGATTTTTCTCCACCTAGGGTTACCACCTCCTAGGACCTAAGGTTACCGCCCCTTAGGGTTTTCCCTCACCTAGGGTTACCGCCCCCTAGGACCTAAGGTTACCACCCCTTAGGGTTTTTCACCTGCCTAGCCGCAGCTAGGACTTTCCTGAAACACTCATTAAACATGTTAGGTCACACACTAACTTAACTTTGAATCCTTTGCCTTTATCAAAACTAAGGTTCGATCGTCGGATGCTTCCTGCACCAACATATTATCTCTAGCAGCCATGTCACCACCCCTACAGAAAGAGATCACAGATTTCGGTCTCGAACTCATAGTCGGACAGCTCTCTACTATGACATTAGAGTCTACCTTGCTTGGTGACATCCAGACAGCTCAGGAGCAGGATCCTGAAATTCAGAGAATCAAGCAAGGTTTAGCAGAATCAGAAAGTGGAGAGTTCAGAATATCAGATAGCGGGGTACTATATTTCGGCGACAGGCTATGTGTTCCAGATCAAGAGGAACTACAGAAGAAAATCCTAGACGAGTCTCACAAGACTCCTTACGCGATGCATCCTGGCTCCACCAAAATGTTCCAGGACTTGAAGAAACGTTTTTGGTGGTCTGGGATGAAGAGAGACATCGCTCGATATGTCAGCACCTGCCTAACCTGTCAGAGGGTTAAGGCAGAACATCAGAGACCAGGAGGAGTTTTGCAGCCTATTCAGATTCCAGAATGGAAGTGGGAAGATATTTCTATGGTTTTCATAGTGGGATTACCTAGAACCACGAATGATTTTGATACCATCTGGGTAATAATCGACAGATTGACTAAATCATCCCACTTCTTAGCTATCAGGATATCCTACTCCATGGAACAGTTAGCACAGTTGTATCTCAAGGAGATAGTTAGATTACATGGAGTCCCACGAACCATTATTTCAGACAGAGACAGTAGGTTCACATCACACTTCTGGGAGTGTGTACAGTCAGCTTTGGGCACGAAGTTGAAGTTTAGCACAGCCTTCCATCCTTAGACAGATGGACAGACGGAGCGAGTAAATCAGGTACTCGAGGATATGCTCCGAGCATGTGCCCTAGATTTCAAAGGAAGTTGGTGCAAATATTTGAGTCTAGCAGAATTTGCATACAACAACAGCTATCATGCCACTATCGGTATGGCACCTATGAGGCTCTCTATGGGCGGAGGTGTAGATCTCCAATCTGCTGGTATGAGAGTGGTGAACAGAAAGAGCTAGAACTTCAGACAGATCTAGTAGCAGATACCACAGCAGCTATACAGCAGATCCGCCAAAAGATAGAGACAGCTCAGAGCCGCCAGAAAAGCTATGCTGATACACGGCGCAGACCTTTAGAGTTTTCAGTTGGGGATTCAGTGTTCCTCAGAGTAGCTCCCATGAAGGGAGTAATGCGTTTTGGGAAGAAGGGCAAGCTAAGTCCCAGATATGTGGGACCATACCTCATCAGCAGAAGAGTGGGCAAGGTAGCATATGAGCTAGAGCTACCCCAGGAAATGTCAGCTGTCCACAATGTATTTCATGTCTCTATACTGAAGAAGCATATCCCAGATGCCACCCAGGTGATTGAGCCCCAGTCGGTACGGATCCGTGAAGACCTCAGCTATGACAGTCGGCCTATTCAGATAATAGACCGAGCAGTTAAGAAATTACAGAACAAGGAAGTACCATTAGTCAAAGTTATTTGGCAAAGTCACACAGCAGAAGAGGCAACATGGGAGACAGAAGCCAGTATGAGACAGAAGTACCCAAAGTTATTCTAAGTTCGAGGATGAACTTTTTATAAGGTATGGGGGATTGTAACGCCCAAAAATTCTCAAAACTATTTTATAAATATTCTATGATTTTTCTGGAATTTTAGAATATTTTTATGGAATTTTTAAAGTAGCGGAGGTAACAAAAATAAATAGAAAACGAAAATAGCTTACGCGGGAATCGAACCCGAGACCTATGGGTCTTATGACTTATGGTGAACCTTAGTAACCAGGTGAACCCAGCAGGGTCGTGCTGAAAGGAAGGGGAACCAATTATATTTAAGTTTCAGTTAGGCAAATTAATTCCTTAATAGAAATAGGAATTAATAAGTGGGGAGATAGAATTTTTAATCGGCAAATCCTCCTCCTCACCCTAACCTCACGCCGCACCTCTCCCTTTCCTCCTTCTCTCGGCGCCAACCACAAGAAAAAAAAACTAGGGTTCCTTTCTTAGGATTCCAAGGACACCTTCCGGCGACATCTCCGACACGAGGACGTTCCTCTCCGCGAGAAGAACGCATAGACGCGAGAGGATCGTCGAAAGGATCGTCTCCACCGGAAAACCAGCAACTAGATTCGTAAGAAAACTAACGCAGGAGGTAAGAAACCCCTCACCTGCAGTATAAGTAGCTTTTCATACAATAGAATGCTTTTAAACTAGCTATATGTAGATTTTTCGACGCATAGGGTGTATTTAACCCTCCTCGCAGATTTAGGGATCTAGTTGAGCACCTCTAGATGGGTCAGACACGTTTTCTCCTTTCAGTTGGAGATTCTAGACGTTGTCAGGTTCCTAGAGGTGGTCTCCCTAATAGAGGGGAGAGTTGGAGCACACTAAGTGTTCGACAAGATGCTTAGCTCAGTAAAATGCTACAGTAGGCATTTTTAATAGCTCAGTAAATGTAATAGAAGCATTTAAAACAGCTTAGTTAGTCTTGCTACAGCATATATGGGACTACGGTCCAATGGGTGGGCACCCACAGTCGCCTCTAGGTTCAGATAACATAGTCAAAGCAAGATAAATTAATTAGCTATGATCCAGTATTTTACTTTCAGTAGGGGCACTGTACAGGACTAGATGTCCTTGGGCTGGGCTCCCATAGTCGGTCCCTAGGTTTAGATAACCTAGTAAACCTTACTAAATTCAGGATTTGCAACCCCGGGTCTAGTTAAGGATGCGCGCATAACATGTACAGTTGTCGGGCCCATTAGCAGTATGATTATGTATTTTAATCTATTATATTATTAGCTTTTCAAAACTCACAAAGATCAGTTATGTTAGTTGAGTTTGAATTCAGTTACAGTCTAGCTTAGTTCATATTCAGGTCAGTTCTTCTTTATTGATACACATGATAGTTTATGGTTAGCTTTGTATGTCCTGCTTTGGTGTTCATGTTCAGTGATTTCAGTATGCCATGTTTTAACAAGTTTAACATATGTTTGATAGCATGTTTTTAAAAGCATAAATGCATCGCATGCATGTTTTAGTGAGTTAGATGGTTTCTTACTAAGCGAAAGCTTATAGATACTTTCTTTTCCTTATACTGCAGATAAAGGTAAAGGAAATATGGACTAGCGGAGGCTAGAGGGCAATGCTACGAAGATGTGTATGGGCAGGAACTTGGAATAAAGATCTTAGGGAATTTCAGCAAGCTTGTTTAAGCATTAGAACTTTTTAGCGTTTTGGTTATTTTGCACCTTAGTAAGTTAAATGTTATGAACTAGTTAATCATGCATTCTATCATGTTAGAACACTATTTTATGATGTTATAATGTTTTGTATTTGGTTTAGAATAGTTATAAGTAACTTTGGCATGAACAAGTGCTGAAATCAGGCCTTTGGCACGAAATCAGAAACTCGAATCGATCGAAGGATCGACTGGGCAATTGGACTCACGAACAGTAGGCCTCTGGATCTATCCAGCAAGTTCTGTCGCGAACAGAAGGCTCTGGGATCGATCACTGGATCGATTGGCCAGTCTGGATCGATCAGCCGATCGATCCAGAATATTGCCCCGAGCACAGTAGCGTGCTGGATCGATCACTGGATCGATCCAACCCACGTCCCGGATACAGTAGCCCTCTGAATCGATCTCCGGATCGATTCGACCATTCTAATCGATCCGTGGATCGATTGGGAGGCCTGATATTAGCTAGAAACCCTTAGTTAAGTTCCTTGACCGTAAGGGGAGGTAATAATGACATGAATAGCTTAGATTACACCCCTTAGCACATGTAGAACCAATAAATGATAATAGTTTAGCAAAAAATTTTATTAGTACAGCTTCCGCAATTAGACTTAATGATGGTCATGGATTAGTTAGCACAGCATAATGTGACGATCAGCCTTACAGCTTAGTTAGTAGGAGGCGGGTCGTTACATAAACTAATACTTGCATAAAGAATAAGCAGAAAGTAAATAGAACATTAAAAGAAGAGGCACAAGTATTTACTTGGTTACAACCGATGTGGTTGTTAATCCAAGGAAGTTGAAGCACTAAATACTCCTTCAGGCGGAGAAGCCTCTTACAATGTTGAAGCGCAGAAAACAGAAGCTTAACTCTAAATTACAGCACACAAGCATTGGAAGTGAATTTCTGAGTTCGTTGAAAAGCTTCTGGACCAAGGCTATATTTATAGCCTTGGTCGGGGCGCCTGGAAGAGTTTCGGGTGCCACGGGGGATAAAACTTTATCCCCCAACATTCAGATCGAGTCAAAGCTCAATCCTGTGAAAAAGTCAACTCCGGGCACCCCGGTACATTCCGGGCGCCCCGGTACGTTCAGGGCGCCCCGGAGGGGTTCGGGTGCCCTGGTACATTCCGGGAGCCCCGGTCAGCTCCGGGCGCCCCGGACCCAAAAGTCAACTCTGGTTGACTTTTTCAGTCCGGGTCCTTTGCTCCAACTCTGGTCGCCTTGGTCCGTGTCTTCAACTCCGGATTCGCTCGCTTGGGTGATCTCGGCCATCCAGAAAAGGGCTCACCCGAACCCAACTTCCGGTCTTCTCGAGCGGGCTTCTGCTCCAGCTTCTCATCCCTCAGAATCGCTGCGTGTTTCCTTCTCGTCCGCTAGCGTACTCATCCGCAGTCTTCGTCCCTCGGTCGCACCCCATGCCGACCTTCTCGCTAGTTGCGTCTCTTGCTCCCCGAGCAATCTTATGCTCCGGCTTTCGTCTCTCGGAACCACCGCACGCTTCCTTCTCGTCCGCCGGTGTACTCTTCCGCAGCGCCTCATCCTTTGGACGCACCGCGTGCCGTCCTTCTCACTAGCTGCGTCTTCCGCTCGACTACCTATGCTCCTAAACTCCTACACACTTAGACACAAGGTTAGAAACACACAGGACCTAACTTAACTTGTTGATCACACCAAAACAACCTTGGGGTTCCAACACATGTTATCTACAATATAAATTAAATGAACAACTATATTTAACATAAATGAAGATATTTGACCAACGTGATTCTTATTTCAAAATAAATGTTCATACAAAAAGTTAGGCTTTTAGTATACATTCTAACAATCTCCCACTTATATTAAAAGACTATGCTGGCATATATGTTGTCATACATCTGATTCCCATCCCCTCAACATGCCCATCAAAAGCTCTCGCCGGAAGGGTCTTAGTGAAAGGGTCTGCCAGGTTATCTGCTGATGTAATCTTGGCGACAACATATTCTCCTCGTTTTACGATGTCTCGTATCAGGTGGTACTTGCGTTAAATGTGTTTACTTATCTTATGGGCTCGTGGTTCCTTCGATTTTGCTACTGCACCACTATTATCACAATAAACTGTGATAATTTTGGGCAAACCAGGAATCACATCTAAGTCCATTAAAAAGTTCCTGAGCCATACAACTTCTTTGTCTGCCTCAGAAGCTGCTACATACTCAACTTCCATGGTGGAGTCTGAAATGCATTTCTATTTAACACTCCTCCATGCTATGGCTCCACCTCCTAAAATAAACACATAACCTGAGGTTGACTTACTATTGCCCCTATCTGATTAGAAGTCAGAATCCGTGTAACCTACAGGGAGTAAGTCATCTGTCTAGTAAACCAGCATATAATCTCTAGTCCTTCTCAGGTACTTTAATATATGTTTTACGGCAGTCCAATGTGTCTATCCTGGATTACTTTGATATCTGCTAACCATGCCTACGGCAAAATAGATATCTGGTCTCGTACATAGCATTGCATACATTAGGTTTCCTACAGCCGAAGCATAAGGAACTACCTTCATCTCCTCTATTTCCTTTTGTGTCTTAGGAGACATCTCTTTAGATAAAGGTACTCCATGCCGAAAAGGTAAGAAACCTTTCTTGGAGTTCTGTATACTAAAACGATCAAGGATAGTATCGATGTATGAAGCTTGGGATAAGCATAACATCTTTTTCTTGCGATCCCTTATTACTTTGATCCCAAGAATATGTTCACATTCTCCCAAGTCCTTCATATCAAACTGTTTGGACAACCATACCCTTACGTCTAATAATACTTTGACATTGTTGTCAATGAGCAAAATATCATCTATGTATAGTATAAGAAATACCACCAAGTTTCCGTCACTCTTCTTGTATACACAAGACTCATCCGGACACTGAATAAATCCATAAGACTAGATCACTTCATTAAATCAGATGTTCCAAGATCTTGAAGCTTGCTTCAGTCCATAAATAAACCGATTGAGCTTACATACGAGATGCTCTTTGTCCTTTACAATGAATCCCTCTGGTTGCTTCATATGGATGTTTTCTTCAAGAATTCCATTAAGGAAAGTTGTCTTGACATCCATTTGCCAAATCTCATAATCCATATGAGCAGCAATAGATAAAGAATCCAAATAGACTTAAGCATGACTACCAGTGAAAAAGTTTCCTCATAATCGATTCCCTCTTTCTGAGTATACCCTTTCGCAACAAGCCTTGCTTTAAAGGTTTCCACCTTCCCATCTGCCCCTCTTATCCTTTTGTAGACCCACTTACATCCAATGAATTTTACACCATTTGGTGGTTCTACCAGCTCCTAGACTTTATTAGAATACATAGATTCTATTTCAGAATTCATTGCACTTTGCCAAGATGCTGCATCTTTATCTTGGAGTGTTTCGTCATATGTCGAGGGATTAGGTTCATGTTTATCAGGGATCAAGTCCGAAGACTCTCCCAAAAATATGAATCTGTCAAGTTGACGAACAACCCTCCCACTACGATGTGACACTACTTGTAATTGTGCATCATTTATGACACGTGTTGTAGTTTCTTGTGGTATCTCATCTTGTACTGTTGGTACTAGATTAGACATGTCCTCTCTAATTTCTTCAAGAATAATTGTACTCATGGGCTTGTGGTTCATTACATAGTCCTCTTCTAAAAATCAGGCATTGGTGCTAACAATGACCTTCTGATCTTTAGGACTATAAAACAAACCACCTTTCGTTCCTTTAGGATATCCCACAAATAAGCAGACTTTTGTACATGATTCTAACTTATCAGCATCTCCCTTCAGCACATGTGTTGGACTTCCCCAAATCCGAGCATGTCTTAGACTAGGCTCACGCTCATTCCACAGTTCTGTGGGAGTAGAGGATACTGATTTAGAAGGTACTAAGTTCAGAATGTACGCTGTCGTTTCTAGAGCATATCCCCAAAACGAATTTGGTAATTCAGAATAACTCATCATCGATCTAACCATTTCCATAAGAGTCATATTCCTTCATTCTGCCACCATTTTGTTGGGGTATACCAGGTGCAGACAATTGAGATTGAATCCCTGCCTCTGATAAGTAATTCCTAAACTCTCCTGAGAGGTACTCGCCACCACGATCAGACCGTAGTGTCTTGATACTTTTACCATGATGATTCTCCAAATCAGCCTTGTATTCTTTGAACTTATCAAAACACTCAGACTTACGGTGCATCAAGTAAATGTTCCCATATCTCGAATAGCCGTCTATAAAAGAGACAAAATATTCGAAACCACCTCTCACCTGGATAGTCATAGGTCTATACAAATCAGAATGAACCAGTTCCAACACATCTTTGGCTCTATACCCCTTTGCCTTAAAAGGTCTCTTGGTCATTTTCCTTTCCAATCAAGACTCGTAAGTTGGAAAGTTTTCCACCACCAATGAACCTAAAAGTTCATCAGCTATTAGCCTTTGAATCCTACTTAGGTTAATATGACCAAGCCTTAGATGCCAAAGATATGTTTGATTCATTTTCGAAGGCTGCTTTCTCTTTTTAGAATTAGAAGATGTATTATTAATTTTTGTTTGTTGCATCGTGGGAGTTATTGGATTTAGAGTATACAAATTGACAACCATCATACCAGAACAGATAACTACCCTATTTTTCTTGACAACCACTTTGTCATCAAAAGAAACAAAATATCTATTCATAAACAGTTTAGAAATTGAAATTAAATTCTTTCTAAAACTTGGTACATAAAGACAATTTCTCAAAATCAAAGTTTTATTCCTATCAAAAGATAAGTAAACATCCCCCACTGCAATAGCCGCCACTTTCATAGCATTGCCCATATAGACGGTTATCTCTCCTTCATATAGTCATCAGGTTTCCTGGAACCCTTGTAATGAATTGCAGACATGATCAGTGGCTCTCGTATCTACACACCAGGTACCGGTAGATAACACTGCTAAACATGTTTCAACTACTAGAGAATAAGATATACCTTTATTGTTCTCCTTCCTATGAGGACAACCCGCCTTCCAATGTCTAGACTGCTTGCATGTGAAGCACTTGCCCTTCGGCTTCTTCACACCTGCTTTCGGTCTTGTCCCTAGAGATCAATTCACTTTCTTTGCTGAACCAACTTGTTTCTTTTTCTTCTTCTTGCCTTTTGACTTAGAAGTAGAACCGTTTTCAATAAAATGAATTTGAGAACTTTGACGAAATAGCCCTTCTGCTGCTTGAAGTTCTGTCAGAAGTTCCGCCAATGAATAAACCCTTTTGTTCATGTTATACTTCAGGCGGAACTGTACGAACACAGAACTTAACCTAGCTACCCATGTGCTCTACTGAAGTTAAACTTGGATTGCAAATGATGCTTAACATTATTAATCCAAGTTGCTCTTCAAAAGTTAAACTTGGATTGGAAACGATACTTAACATTTTTTACTCCAAGTTTAACCGATGTGATCTTCGTAAGTTAAACCATATTATAGAATATGATTAAACATATATTTCAAAGATCGGCTTCCATGCTAAACATGGCGAGGCACTAGGCCTTCTTGGATATGGGATCATCCACCACTTCCTGTTGGAACCCCAAGGCTGTTTTGGTGTGATCAACAAGTTAAGTTAGGTCCTGTGTGTTTCTAACCTTGTGTCTAAGTGTGCAGGAGCTTAGGAGCACAGGTAGTCGAGCGGAAGACGCAGCTAGCGAGAAGGACGACAGTCCGAGGGACGAAGTGATGCGGAAGAGTACACCGGCGGACGAGAAGGAAGCGCGCGGTGGTTCCGAGGGACGAAAGCCGGAGCGGAAGACTGCTCGGGGAGCAAGAGATGCAGCTAGCGAGAAGGACAGCACGTGGTGCGTCTGAGGGACGAAGACTGCGGATGAGTACGCTGGCGGACAAGAAGGAAACACGTGGCGATTCCGAAGGACGAGAAGCCGGAGGGAAGCTCGCTCGAGAAGACCGGAAGTTGGGTTCGGGTGAGCCCTTTTCCGGATGGCAGAGATCACCCAAGCGAGCGGATCCGGAGGAGAAGAACCGGACCGAGGCGGGACTGAACCAGAGAAGAGGTCCCGGATGAAAAAGTCAACACCTGTTGACTTTGGGCTCCGGGGCGCCCAGAGCAGTCCGGGGTGCCCGGAGCCCTCCGAGGCGCCCGGAACCCTTCCGGGCGCCCGGACCCTGATTTTGACCAGGATCGCGATTTACGCGATCTGAACGTTGGGGGATAAAGTTTTATCCCCCCAGGGCGCCCGGAACCCTTCCAGGCGCCCCGACCAAGGCTATAAATATAGCCTTGGTTCAGAAGCTTTCAATCAACTCAGTAATTAGCATTCCAAACACTTGTGCGCTCACTGTTCTAGTTTAGCTTCTGTTTTTGTGCTTTCACCGGTGTAAGAGGCTTCTCCGCCCGAAGGAGTTTTTAGTGCGATCACTTTCCTTGGATTAACAACCTCCCCGGTTATAACCAAGTCAAACACGGTGCCTCGTTTCTTTCTTGTATTTCTGCTTAGCTAATTTTATACAAGTGTTAGTTTAAGAGTTTGAGAAGGGTTGCTTTTATTTTTTTTACAGGGCTATTCAACCCCCCTTCTAGCCGGCCCAACGATCCTACACTTCCTAGACAAAGTCTTTCAAAGAAATTCAATGTTTAAACTTCTTACAATAACCCTTGATTTAACTATAGAGACCTCAATAGAAACACAAAATCGATAACATAAAACTGATAGCCTAAAATCGATAGCCTCTTGTGTTGGTATTTCATGATCCATTCAAAGAATATGAACTAATTATGATGCGAAAACTTATAATTAGTTATACCATTCTTTGAAGATTTAGTAACCTCTCGATCTTCTATTGTATTCCTCTCCTCCTCTTGGACGTCGTGTGGGTGACTATCTACCAAGATGAAATCCACCCAAACCTTCTTCTTCCTTCCAAGCTTTCGGCCACCAAGGGATGTCACAACTAGAGAGCTTCCTTTCTCTTCTTCTTCACCTCCTAGTATCCGGCCACCAATTGGAACTCCAAGCTTGATGCCACCGGCCACAAGGAAAAAGAAGAAAGGAAGAAGATGATGAAGGGTCGGCCACGAAGGAAGGGAAGAGGAATAGAAGATGTGTTGTTTCATAAGGCACCACCTCCTATTCTTTTATAGTCCTTGGTGAATGCAAAAAAAGGAAAGTTTTAAAACAAAATTAAAACTTCTTTTAATTCCTTTATCATGGACAGCCATAACCCTCTTCATCAAACAAGGAAAGATTTTAAACAAGAATTAAAATCTCTCCTTTAAAATCCATTTTGTGAATAGCTATAAAAGGAATGTTTTATAAAATTAAAATCTCTCTTTTAAATCCTTTTTTGGATGCCTATAAAAGAAAAGATTTCAATAATTAAAATCTCTCTTTTAAATCCTTTTTATGGATCTCTATAAAAGGAAAGATTTAACAAGATAAAAATTTCTTTTATTTCCTTTTGTGACCGATCTAAAAAAGAAAAATTTTATAATTAAAATCATCCTTTTAAATCCTTTTAATGGATCTCTATAAAAGGAAAGGTTTTACAAAAAATAAAACTTCCTTTTCTATGTGTGGCCGACCCCTTTCTTGGGCACCAAGCAAGGCTTGGCCGACCCTAGCTTGGGCTCCAAGCTTGGCTTGGCTGGCCCCTTGCTTGGACACCAAGCAAGGCTTGGTCGACCCTAGCTTAGGCTTTAAGAAGCTAGGCTTCGGGTGGATATAAGGCTTTATATGAGAGGCTACAATAGGGACCTAGAGGAGGAATTGGCTTTAGTCTCCCGATGAGCTTGAGCTTCCCGTGTTCACCCTGAACACCCAACTCAAGTTCATCAATAATAACTTATACCACTAAAGAGTTATCATTGAACTACCACACTATTCCCAAATTATATTATGGGCTCCTTCTTATCATGAATGCATTAAACTCCCTATATTTAAGATATCTAATGTCCATTAATTAAATGAGTTACTGACACTCACTTAATTAATATCTAACTCCAAGAGTAGTACCACTCAATTTTATTGTCATGCAAGACTAAGTCCACTTGCAGGGTTTACATGACAATCCTTATGAGTTCCTCAAGGGGACATCAACAACCTAGATAACTAGGACATAGTTTCCTTCTATAATCAACAACACATCATATAAATAATATTATTTCTCAACTTATCGGGCCTCTTGATTTAATGTACTAAATCTCACCCATTGATAAATCAAAGAAATGAATACTAAATATATGTGTTTGTCATTATATCGAGATCAAGAGTACGCACTTCCATAATAATAGAGGTCCTGTTCTTTTATGCAATCAGTATAAAAAGAACAACCTCAAATGGTCCTGCTCAATACACTCAGAGTGTACTAGTGTAATTTTATAGTCAAGATAAACTAATACTAAATCACACTACGACCGTTCCAATGGTTTGTCCCTATCCATTTTGGTCATGAGTTAGTGTTTATAATTTATAAGGAACTGATAACATGATCTTCTGTGTGACACCACACACCATGTTATCTATAATATAAATTAAATGAACAACTATATTTAATATAAATGAAGATATTTGACCAACGTGATTCTTATTTCAAAATAAATATTCATACAAAAAGTTAAGCTTTTAGTATACATTCTAACACCACCTAGCTTCACTCATTAGGGCCCTGCTTCACTCACAGGGACTTCCACTTTGTCTAACCTTTGGTTAGGACTTATCTTTGCTAGTCATCTAGTTTTGACTAGACTTCTCTCTCCCAAACATCAGGTCCTATTTGGGTCAACCCTTGGTCATATTGTCAAACATCGAAACCCTAGAGGTCGATTGCACCAACATTTTTTTCTTAAAAAAACAAAGAAAAATTTTCAAAGTGACAAAGATTTTGAATGTGGAAAGAAAAAAATAAAATTATTTTTAAATTGTCTAAACAAATCCTCCCACTTAATCTGATAACTTTATTAGAAAAATATCTAATTACCAATATCTTTAGTACATATCTAACCGTTAGTTACCAACTGATTATTCAGAGGATAGCAGTATTCACTTGGTTAGTTAAGTTAAGCAAGATTTGATCCAACTCATTGTTTACTAAGAAGGATTGCTTAGCTTGATCACTGTATTTTGGTATTTTACGCCCAGACTTATGTTGATGCACAAATATCATCATCTGAAGTCCAGGCAAGAGGCCTACACATTTCACGTCATTCTATATTTTTGAATACACAATCAAGGTTGATCTAGTATATTTGTGAGATGTGTTGGTGCGGGAAGCATCCGACAATCGAATCTAAGTTTTGATAATGGCAAAGGGTTCAAAGTTAAGGTTATTTGATATCTAACATGTTTGAATGAGCTTTCAGGCAAGTCCTAAGTGTACTTAGGCAAAAGTCCTAGCTGTGATTAGGCAAAGGGAAAAACCTAGGGGGTGGTAACCCTAGGTCCTAGGGGGTGGTAACCCTAGGTGGAAGTCTTGGCAGGTCGAGGGCTTCGGACAAAAGTCCTAGAGTCGAGGACTCTAGGTAAAAAGTCCTAGTGTCGCGAACCAGATGAAAGACTGGGCGGGTCGTGGAGCTGACGTCCAGCGGAATGTCCTAGAGCCTCGAGCGCTGAGCAAAAGTCCAGTTGGTCTGGAGGATCAACTAGTAATAGGTAAACTCTCTTGAGTGGAGTAGGTGAGGACACGTTCTTCGATGAGGGAGTAGTAGGTGTCGGTTAGACCTAGGGTTTTCAGATAGGAATCCGAAGTTAGAACAGGACAGTCCGATGACTATCAAATATTTTGATTTTACATATCTCTATTATCGTAACTTTGTTTTGTAGGGTATGTTAGACTAACATATTTTGCAGGAAGTGAACCTAGAGAAGTAACCTCGCTACAAGGCGCGAGGGCGCCCTGGACACTGGCATGAGGGCGCCCTCCTAGAGCTTGAGGGCGCCCTAGACCTTGGCGCGAGGGCGCCATCATGGAGGTTGAGGGTGCCCTCAGGTGGATAAGAGGCAACTTCTTCAGATCTCATCCACGCTGCGAAATCGGCAAGATTGAGGGTGCCCTCCAAGGTATTGGAGGCGTCTTCAACAGGCTTTATAAGCCTGTCTCGAGCAGGAGCTAAAAACAAGGCATTCCAAGCAATCTTCCAGCTGTGCACTGCCAACGAGACGTTTCGACTAAGCCATTGCTTGACCCACCCCGACAACCAGAAGATGTGAATTTGAGATTACATTATTGTCGGTATAATTTAATACTGCATTTATTGTTGTACTTGTTTGTAATATTTCTGAAGCTATAGTGTTTGTTGGACCCCCGTGGTGTTTTGATGTGATCAACCAAGTTGGTTAGGTCCTACTTTGTGTTTGATCCCTGTGTCTGAGTGTGCAGGAGCTTAGGAGCGCAGGAAGTCGAGTGAAAGACACAGCTAGCGAGAAGGACGGCGTGGGAAGGGAGCCGACGGGCTCGGTGCGTCCGAAGGACGAGAGAGCTGCAGAAGAGTACACCGGTGGGCGAGAAGAACATGCGCGGCGTTCGAGGGACGTCAAGCCGGGGAGGAAGACTGCTCGAGGAGAAGGTAGGAAATTGGGTTCGGGTGAGCCCTATTTCGGTTGGTCGAAATCACCCAAAAGAACGGAGATTCGGAAGTCAAAGCGAAGGAAGAAGTGTGTTGGAGTTCAAGCTCAAGGCGCCTTCATTGGGCATTGAAGGCGCCTTCACCTTGAAGGTGCCTTTAATGCTTGTTGGCGGCACCTTGGACCAGGCCAAAATGGTCGTTAAGCTTTCGGATAAAGTTTTATCCATCCACTCGATGGAGGCACCTTGGACCCCTATTGGAGGCACCTTAGACCCTCGAGATAGATTTTCCAGAGTCTATATTGTTGGTTGCTACTCGGAAAACCTATAGGTTCCACTGTACAAAAATTTTGTACAAAGGTCTGAACCTTTTCCTAGCTACCATGTGTTCTTTTAAATTAAATTTTGGATCGCCTGCGGAACTTAACACGTTTGATCCAAAATTTAATCTATTTGTTCTTTTATGTTTTGACTTGGATCTCCTGCGGAACTTAACACGTTCGACCCAAGTCTCCTTAAGTTATTAATTCCATTAAATATTAATTTCCATAATTGGTTCCCAGTACTGACGTGACGAGGCACATGGCCTTCTTGGATATGGGAGCAACCACCACCGACTAGACAAAACCTTTTATAGAAAGCTAATATTTAATTTCCTAAAATAACTTTAGGTTAACCAAAGAGAACAATCAAATCACAAGGAAAAGAAAAAACAAAAGAACACAATATCGAAAAACATATTCGAAATTCTAGAACGTAAGCCTCTTGTATTTGGTATTATTTCCATAAATAACTAGCATGATGCGGAAAGAGAAATTACTAGTTATACCTTGTAGAAAAACCTCTTGATCTTCTACCGTATTCCTCTTCTAACCTCGGACGTTGTGTGGGCAACGATCTTCCGAGATGAGAAACCACCAACCACCTTCTTCTCCTCCTAGCTAGGTTCGGCCACAAAGGAAAAGCTTCACCAAGGAGGAAAACCAAAATACTAACCAAGCTCCAAGAGATGCTAGCTTTCTCTCCTTCTTCTTCTTCTTCTCCGAGTAGTATCCGGCCACCACAAGAGCTCCAATGGAAGAGAAGGGTTCGGCCACCACAAGAGGAAGAGAGGGAGAGGATGGCCGGCCACACCAAGGAACAAAAGAGGGAGAGGAATAATAGATGTTTTCCTCATGAAGGCACCCTCACCCCTTCTTTTATATTCCTTGGCCTAGGCAAATTAGGAAATTTGATTACAATAAAATTTCCTTAATTTTCCTTGACATGAATTAATTGAGAAAAATAAAATAAAATTTCCCAATCAACTTGTGATGGCCGGCCACAATCAAAAGAGCAAATTAGGAGAGTTTCAATCAACAAATTAAAACTTCCTAATTTGTTTCCGGAAATTTTAAAAAATAAAATTTCTCTTTAAAAATCTCTTCATGGTTAATAAAAGGAAATTTCTATAATTTTAATTTTATTATCATGTGAATAATTTTAAAGAGAAAATAAAATATCTCACCAATCTACAAATAAGGAAAGAGATCTAATCTCTTTCTTTAATCTTTTGTAGATCTTTTATAAGAGAGATATTTTAATTTAAATTCTCTTTAATAAATTATTTCTTCCACATACTAAATATTAAAATTAAAATTCCTTTTTAATTTAATTTGGCGGCCCCCTCTAGCTTGGGTTCAAGCTAGGCCACCCAAATCATACCTAGGCCGGCCCTAGCTTGTTCCCAAGCTAGCTTGGCCCCAATTGGGTGGGTATAGAAGGTGGGTATAGGTGGGTATAGAATTCTATAAATAAGAGGCTACGATAGGGACCGAGAGGAGGAATTGGTTTTGGTCTCCCGATAAAATTAAGCATCCCGTGTTCGCCCCGAACACACAACTTAATTTTATCAATAATAATTCATTCCACTAGAGAACTATTATTGAACTACCGCATCAATCCCAAATTACATTTTGGGCTCCTTCTTATTATGAGTGTGTTAGTCTCCCTGTGTTTAAGATATCGAATGTCCACTAATTAAGTGAGTTACTGACAACTCATTTAATTAATATCTTAGTCCAAGAGTAGTACCACTCAACCTTATCGTCATGTCGGACTAAGTCCACCTACAGGGTTTAACATGACAATCCTTATGAGCTCCTCTTGGGGACATTCTCAACCTAGTATCTCTAGGACACAGTTTCCTTCTATAATCAACAACACACACTATAAGTGATACCATTTCCCAACTTATCGGGCTTATTGATTCATCGAACTAAATCTCACCCATTGATAAATTAAAGAAATAAATATCAAATATATGTGCTTGTTATTATATTAGGATTAAGAGCACATACTTCCATAATAACCGAGGTCTTTGTTTCTTTATAAAATCAGTATAAAAGAAACGACCTCAAATGGTCCTACTTAATACACTCTGAGTGTACTAGTGTAATTATACAGTCAAGATAAATTGATACCTAATTACACTACGACCTTCTAATGGTTTGTTCCTTTCCATTTTGGTCGTGAGCTACTGTTTATAATTTATAAGGTACTGATAATATCATCTTCTGTATGTGACACCACATACTATATTATCTACAATATAAATTAATTGAACAACTACAACTAAATGTAGATAATTTGACCAAATGTGATTCTTTATTCAAGACAAATGTTTACAAAAGCTTAGGCTTTCAGTATACACTCCAACAATCTCCCACTTATACTAATGACTAAGCTGCCATATCTTCTACCATACATCTGATTCCCATTCCCTCCACATGCCGATCAAAAGCTTTCGCCGGAAGGGCCTTAGTGAAAGGATCTGCCAGGTTATCCGCTGATGCAATCTTGGCGATGACAACTTCTCCTCGCTTCACGATATCTCGTATCAGGTGGTACTTGCGCTCTATATGTTTACTTGCCTTATGAGCTCGTGGTTCCTTCGAGTTTGCAACTGCACCGCTATTATCACAATAAATTGTGATGATTTTGGGCAAACCAGGAATCACATCTAAGTCCATCAGAAAGTTCCCGAGCCATACTTCTTTAGCCGCCTCAGAGGTCGCTACATACTCAACTTCCATGGTTGAGTCCAAACGCATTTCGCTTAACACTCCTCCATGAAATGGCTCCACCTCCTAAAGTAAACACATAGCCGATGTAGACTTCTTGTTATCCCTATCGATTGGAAATCAATCAAGTGTAACCCATGTGGCGGATCGTGCTTGGTAAACTAGCATATAATCTCTAGTCCTTCTCGGTACTTTAATATATGCTTTACCGCATCCAATGTCCTTGTCCAGATTACTTCGATATCTGCTAACGCCCACGGCAAAACAAATATCGGTCTCGTACATAGCATTGCATACATTAGGCTTCCTGAAGCATAAGGAACTGCTTTCATGTCCTCTATCTCTTTCGACGTCTTTGGAGACATCTCTTTAGATAGAGCTACCCCATGTCTAAAAGGTAAGAAACCTTTCTTGGAATCCTGCATGCTAAAACGAGCAAGGATTGTATCTATATATGAAGCTTGGGACAGACACAACATTCTTTTCTTACGATCCCTTATAACTTTGATCCCAAGAATGTGTGCACAATCTCCTAAGTCCTTCATATCAAATTGTTTGGACAACCATACCCTTACGTCTGATAATACCTTGACATTGTTGCCAATTAACAAAATATCATTTACGTATAGTACAAGAAATACCACCACGTTTCCGTTACACTTCTTATATACACAAGACTCATCCGGACTTTGAATAAATCCATATGACTGGATTACTTCATTAAACCGGATGTTCCAAGACTTGAAGCTTGCTTGAGTCCATAAATGGACCGATTGAGCTTGCACACTAGATGCTCTTTGCCTTTTCAATGAACCCTCGTTGCTTCATATGGATGTTCTCTTCAAAACTTCCATTAAGGAAAGCGTCTTGACATCCATTTACCAAATCTCATAATCCATATGAGCAGAATGGATAAGAGTATCCGGATAGACTTAAGCATGGCTACCTGGTGAAAAGGTTTCCTCATAATCGATTCCCTCTTTCCGAGTGTACCCTTTCGCAACAAGCCTAGCTTTGAAGGTTTCTACCTTCCGTCCCTCTTTTCCTTTTGTAGATCCACTTACATCCAACGGCTTTTACACCATCGGTGGTTCTACAAGCTCCGGACCTTATTAGAGTACATAGACTCTATTTCGAATTCATCGCCTTTTGCCAAGATGTTGATATCTTGGAGTGCTTCATCATATGTCGGGATCAGGTTCATGTTTACACGGGATCAAACCAAGACTCTCCCAAAACATGAATCTTTCAGTTGCCTTACAACCCTCCCACTACGACGAGGCATCCGTGGTTGTGTATCATGTGTGACACGTGTTGCGTCTCTTGTGGTACTTCATCTTGTCCTGGTACTCAAGTAGACGTGTCCTCTCTAAGTTCTTCTAAAACAACTTTGCATCTGGACTTGTGATCCATTATATAGTCTTCTTCTAAAAACTGGGCATTGGTGCTAACAATGACCTTCTGGTCTTTAGGACTATAAAATAAACCACCTTTCGTTCCTTTGGGATATCCTACAAACACGCGAACTTCTGTACGAGATTCTAACTTATCAGCATCTGGTTTCAGCACATGTGCTGGACTACCCCAAATCTGAATATGTCTTAGACTGGGTTTTCGCCCATTCCACAATTCTATGGGAGTAGAAGAAACTGATTTAGAAGGTACTAAGTTCAGAACGTATACTGCTGTTTCCAGAGCATATCCCCAAAACGAATTTGGTAATTCTGAATAACTCATCATTGATCTAACCATCTCCATAAGAGTCCTATTCCTTCGTTCTGCTACACCATTCTATTGGGGTGTTCCAGGTGCAGACAATTGGGATTGAATCCCGGCCTCTGATAAGTAATTCCTAAACTCTCCTAAGAGGTATTCGCCACCACGATCAGACCGTAGTGTCTTGATACTTTTACCTAGTCGTTTCTCCACATCAGCCTTGTATTCTTTGAACTTATCAAAGCACTCGGACTTGCGGCGCATTAGGTAAATGTATCCATATCTTGAATAATCATCTATGAAAGAGACAAAATATTCAAAACCTCCTCTTGCCTGGACAGACATAGGACCACACAAATCAGAGTGAACCAATTCTAACACTTCTTTGGCTCTATACCCCTTGGCCTTGAATGGCCTCTTGGTCATTTTACCTTCCAAGCAAGATTCACAAGTTGGAAAATTTTCCAACTCAAATGAACTCAAAAGTCCATCGGCTATAAGCCTCTGAATCCTACTTAAGTTAATATGACCAAGCCTTAGATGCCAAAGATATGCTTGGTTCATTTCTGAAGGTTCTTTTCTCTTATTAGAGTTAGAAGATGAGTTATAAATTTCCATGTTTTGCTTTGTGGAAGAAATTGGATTTAAAGTATACAAATTGCCAACTAATGCACCAGAACAGATAATCACTTTATTTCTTTTAATAACTACATCGTTACTGAAAGAAACTGAATATCCATCTAAAAATAGTTTAGAAACTGAAATTAAATTCTTTCTAAAACTGGGTACATAAAGATAATTTCTTAAAATCAAATTTCTATTTCTACTAAAAGATAAGTAGACGTCTCCCACTGCAACAGCTGCCACCTTAGTAGCATTGCCCATGTAGACGGTAATTTCTCCTTCAGATAGTCGTCGTGTTTCCTGGAACCCCTGCAAGGAATTGCAGACATGATCAGTGGCTCCCGTATCTACACACCAGGTGCTGGTAGATAACACCGTTAAACATTTTTCAACAACTAGAGTATGAGATATACCTTTGTTTTGGTTCCTACGAGGACAGTCCGCCTTCCAATGTCCTGCCTGCTTACAGATGAAGCACTTGCCCTTCGGCTTCTTCATTCCAGCTTTAAATCCCGTACTCTGAGATTTATTCACTTTCTTTGCTGAACCAGCTTGTTTCTTCTTCTTCTTTCCTTTCGGTTTAGAAGTAGAACCATTTTCAGCATAGTGAATTTGAGCATTGTGACGAAATAATCCTTCTGCTGCTTGAAGTTCTGTCAGTAGTTCCGCTAATGAATAAGCCCTCTTATTCATATTATAGTTCAGGCGAAATTGCTCAAAACTTCTAGGTAGCGTTTGGAGGATCATATCGATCTGGGTTTCCCCATCAATTTCTCCTCCAAGGATCTGTATCTCGTTCAGATAAGCCATCATCTTTAGGATATGATCCCTTACAGGAGTACCCTCTTGCATGGTGGCTGTCATTATCTTTCTCATGGCTTCTTGCCTAGAAGCCCTATCCTGATGACCAAAGAGTTCTTTGAGATTGTTCATAATATCATAGGCTGTTGGTAAATCTTGATGCTGATGTTGCAATACATTTGACATTGAAGCCAAAATGTAACACCGCGCCATCTCATCTGCTTTTACCCATTTCCTATGATATTCAATCTCCTCTTGGGTAGATTCACCAGTAGGTGCATCAGGGCACTGCTCAGTCAGTACAAATTTATAGCTTTCAGCAGTAAGAACAATGTCCAGGTTTCTTTTCCAATCTATGTAGTTTGGTCCAGTAAGTCTATTCTGTTGAAGTATGATGGACAGTGGGTTGAAAGACATCCTAAGAATCACAAATAACTTTTGGTCAGAACTCTAAATTTAGAATAATATTGATTCCTCAAACAATACTATTTTAAATTAACCAACACCTTCAAAACACCGTGAATTTTGTATGCCACGTTAGTGTGGACGTATACAAATTCAACATTTGTAAAAGGAGGGTTTTATCCCATTAATTTTATTATCTTGTCAACCTAACTTTTTGACAAATAAAATTAATAGTTGGTGACTTTTTGGTCACACAAATAATAGCAGTGACTCCGATGGGGAGGATACTATTAGATGTGTCTAAGTGTATACCATTACTTGACACTAAGTTAATTAATAAGATTATGCCCCTTCCGTTGGGGAAGATCACACGCTCTTAATTAACTTCCTATAGTCATCCAAAAATGGAAGTCTGTTCTAGTGATCCACAAACAAGCTCATCCGTTATGGAGGAAGGCACTCAGAGCCAACGCGCAAGCTTGTTTGCATCACTTACAAACCAGTAATGGAGACCATGGGATTTATTTAAAAATCCCTCTCCCACTTAGTTATTTATAAATGAGGAATTTTAACTATGCTAGCCTACTAAAACTTGTAAACTAACATGCACACACAGCATAATATAAAAGCAATAAATAGAAAATTTAATTTTCAACTATTATGGCTTTTATCACTAATTGTCCTCCGTGTGTTGTCATCCTTAGCTGCTGCCATATTTGGCCACCGCCACTGGATCTAGCTGTCGCATCCATCTTGCTCCTAGTTCCGCTGCGCCTCTGGTCCTTAGAAGGTTCCACGCTTTGCAAGATTCGATCCGCGACATAAATAGAATTTTACATTTTGATCCTATATTCCATAAAAGGAATGTACATGTATCTAGATCAAAAATAAAATCCTAATAAAACTAAATACAGCTCCTGCTGTATTTTAATACAATCATGCACACACAGATAAATGCCCTTGACATGTCCAAGGGTCCAATCACACACATAATAACTAAAAGTCATAATAGTTTGATCCTGCATCCACAAAGTTAGCACATCCTACTATTAACCTGCCTAAATTATGTATGACATGTGCATAATTAAACTAAATACCAAATACACAGAGGCAAAACCTAGCTCTGATACCAATTGTTGGTTGCTACTCGGAAAACCTATAGGTTCCACTGTACAAAAATTTTGTACAAAGGTCTGAACCTTTTCCTAGCTACCATGTGTTCTTTTAAATTAAATTTTGGATCGCCTGCGAAACTTAACACGTTTGATCCAAAACTTAATCTATTTGTTCTTTTAGGTTTTGACTTTGATCTCCTGCGGAACTTAACACGTTCGACCCAAGTCTCCTTAAGTTATTAATTCCATTAAATATTAATTTTCATAATTGGTTCCCAGTACTGACGTGGCGAGGCACATGGCCTTCTTGGATATGGGAGCAACCACCACCGACTAGACAAAACCTTTTATAGAAAGCTAATATTTAATTTCCTAAAATAACTTTAGGTTAACCAAAGAGAACAATCAAATCACAAGGAAAAGAAAAAACAAAAGAACACAATATCGAAAAACATATTCGAAATTCTAGAACGTAAGCCTCTTGTATTTGGTATTATTTCCATAAATAACTAGCATGATGCGGAAAGAGAAATTACTAGTTATACCTTGTAGAAAAACCTCTTGATCTTCTACCGTATTCCTCTTCTAACCTCGGACGTTGTGTGGGCAATGATCTTCCGAGATGAGAAACCACCAACCACCTTCTTCTCCTCCTAGCTAGGTTCGGCCACAAAGGAAAAGCTTCACCAAGGAGGAAAACCAAAATACTAACCAAGCTCCAAGAGATGCTAGCTTTCTCTCCTTCTTCTTCTTCTTCTCCGAGTAGTATCCGGCCATCACAAGAGCTCCAATGGAAGAGAAGGGTTCGGCCACCACAAGAGGAAGAGAGGGAGAGGATGGCCGGCCACACCAAGGAACAAAAGAGGGAGAGGAATAATAGATGTTTTCCTCATGAAGGCACCCTCACCCCTTCTTTTATATTCCTTGGCCTAGGCAAATTAGGAAATTTGATTACAATAAAATTTCCTTAATTTTCCTTGACATGAATTAATTGAGAAAAATAAAATAAAATTTTCCAATCAACTTGTGATGGCCGGCCACAATCAAAAGAGCAAATTAGGAGAGTTTCAATCAACAAATTAAAACTTCCTAATTTGTTTCTGGAAATTTTAAAAAATAAAATTTCTCTTTAAAAATCTCTTCATGGTTAATAAAAGGAAATTTCTATAATTTTAATTTTATTATCATGTGAATAATTTTAAAGAGAAAATAAAATATCTCACCAATCTACAAATAAGAAAAGAGATCTAATCTCTTTCTTTAATCTTTTGTAGATCTTTTATAAGAGAGATATTTTAATTTAAATTCTCTTTAATAAATTATTTCTTCCACATAATAAAAATTAAAATTAAAATTCCTTTTTAATTTAATTTGGCCGGCCCCCACTAGCTTGGGTTCAAGCTAGGGCCGGCCACCCAAATTCATACCTAGGCCGGCCCTAGCTTGTTCCCAAGCTAGCTTGGTCGGCCCCAATTGGGTGGGTATAGAAGGTGGGTATAGGTGGGTATAGAACTCTATAAATAAGAGGCTACGATAGGGACCGAGAGGAGGAATTGGTTTTGGTCTCCCGATAAAATTAAGCATCCCGTGTTCGCCCCGAACACACAACTTAATTTTATCAATAATAATTCATTCCACTAGAGAACTATTATTGAACTACCGCACCAATCCCAAATTACATTTTGGGCTCCTTCTTATTATGAGTGTGTTAGTCTCCCTGTGTTTAAGATATCGAATGTCCACTAATTAAGTGAGTTACTGACAACTCATTTAATTAATATCTTAGTCCAAGAGTAGTACCACTCAACCTTATCGTCATGTCGGACTAAGTCCACCTGCAGGGTTTAACATGACAATCCTTATGAGCTCCTCTTAGGGACATTCTCAACCTAGTATCTCTAGGACACAGTTTCCTTCTATAATCAACAACACACACTATAAGTGATACCATTTCCCAACTTATCGGGCTTATTGATTCATCGAACTAAATCTCACCCATTGATAAATTAAAGAAATAAATATCAAATATATGTGCTTGTTATTATATTAGGATTAAGAGCACACACTTCCATAATAATCGAGGTCTTTGTTTCTTTATAAAATCAGTATAAA
Source organism: Zingiber officinale (assembly GCF_018446385.1). NCBI lineage: Eukaryota > Viridiplantae > Streptophyta > Magnoliopsida > Zingiberales > Zingiberaceae > Zingiber > Zingiber officinale. The sequence goes on from NC_056002.1 coordinate 11,173,186, forward strand.
AGAAATGACCTCAAATGGTCCTACTCAATACACTCTGAGTGTACTAGTGTAATTATACAGTCAAGATAAACTGATACCTAATTACACTACGACCTTCTAATGGTTTGTTCCTTTCCATTTTGGTCGTGAGCTACTGTTTATAATTTATAAGGTACCGATAATATCATCTTCTGTATGTAACACCACATACTATATTATCTACAATATAAATTAATTGAACAACTACAACTAAATGTAGATAATTTGACTAAATGTGATTCTTTATTCAAGACAAATGTTTACAAAAGCTTAGGCTTTCAGTATACACTCCAACATATATAAAGGCCCCTGGAGCTAGGAATTAAACATCAACTCTGTAACCAACTCTGTATTCATTCCTAGTAACTAGTGAGCGCTCTAAGTGTATAAAAAAGGCTTCTCCACCTACAGTGAAGGAGACTCTGCTAGTGCGATTTCCAACCGCCTTGGATTAACAACCCCCTGGGTTGTAACCAAGTTAAAAGTCTGTCTCTCTTCTATTTTTGCTATTTATTTTTTTATTGTTGCTATCTGTTTGAGTTGAAAGACGAGGAGGGTATAGTTTTTATTTTTTAGGCAATTCACCCCCCTCTTGCCGACCTCCACTGCACCAACAATTGGTATCAGAGCCAGACTGCCTCAGAAGGACTAACCGCCGACTGAAGCACAACGATCAAGACGATGGCCGGAGTGAATATTCATCCCCCAAAGTTCAACGGAGACTTCGCGACGTGGAAATGTCAGATAGAGGTATTTTTCAAGACAGAATTTGATATTTGCTTAATTATGAAATATGGCTATACAGTTCCAAAAGATAAAGAAGAAAACACGTGGAGCAAGAAGGAGCAAGCCGATTTTGTCGCCAACGGAAAGGCAGAGTTCCACCTGCTTAGTGTGCTGCCACCACAAGAGGTAAGTCGAATCGGAAGCTACGACTCCGTGAAAGACCTCTGGGAAAAATTCCTGGAGCTTCACGAAGGTACCTCAGAAGCTAAGCTAGTGAGGTGCGACGTCCTCTAGACCCCGTTAACGAACTTTCGGATGAACAACGACGAGAAGGTAGTGCAACTCCAAGCAAGGATTAAGGAGTTAATAACTCAACTAAGCAACCTTGGAGAAGAAGTAACGAACCGGGACTAGATCCGATGCGCGCTCAACGCCTTCCCAAGAACTCCAGAATAGGCGTCCTTAGTAGATGTGTACTACATCTCTAAGGACTTCGAGGGAAGTACTTTAGAAAATTTATTTTCAACTTTTGAACTTCATGAATCTCGAGTTGCAGAACCTAGTGGAGTAGTGAAGACTAGTCAGAACATTGCCCTAAAGGCAAGATCAAATGATTCTGACTCTGAGGCCTTGATCGACGAATCTGAAGCTGCATTAATGGCAAGACGATTCAATAAGTTTTTTAATTCTAATAAATTTAGATCGCAGACACAAAGGCATGAGCGAAAGAGAAGAATGGTTCATTGCTACAACTACAACGAAGAAGGGCACATCAAGGATGACTGCCCAAAATTAAAGAAAAAGGAGAAACAGAAGGAAAAGACAAAATACAAGAAACCAGAATCTTCCAAGCACAAGAATCTGAAAGTGACTTGGTCAGATTCGTCTTCTTCCGAATCAGACATCGAAGCCTTCTCCAGATTAGCGCTGATGGTCAATCATCTTCCCGTAGATGAGTCAGCTCAGAGATGAGCATAGATGAAGGGGGAGAAACATCAGAAGAGGAAAGCGACTATGAAGGGGGAGCATCACCGAGTCAGGTAAGTCAGGTACGCAATATAACCCCTACTCAATCATTTCAATTTATTAAGTCTCTTTCTAAAGACTTATTCAAATTAGAAAAAGAAAATGCTGAATTGAAATTAAACCTAGCAAAAGCATGTCCACTAGAAATGTAAAATAATCTAAAACTAGAAAATGAAAAATTAAAAGTTGAAATTGAGAAATTGAAGAATAATGATGCATGCATGCTTAAATAAATTTCTAAAATCAAAATTAAAAATTTATGGAAAATTGAATTAGTATATTAGAAAACATCAAGGACAACTTAGGAAAGTCCCTAGAAATTATGTACCCCCTAAATAAATAACCCAGCAGGAAGGAATCTATATTGGATTCAAAAATCCTTGCTAGATTAAAAAAAAATTTTAAGGCTTTCAGAAGAAAAATTAAATGTTAAAATTTCTTTATGAAGCTTTGTCTAAGGAAGTGGTTGTTGCTCCAATAACCAAGAAGGCCTAGTGTCTCGCCACGACCTGGAAGCTGAAATATTGAAATAAAATGTTTAATTAACTTTCTGAAAAAGCATTAAACTAGAATTAAATAATGCTTTGAAAGTTTTTCAAACGTTTTTAAAAAATTCTAAAAATTTAATTTACTTAGTAATTTTTTTAGAAAATTCTAAAAATTAATTTTAACTTAGAAATTATTTTGAAAAATTCTAAAAATTCGGTTTACTTAGAAGTTTTTTTTGGAAAATTCTAAAAATTCATTTTTGCTTAGATATTTTTTGAAAATTTATCTTTCTCAAAAAAATTTCTAACTTAAAATTTGTTAAATAATTTTTTCCCATATTCTCTTATTATTACCCCGTTTTTGTTGTGATCAAAGGGGGAGAGAAAAGTACAAGTTTAGGGGGAGAGAATTTTTTTAAAAAAATTAAAAATATTTTTGAAAAATTCTGGTTAACTCTTAATTAAGTAGTTGCAATTTTATTTATTACAAACTGATGCTTAACATATTAGTTTAGTAATTTTATTCAAAAATTACTACTTGTCTATTTTAACGCTAACTTGAACTTGGGTTGATGCACATCAAAAGGGGGGATTGTTGGACCCCCGTGGTGTTTTGATGTGATCAACCAAGTTGGTTAGGTCCTGCTTTGTGTTTGATCCCTGTGTCTGAGTATGCAAGAGCTTAGGAGCGCAGGAAGTCGAGCGGAAGACGTAGCTAGCGAGAAGGACGGCATGGGAAGGGAGCCGACGGGCTCGGTGCGTCCGAAGGACGAGAGAGCTGCAGAAGAGTACACCGGTGGGCGAGAAGAATGTGTGCGGCGTTCGAGGGACATTAAGCCGGGGAGGAAGACTGCTCGAGGAGAAGGCCGTAAATTGGGTTCGGGTGAGCCATATTTCGGTTGGTCGGAATCACCCAAAAGAACGGAGCTTCGGAAGTCAAAGCGAAGGAAGAAGTGTGCTGGAGTTCAAGCTCAAGGCGCCTTCATTGGGCATTGAAGGTGCCTTCACCTTGAAGGCGCCTTGGACCAGGCCAAAATGACTGTTGAGCTTTCGGATAAAGTTTTATCCATCCACTCGATGGAGGCGCCTTGGACCCCTATTGGAGCCGCCTTAGACCCTCGAGATAGATTTTCCATGTAACGACCCAATTTTCCCTATTTCAAGTTCTAAAAGTCCATAAAAATATTTGGAAATACTTTTAAAATATTCTAGAGATTTTTAGGAATTTTTAGAGTATTTTTACGTAATTTTTGGAGGTCGTTTAGTAGGTTTACAAAAATAAAGAAGTTCTGACAAAAAACCGTTGAAGGTGAGACTCGAACCCATGACCTCGGGTCGAACCCGACCTAACCGGGTGCAGCCAACCAGCTGATCTATGCGGGTTTTGTTAACCAAGTATGGAGAGAAATAGATTTAAGGTATAGTTATAATAGAAAACCCTAGTTTTAAAAAGACCTAAATTTTCTTCCCGAGCCCGAAACCTCTTCTCCCCTTCCTCGCGACGGCGCTGTTCTTCGAGCGATCCTTCTCGGGCGAAAAGGGGCGACGGCGTTAGGTCTTTTCTCCGGCGCCGACGAAGGCTTCTTCCGGCCGGCCTTCACCCATGCATGGTCACCGCGACGCAAGGAGCTCGGGAACTCAAGGGAGCCGCCGAGATCTTCAAGCGTCACCCGAAACCCTAGAACTTGCTTCTCTTCGGTTGTAAGTCCTAAAAGCAAGGGTAAGTACTACTCACCTGTGGTAGGAGTTGCTCCAAAATTAGGGTTTCATTTTCTTGTTTTCGGATTGTAGTTCTCCTTGTTTTGAATCTGTCGTGAGTTTCCCTATTGGATGATTTCTGCGGTGAGTCTTGGATAAGTAGTTCTTCTTGTTTCCGAAGCTTGCATGAGTTTCCTTGCTTTCTCTGATTTCGGATCATATGTACAGCCGGTTGGTTGTGCTTGCTGCTGTGAAGCAAAGAAGGAAGAAGGGGTTTTGAGTGGATTAGTTTTCTTTGGGTTAGGCTTGATTTATTATGCTTCAATTCAGCAAGCTTGATTCCTTAATTTCAGATTTTGTGCTAAGTAATGAACATAGAATGTGTTAGATTAATTTTTAACATGTAGTTGGTTCATTGTCATTGCTTGGTTTCAGTTTGTTTGAAGCATGCTTAAAGGTTTTCTTTTACTCTATGAAAACAGGAGCTGTGAATAAGTTTTTATAGGCAGTTTAGATATTTGTGTTGCCTTATGTTGTGAACATGTTTGCAGGGGGGTTTTAGTTCAGCAGATCTTTAGTTTGAACAGCTAGTGTGACTTGCTTTCCTGGATTTATGTTTGGTACAACATGCTTAGAGAATTCAGATTCATTGTCCTTGATTTATGTTTAGTACAGCATGCTTAGAGAGTTCAGACTTGCTTTCCTTGATTTATGTTTATTGTAGCATGCTTAGAGAGTTTGGATTTGTTTTCCTTTAATTAGTTAGAATGGTTTAGCTTTTTCCTTACTACTTAAAAAGGCAAGAACAACTCTTTAATTAGTTAGGATGGTTTAGCATTTTCCTTGCTACTCAAAAAGGCAAGAACAACCCTTTAATTATTAGAATGGTTTAGCATTTTCCTTGCAACTCAAAGGGCAAGAACAACCCTTATCTAGTTAGAAGGGCAGCCTTTATTTAAAGTATGTAGTATTAGAATAGCATAAGTCATATTAGTTTTTAATTCTGTTTCATTCGCAGATTTTTAATGATTCACGTGTGCAGATTTTTGTTATTCACATGTGCAGATTTTTAGTATTCATATGAACAGATTTTAGCATATAGTAGCATGATGATTTTTATTTTCCTTTGCTTTAAGATGTGCATGAATAGATTATAACATATAGTAATATGTTGATTTTTGTTTCCCTTTGCGTTAAGATATGCATGAACAGATTTTAGCATATACATGTATACACATAGCATTTAGTTTGGACTTTCCTTGCTATAATGAGCAGCTATAAGTAAGAAAAAGACCAAGGTCTAGTTAAAAAGAGATAACAAGTAAATTAAAGTAAGAGGCTAGTACCCGACTTTCGATGTTGTCGTTAAACAAATCCAGGTGACCATTTCCGAGGTCTCGGCCCTGGTAAGACCGAGGTCTTTACCCTGTGGGACTACAGCAGTCTCTATTAGGGAGCGCACATAAGATGGTACTAAGCCTGGGCCCAAAGAAAAAGAAGAAGAAAGAAAAAAAAAGAAGAAAGAAAAGTAAAAGTAAAAGAAATTAAAAGATTAATTTCAAGTATAAAGCTATAAGTAAATGAAACAAGTATCACCTATATTTAGAATTTGCAGAAGTTTAGTTCCTTTAATTCTAAGCATACCGCATGAGTTTCATTACTTTTCTTATCAGTTTAGTGAGCATGATTAGTTTTATTTCCAGTATTCAGCTTTATTCTGGTATATCATGAGTATGCAGTTTATTTGAGTACCTTGCTATTAGATGAGTACATATAGCTTTTCTTTTAGCATTTCAATTTTAGTATCGTTTGCATTTTTATGCACTTCGAGTTTTTGTGAGATAGTATAGTACTTACTAAGCGTTTCGCTTATAGATCTATTTTTCCTCCTACTGCAGATAAAGGAAAAGCTAAAGTATGAAAGGAAGGCGACAACGTGGTGGTGATGAAAGTGTGTGATGACTGGAGAGATCCAGAGTTTGCTGGCAAATTGTCAAGACTTTTCTGTTTAGAGTTCTTTTAGTTTTCCTTAAATGTTATTATGAGTTGAGATGGTAATTAAGTTTATTCCGCACTTGTAGTTGGGTCCTATTGTTGGAGTGATATAGTTGTTTGCTATTGCTAGAGTAGTTTCCTTCTTCTTATTGTGTTATTATACTGCGTGGTTGTGAAAAAGTATGTTCCAGCCGCCTGTGGCTGTGTATATAGTGTCTGTATGGTTGATTTGGTCACCGGTACAGGGGAGACTCTGCCGAAATTTTTCGGTAGGACTTCCTCTGGGGCCGTGATAAATCTAAGTATTGCTAATATTAGCATAAGTGACACTAGTAAGTAGAGTAGTAGTTAGGTAACGGTCGCCCTTAGAGAGTAGTAGTAAGAAGGGTGGTCGTTACATTCCAGAGGCTATATAAAGGCCCCTGGAGCTAGGAATTAAACATCAACTCTGTAACCAACTCTGTATTCATTCCTAGCAACTAGTGAGCGCTCTAAGTGTGTAAAAAGGGCTTCTCCGTCTACAGTGAAGGAGACTCTGCTAGTGCGATTTCCAACCGCCTTGGATTAACAACCCCCTGGTTTGTAACCAAGTTAAAAGTTTGTCTCTCTTCTATTTCTGCTATTTATTTTTTTTATTGTTGCTATCTGTTTGAGTTGAAAGACGAGGAGAGTATAGTTTTTATTTTTCAGGCAATTCACCCCCCCCCCTCTTGCCGAACTCCGCTGCACCAATAGTGTTTGCCCATCAAAAGCACTCTTACGTGCGGACCTTGGAGTAGGAGTCGCCACAGGCTCCGAACCAAGTAAAACCTTGGTGTCTTTTCTGTGTTTGTGTTATTATTCTGCTACGTTTACTCATTAAGTTTTCCGAAACAAAAGTGAAAGCTACGAGCATTATTCACCCCCCCTCTACTGCTTTCGATCCAACAATTAGTATTAGAGCGGGGTCGCTTCGAATTAGTGCAACCACCATTCAAGCAATATTTTCGTGGTAATTTTCTGATTTTTCGAAGTCGATCGTAATCGGTATCGTTAATAGATTTTATCCCATGTGAGTCAAATAAATTTATGTGTAACAACTCGAGTGTTGAATTTGTTTGAATCTAATTAGTTGGTTTATGAGTTCATTTGGTTTGTTTTCCTTGTTGGCAGGTATCACAAATTGTTGATTCTAAGTTAGGTAGTTTTGATAGTCCTCTAACTAAGTCATTTAGTTTAGTGAGGTTTCTAAAGTTAGTGTGGGGCATTCTCCTATGCTACAGCCAGATTTCCTCTTTTTGTGTCAAGTGACACTTAAGTGAGGAGCTGGCTAGGTTACTTGTATAAATATTATTGTCCCTAAGTCCTTTCAAATTTATTGTAGGGCCTTTGATATATTTAATTAAGCATTTAGTGGATGTAAACCTAATCTTAAATTCAAAGTCACATAATTGACTAACACTTAGTAGATTAAATTTAAAATTTTCAACAAGGAGTACTTTATTAATAATAAAATTAGATTCTAATTCAATATTACATATTCCAATTACCTTTTCAATTTGCCATTGTCGTTAGTTGCTACTCAGAATATCTTACCGGTTCTCCTGTACAAAAATTTTGTACAAGTCCTAAACCATTCCTAACAACCTATTGTGTTCTTTAGAAATTAAATTTGGAATCGCAAACGGAACTTAACATTATTGATTCCAAATTCAATTTATCTATTCTTAGTGGTTTAGTCTTGGATCGCAAATGATGTTTAACATTATTGATCCAAATCCACTCATGTTATAAATTTAATTAAATATTAATTTCAGAGATCAGCTTTCAGGTTAAACATGATGAGGCACTAGGCCTTCTTGGGTATGGGAGCATCCACCACTTCCTAGACAAAGCCTTTCAATGAAATTTAATATTTAATTTCCTTATAGTAACCCTAGGTTTAACAAAAAAAAATAATCGAATCACAAGTTTGAAAAATAAAAGAAACACAAAATCGAAAACATAAATTTGATTACCTAGATTCATTAGCCTCTTCTGTTTGGTATTTCAAGATCTAAATAAAATGATGAACTAGTTATGATGCGGAAACTAATAATTAGTTATACCTTTTATAGCTTATAGACCTCACGATCTTCTGCAGTATTCCTCTTCTTATCTCGGATGTCGTGTGGGCGACAATCTACCGAGACGAGAATCCGCCCAAGCCTCCTTCTCCTTACAAGTTTCGGCCACCAAGAATCTCCTAGAGATTAAGGTCTTCGGCCACCAACCAAGCTCCAAGGGACGCAAAGAAACAAAACCTCCTTTCTCTACTTCTTCTCCAAGCAAAATCCGGCCACCTCTGTCTCCTAAAGAGTTGATGTCGCTAGCCAAAGAAGAAGAAAAGGGGAAGAGGATGAGGGCCAGCCACACCAAGGAAGAGAAGAGAAATAATAGATGATAGGTTATGAGGTGAGGCACCTCTACCCTCTCTTTTATATTCCTTGGTCTTGGCAAAAAAGGAAAGTTTAATAAATAAAATTTCCTTATATTCCTTGCCAATGTTTAAGAAGGAAAATTTAATTAAAAATTCCCTTTTAAACCCTTAATGGTAGGCCACCTCATTGTCCTCCAAAAAAGGAAAGTTTTAAACACAAAATTAAAACTTCCTAATTTGTTTCCGGAAACTTTTAAAATAAAAATTTCTCTTTAAAAATTCTCTTCATGGTTGGTTATAAAAGGAAGCTTTTATAAATTAAAATCTCGATGATTACAATAAGGAAAGTTTTATCCAAAATTAAAATATTCCTTTCAATCTACAAATAAGGAAAGATATCAAATCTTTTCTCTTAATCTTTTGTAAAAACTATAAAAGGAAATATTTAAATTTTAAAACTCTCTTTTAAAACCATGAGGATGGTTACAAAAAATGAAATAAAATCTTCCTTTCAATCTACAAATAAGGAAAGATATCAAATCATTTCTCTTAATCTTTTGTAGAAACTATAAAAGGAAATATTTAAATTTTAAAACTCTCTTTTAAAACCATGAGGATGGTTACAAAAAAGGAAAGTTTTATCACAAATTAAAATCTTTCTTTTAACTACAAATAGGGAAAGATATCAAACCTTTCTCTTAATCTTTTGTAGAAAGCTATAAAAGGAAAGATTTAAATTTTAAACTCTCTTTTAAAATCATGACTTCCACATAAGGAAAGATTTTTTAAAAAATAAAATTCTTTTAATTTTATTGTGGTCGACCACCTAAGCTTGGGTTCAAGCTAGGGCCGACCACCTACTTGACCCATCTAATCTTAGTTTGGTCGGTCCTAGCTTGGGCTCCAAACTAAGCTTGGTCAGCCACCTTAAGGTGGGTATGAGTGGGTATAACACTTTATAATTAAGAGGCTACAACAGGGACCGAGAGAAGGAATTGGTTTTGGTCTCCCGATGAACTTGAGATTCCCGTGTTCGCCCCGAACACCCAACTCGAGTTCATCAATAATAACTCATACCACTAAAGAGTTATTATTGAACTACCACACCAATCCCATATTACTATATGGGCTCCTTCTTATCATGAGTGTGTTAATCTCTCTGTGTTTAAGATATAGAATGCCCACTAATTAAATGAGTTACTGACAACTCACTTAATTAATATCTAGCTCTAAGAGTAGTACCACTCAACTTCATCATCATGTCAGACTAAGTCCACCTGCAGGGTTTGCATGACAATCCTTATGAGCTCCTCTTGGGAGCATCATCAACCTAGATTACTAGGACACAATTTCATTCTATAATCAACAACACATCATATAAATAATATCATTTCCCAACTTATCGGACCTATTAATTTATCGAACTAAATCGCTCCCTTTGATAAATTAAAGAAATAAGTATTAAGTATATGTGTTTATTATTATATCATGATTAAGAGCACACACTTCCATAATAACAAAGGTCTTGTTCTTTTATGCAGTCAGTATAAAAAAACTAACCTTAAATGGTCCTGCTCAATACACTCAGAGTGTACTAGTGTAATTTTATAGTCAAGATAAACTAATACCAAATTACACTATGACTATTCCAATGGTTTGTTCCTATCCATCTTAGTCGTGAGCTACTGTTTATAATTTATAAGGAACTGATAACATGATCTTTTGTGTGTGACACCACACACCATGTTAGCTACAATATAAATTAATTAAACAACTACACTTAGCATATAAATGTAGACATTTGACCAATATGATTCTTTATTTCAAAATAAATATTTACAAAAAGCTAGGCTTTTAGTATACATTCCAACAATTGTCTCTAAAGGCAACTGCTCCTAGTCTTTTGAAGGTCAACTTCATGAACATTGTTTGATCTCCAGTCATGTGTTGGGAGGAACCACTGTCGAATATCCATTTAGATTCTTAAGAATTAGAAGAAACAAGCTTTCAATTAATGTTGACCTAAGTTCGCAATGAAGGTTAGATTAAAGTTAGGTCAAAAAATTTTTTAGGGTTTTAAAATAATTTTAAATTTTTACGTTAATTAACATTTAATTTTAATTTTAAGTTTAATTTAATTTTAATTTAATCCTTATTCATCTCACCCGATCTATGTTTTCAATCAAGAAATCCTATGATTTGTGAGATGAGTTAAGTTAAATTTCAGTGTTTGATTTAACTTATGTTAGATTTAAGTTTAGCTTTGGATTCAATAAACAGACATTCTTTGGATAAACTTCTAAGTTGTGGTGAGTCACCTGAACATCATTAGAGTAACTACGCCTTCGAGGTTTTCAAATAGTTCTATCCACTAAACTTAATAACAAAACTTTGGTCTAACCAGCTAGAATTGGTAAGGGGTAGCTTCAGTTAGTTCCACTAATCCAAATGCACTAGGTCGAAGTCATATCTTCCTAGACATGCATAGACAGAGCTTCTCTAACCTACTGTAACGACCCGCCTCCTACTAACTAAACTGTAAGGCCGGGGGTTACATTATACTGTTGCTAACTATTCTTAATGTGCGGAAAGCTGTACTAATTAAATTCTTACTCTGCTAATGACCATTACAGTCTATAAGATTAGGTTCAAAAATCTTTCTATTAATAGACATACACTAGGGAAGGAACCCAAACTTTCTACTTGATAAAAAAAACTGAAATGAGAACCTTCTGTTGGGACCTTGACGTCCGCTAGAGGGGGGTGAATAGCGTCTCACCCAAATCGTCGCTTCCTACAATGGTTAGTATGCACAGCGGAAATACAAGATAAACACTAACAATAGAAAGCAAACCTAACACGTTGATTTAACGTGGTTCGGAGATAAAGCTCCTACTCCACGGCTGTCCGTAAGGTGGACGATCCCGATTCGTCGGTGGATGATTCCCCGGAGAACTTCCGGCTAGCTCGCGTAGCTCCTTGTGGGTGGAGAAACCTCGCCACAACCTCGTACAAGCACGCTAGATCACATGGGCACTTGGAGACTCTAATTAGGGTTAACCACCACTAATTTCGTCAACTTCAACCAAGCTTCCAATGCTTGGTTATATAGGCCACGGGTTAGAAAACCCCGCCTACCAGTCGACTGCCAAAACATGCAGTCGACTGCCCTTCGTGGAAATTTGACCGTTGCAGCCCAACGGCTCGATACCAACCCTCTGTTCGCTACCAGTCGACTGCCCCAGTCGACTGCACCAGTCGACTGATGAAACCACCAGTCGACTGCTACAGTACTGCTACAGTAACACTACAGTACTACTACAGTAACGTTACAGTGCTGCTACAGTAAACCCTCATTTTGGGATTTTACCCCGAGTACATTCACTCAGCACTCGTTCTCGCCCGACCAACCTAGACCTAGCCTTCTAGCCTGCTCCATCAGCCTTGCGTCCCTCGGATGCCTCCCCATCCTTCACGTCTTGCCTTCTGGAGCTTCCATCGGCCTTGTCATTGTTGTCGGGTCTTCCTTTGCCAAGAGGTCACGCCCCCGGGACTTCATCCATTGCCAAGTCACACTTGGACTTACGTTGCCAAGACTACATGCTTGGACTTATACCACCAAGACTCACCCTTGGACTTTCCTTATTGTACCTGTATCCTGCACACTCACAATGCATATCAAATATAACAATAAACCTAACTTAAACCTTTTCCCAAACATCAAAACCTAGGGTACCCAGATTGCTCCAACAATCTCCCCCTTTTTGATGTTTGGCAACCCGTTTAAGTTAGGGAAACAATATAGCAATACATATGCAAATAAATATATGTAATCTACACATGCATAAATCATGGAACCTAATCCTAGGCTCCCCCTTCACCTAAGCTCCCCCTTGAGTTAGGATTTCTTGCAAAGGTAAACTTCTCCCCTTTTGCTAATAAATGAGCAATCGCTCCCCCTTCACCTAAGCTCCCCCTTGAGCTAGGATTTCTTGTAAAGGTATGTAAGTTTCCCACTTAAACCTAAACTTCTCCCCCTTTGCCATACATCAAAAAGAGCTCCAATAATATCCCAATTATTGGACTCTTTGACCTCTAATGACCATAAACATCATGTATTAATCCCCCATAAGATTACATACATGTTCACCACTCTTTTGGTCATTTTCTAATGCTTGAAAAATATTTTCAGACCGTATCAGTCAACTGCAAGAAGTACCAGTCGACTGCCCCCATGAAAACGAGCTTACAGAGACATTCTGTGCTCGTGAACAGTGTTACCAGTCGACTGGTAACTGTACCAGTCGACTGGTACACTATTCATGAAAAAATCAGCCTTTTCTGGCCAACTTCAGAAATGCGCCAGAAATTTCACAGACCTCCAAAAATTCCCAAATTTTGTGGAAAGGTTTATTATATCAATATCTACTTGGGAAAAATATATATAAAAATATATCTATCACAGATACCAAGATTGACACAAAATTCAAAACTAGCTAAATTGTTCAATTAAACCTTGACCTAAAGTCCTAGTTTTGGCTTCCTCTTGATGTATCTGCCCATACTAAACCATAATGCATCATTAGTATTAGTTTATATGGCATCTATACATCAAAAACTAATTTTCATGCAATATGAACTCAATTCATATTTCTATTCATGAAACTCAACTCAATTGTGTCAACCCACTATGTTAGAGACTTAAGTTCGTCTCCTAACCACTTGGCACATTTGATAACCCATCTACCATAGGTCCCAAAGGCTCTTCCTAACCTTAGGAATCTTAACATTAGTCACCTCCCTTGGTGACTCATCCACTATGGCTAGGCCACTTCGGTGCACCTCGGGTGATACTTGGCCTACAAAACTCACCTTCTTAACCTTAGACACCTTGTCTTTGATTAATTTCTTCTTGTCCTTAATCTTGGACACCTCATCCTTGCTATAATTATATGTTACCCTAGCATATTCCTTCTTATTGGCCTTGGATGACTCTCCCTTGTCCTTGGTAACACCTCTCATACCAATGTCATGTGCTACCTTAACACTTGACCTCCTTTTGGTCTTGGAAAAGATTTTTATGTTTCCAAAGCGTAACTCCCCCTAAAAATATGGTCAAACTTCCATCATTGCACCAACAATGACTTGGGGTTCCTAAATAATTAGGAAAACTAAAACTCAAAGTTTGGAGGTTCAAAATTCAATAATGAAACTAAACCTCAACCGAAACTTCACTTTGGTTTTTCTTAACCAATCCATACTTGTTTTCATCATGAAAACTCATGTAAACATTATTTAGGGTATACTTTATCAGGGAAAAATAGTTTTCTATGAAAATACTTCCTATTTTCAAAGATTGACACAAATTTGAAAACTCTTGAAAACTTCAATGTTTTCTCCTAATTTGTGTGTAACTTTTCAATGATGATTACTATCGAAAGATAGTCTTCACCAAGGGTTTTCAAAAGTATTTTGAAATCATTTTCAAAACCAATATCCAACCACGTTCTTTGGGCTCGATGCACATGACTTGTACATTAGCTTTCCCAATGATTGGAAGACACATAACTATGTGTTTTGATGAACCTAAAACTCAACAAGATGCACTAGATCATCATCTTGAGTTTTGTCCACCATCTTAACATCTCACTTGTATCTAACGTGTATTAAAACACATACAAGTCACCTTATAGTTCTTTGTGAGATGTATATTTGGTCTTGCCCTAAACTAAGGGATCATGTATCTCTATCTAGGCATTATAAAAATCATGATCATCCATCTAGGATGTTACTTGATATGATCCCTCTTATTGGAACACTTCCATACATAATAAATGCCTTATGTCCTTAATTACAAGGAAATTGACATATTGCATGATGATTAATGACATATATCAAAATAAGCAATTTTCAAAAGCAAAGCATGTTATAGCTACATGATGTATGTATGACATGACATGGTATTTTTATATTTTTCATAATAAAATGTGAATGCTAAATATGATGTCATGACATATGATGGGTAAACAATCATGGCAAGTTAGCATAAATAAAATTTACCTAGATTACCTATCTAAGTATTCTTAACCCTAGCTAACTCAAAATTTAACCCTAGATTGCCTAATTTTATCAAGAAAATGTCAAACCCCAACTTGACATTTCCTTAATTTCTTTCTAAATTTGTGTCATTTTAAGTTAAACAAATTCCTCAAAGTATGGCACATTTTACTCTTTCCAAGAGTAAATGAAATCAAATTAAAACTTAGATTCACCTTTAACCTTCTAAGTAAATGTCAAAACTCCAACTTGGCATTTCTTATCCTTTTCTAAATGTGTCAATTTAAATTAAGTTCAAAACCTCAAAGTTTAACACATTTTACTCTTCCAAAGAGTAAACATCTTACATTAGGACCTAGATTTTCCTTTAATTACCCTAAGAAGATACCAAAACCCCAATTTGGTATTTCTTATGTTTTTCCACATTGTGCCAATTTAATTCAAATATAATTCCTTAAGATTTGGCACATGTTACTCTTTCCAAGAGTGACAATTTGGATTAAGGTTTGCATTTCCCTTAATTCCATAAGAAAATGTCGAATTCCAAATTTGGCATTACTTTTGCTTCTCTCTAGTGTGTCAATTTAAATTATATTTAACTCCTCAAATTTTGACACATATATTACTCTTTCAAAGAGTAACCCTACAATCCTTTTCATTTTCAAAGGTTAACAATAACCTTGAAAATGTTCTCAAGTGTCAACTTTAACAAGTTTGGGTTAAATACCCTTCGAATTGGAGTTGACACTCTCTAAATCTATCTAGGGTGTAGAGAATATGCTCCTAGGAACCCACAACCTATTGGTGCTCCTTGGATGCTCTAGGTACTCACTAGGGATGACTTCCCTAGATACCTTCCTAAGGACCTTTCTAGGCTTTTTAGAAGCCTTGGTCACTTCTACTAGGTCACTTCTAGGAATAACTTCCCTTGTAACCTTTTTTGTGACTTTATTAGGCCTTTTTGGAGTCTTAGTCACCTTTACTAGATCAACTTTAGGGATGACCTTCCTTGCGACCTTCTTTGTGACTTTGTTAGACTTCTTAGAAGTCTTAGTCATATTTGTCTTGTCAAAAGTACTCTTAGGGATTCCTTCCCTAGTATCTTTGACTTGACCTCTACACCTAGGGTTGACCCCATAGTTATATGGAACCCTATGAAAAGAAGTCACATCCTTCTTGGCTTTAGGTTTGTATCCCAAACCCCTATCGCCATTGGATGGCTCTTGTCTAACTTTTCCTAGGTTATGCTCATTTTGACCCCTAAGTATGTTTTCCATTCTTGCTAAGGTCCTTCCTAAATTATCAAGTCTTGTCCTCAAGACTTGATTTTCACTCCATAAATCCCTAGATTTTGGGTTTTCATTTAATCTTTGAGCATTTCTATTTTTTGGCTTATATCTAAAATCCTTGGTGTTATTGCCTAAGTTGTTATTTACCTTCCTAACCTTAGGTGTGGTAAATCTAGCATAAGGAGGAATATATTTATCCTTAAGGTTATCATGCCTCCTATTCTCATGATAAATAGCATTAAGATGATAAGAGTTATTTCTAGCATGCTTTTTATCATGTGTCAACGGAATGGATTCATTAAATGATACCTTGGTTTTTACCTTGGAAGCTCCCTTCTTCTCCCACTTCTTCAAGTGCGCCAATTTTTTGAGCTCTCCTCTCCTTGGGCACTTTGTGTGGTAGTGACCCCACTCACCACATGTAAAGCACCTAATGTGCTTCTTCTCCTTCTTCTTCTTCCTACAACTCACATTAGTTTCTAAATTAACTTTAGTGAGTTTAGGGTTTACCTTCTTTACCTTCTTGAGCGAAGGACACCTACTCTTGTAGTGCACCATCTTACCACACTCAAAACATTTGATGTGGTCCTTTGTGCTCTTCTTGGTAGTTGAAGTAGAGGGTTGAGCTTCCAAGATCTCCTCTTCCTCGGATTTCTCTTCTTCCTCTTCACTTGAAGATGTGGACTCTTCCACTTCTTCATCTCTTGAGGATGTGGAAGATCTCTCCTCTTCCACCTCTTCCTTCTCTTTCTCTTCCTCCTCTTCCTTTTCCTCCTCGAATGTTGACCTCTTGTCAACATCGGATTGGTCCTTCTCTTCTTGGACCAATGAGCCATTTTCCTTGGGCTCTTCCACTCCTTGGATTTTTATAGGGTCTTCATGATAGGCAATGATCTTTTTCCAAAGATCACTTGCATTTGTGGTTTCACCTACACTCAACAAAATATTAGAAGGTAGTAAATTATGCAAAATTCTCGTTACCTCCTTGTCCGCCTCCGATTGCTCTCGTTGCTCTTCGGTCCAATGCCGAGGTCGGAGGCGTTTACCCTTCTTGTCCGTAGGAGCTTCAAATGGGTCACTCAAGACAACCCATTGATTCCAATCCATTTGGAACCATGTCTCCAACCGCTTCCTCTAATAATTGAAGTCTTCTTTGTCGTACGGAGGTGGAATTCGGATATCCCATCCGAGCGGTCCTTCGGACTCCATCTTCTTCTTCCTCTAGCTTCTTGCTCTCTTGGCGGTTAGTCCATAGAAGAGCGACCTCGCTCTGATACCACTTGTTGGGACCTTGACGTCCGCTAGAGGGGGGTGAATAGCGTCTCACCCAAATCGTCGCTTCCTACAATGGTTAGTATGCACAGCGGAAATACAAGATAAACACTAACAATAGAAAGCAAACCTAACACGTTGATTTAACGTGGTTCGGAGATAAAGCTCCTACTCCACGGCTGTCCGTAAGGTGGGCGATCCCGATCCGTCGGTGGATGATTCCCCGGAGAACTTCCGGCTAGCTCGCGTAGCTCCTTGTGGGTGGAAAAACCTCGCCACAACCTCGTACAAGCACGCTAGATCACTTGGGCACTTGGAGACTCTAATTAGGGTTAACCACCACTAATTTCGTCAACTTCAACCAAGCTTCCAATGCTTGGTTATATAGGCCACGGGTTAGAAAACCCCGCCTACCAGTCGACTGCCCTTCGTGGAAATTTGACCGTTGCAACCCAACGGCTCGATACCAACCCTCTGTTCGCTACCAGTCGACTGCCCCAGTCTGTTGGATCGAGACCACGCTAGAGGGGGGGTGAATAACGTTCGTGGCTATTTCTTTCGATTCGTAAAACAAACGAGTAAAAGCGCAGCGGAATAAAGAAATAACAAACACAGAGAGACAGGAAGATTTACTTCGTTCGGAGCCTAAAGCGACTCCTACTCGAAGGCCCGCGATCCTTGATCGCTTTCCGTGGGCAACAACTATAAGCACAATAAAACTATTACAGATTAACTATAATTTAAAGCAGTAAACAGATTATACCGACAACAAAAGACTAAATCGAAGCTCCGGGTTGTCGGGGTGTCGTTGCAGCACTTTCTGGATCGAGTCGTTAGCAGCTTGTCGCAGGGAGATTACTTAGATTGTCGTTGTGCTTGGTGCTGCACCTCGACCCTTCTTTTATATGAGGTTCCGGGCGCCTGGATCCCTTCCGGGCGCCTGGATCCCTTCCGGGCGCCTGGAGTGTGACGTGGCCAACCAACCAGGATGCTCCACGTGTCAACTTCGCGCAGGGGATAAACTTTGGTCCCGGGCGCCCGGACAGCCTTTTTCCAGCAGGTTCCTCACCTGCAAACAAAGGTTAGTCCGAGCAAAATCCCCTGCAAGACAGTGTTAGAATAAGACAAAACATCGTAAAGAAGAATTGACAGTCCGAGTCTGACTTCGGATTTCCAACCGGAAATCCTAGGTCGACCCGACGCCTACTGTTCCCTCTATGGGGAACGCGTCCTCACCTACTCCACTCAGGAGATTCACCTGTTGCCAGTCGATCCTCCAGATCGACTGGACTTTTGCTCAGCACTCGATGCTTCCGGACTTTCTGCTGGACATCCGCTTCCCGGCTAGTCCAGACTTTCACCTGGTTCGCGACACCGGGACTTTCCACCTAGGGTTACCACCCCCTAGGACTTTTGCCTGAAGCCATCGACCTGCCAAGACTTTCCACATAGGGTTACCACCCCCTATGACCTAGGGTTACCACCCCCTAGGGTTTTTCCCTTTGCCTAACCGCAGCTAGGACTTTCCTGAAATACTCATTCAACCATGTTAGATTACAACAACCCTTAACTTTGAATCTTTTGCCATTATCAAAACTCAGGTTCGATCGTCGGATGCTTCCCACACCAACAATCTCCCCCTTTTTGATTATGGCAACCCAAATTCAAAGTTAAGTAAAAAAACAAATGCATAAGTATATTAAGCAAGCTTAAGTATATAAATTCAAATGAACGCCTAACTTAAGCTAACACTTAAACTTTTTGTAAACTTTTTGTGAAGCTCCCCCTTAATACAGGGTTTCCTTTTTCTTTTGAGTTTCTCTACTTTGAATTTCTCTACTCTCCCCCTTTGTCATATATCAAAAATGAGCTAGTTTTGAAAAACTTAATTTTTCAAGACAGAATTAAAAACATTTTAACTTAGGCAAGGAAAGTGAAGGACAACACCTTAGAATTTATTTTGTTTGAATAGACATCGAAAAACATGAGCTCTTTTTGAGTCTATGGAGTCTATAGAAAAACATTGGTTTCCAAAATATTCATAGAAAAATTTCAAAATACAAGTTTCAACTTCAGAGATTTTCAAATAAATTTGCAAGGAAAAATAATTTTTAAAGCTTTAACAACTTAATGAATTTTCAAAAGGGTTTAAAAAAATTTCCAAAGAAGAAGATATTTGAAAGTTAAGTTTGGAGAAAATTTTGATAAAACTGCTTAAGGAATGTTTTTGAGATAAATTTCAGGAATACTTAAGGCAAAGGAGAAGAGATAACCTTAATTTAGTCTTAGTAAGGTTTCAGTGTTCTAAAGTCCAAGCATGAGTCAAGATTTGGTTTTGATCAGATATCAGAGCCCTTAAGTACAAACATGCTTAAACTTTTAATATTGCCTCCACCAACTGTCTAACCATTTAGCTACTTGCTGATTGCCTAGAGGCCAACAGTGTTCACCTGGTTAGTCAAGTCAAGTCAATTGATCCAGTTAGATTTGACTAAGGCTGGAAGACTTGATTTGATTACTGTTAATTTTGTATTTAATGCCCAGACTCATATTGATGCACAGAAATAAGCATTCTTGAGTCCAGGCTGTACCCTATGCATCTCACACCGTTCTATGTTTTACAAACACAATCAAGGTAAATCTAGGTGTTTGTGAGATGCTCTGGCTGAGTCCTGGGGGAACATGTTTTCTAAGGGTAAATCCTAGACTAAATCTAACTTTTGAAAGTCTAGCAAAGTGGGGATTTTGGAAAATCAATTTTGCCTAGAAGTTAAAAAAAACAAGTAAAGAATATAAAGTTATAGTATCTATTCTACCCAACACATACCTATTTGTCTTCTAAGTGAGTTGAACTCAAGTTCAGGTAAGGGGTTTGTGAAAATGTCAGCTAGGTTTGATTTTGACTCAACATAGTTGAGTATAATATCACCCTTAGCTACATGATCCCTTACAAAATGATGCTTCACCTCTATATGTTTAGTCATTGAGTGATGAATTGGGTTTTTTGTTAGATTTATTGAGCTTATATTATCAATTGAAATTTTTGTTTTATGATAATCTAGCTGATAGTCTTTAAGAGTATGCATCATCCATAACAATTGAGATGCGCATTCACCTAAGGCTATATATTCAGCTTCAGTGGTAAATAAAGCAACACTATGTTGCTTTCTACTTGACCAACTTACAAGGCATTGTCCTAAAAATTGACAACTGCCACTTGTGCTTTTTCTATCTAACTTGCATCCAGCGTAATCTGAGTCAGAATAGCCATGAAGGTCAAGAGTGCAAGTTCTAGGGTACCAGAGTCCTATATTTAGAGTACCTTTAATGTACCTAAGTATTTTTTTAACATAGGTTAAGTGTGACTCTTTTGCACAGGATTGGTATCTTGCGCACATACCTACAGCAAAAAATATATCAGGTCGGCTTGCAGTTAGGTACAATAAACTACCTATTACACTTCTATAATATTTTGGGTCTACTGGTTTTCCTACTGGGTCAGAGTCAATATTGATGTTGGTTGCCATTGGAGTGTTTATTATCTTTGAATTTTCCATGCAGAATTTTTTAATTAACTCCTTAGCATATTTAGTTTGATAAATGTGAATTCCATCTTTAGTTTGTTTTATTTGTAAGCCTAAGAAAAAATTAAGTTCACCAACCATACTCATTTCAAATTCACTTTCCATTAATTTAACAAATTCTTTTAGAAATTTAGAGTTAGTAGATCCAAAAATTATATCATCAACATAGATTTGGGCTATGAAGATGTCTTTTTCTACAGTTTTTACGAATAGAGTTGGATCTATTTGACCTTGGTTGAAGCCTTTGGAAATTAAGTGATTGGACAACCGTTCATACCATGCCCTAGGGGCTTGTTTAAGTCCATACAAGGCTTTTTTAACTTAAATACGTGAGTAGGATTGTTTAAGTCTTCAAATCCTGGGGGTTGGCTTACATAGACCTCTTCTTTGATGAAACCATTTAAAAAGGCTGACTTAACATCCATTTGGTATAATTTAAACCCTTTATTTGCTGCATAGGCTAATAGCATTCGAATGGATTCGAGTCTAGCTACCGGTGCATAGGTTTCATCATAGTCTAATCCTTCAACTTGACTAAACCCTTTGGCTACTAGTCTGGCTTTGTTTCTTATGATATCACCCTGATCATCCAACTTATTTCTAAACACCCATTTGGTGTCTATTATTGATTTATCTATGGGTTTAGGTACAAGGTCCCAGACTTGGTTTCTTTCAAATTGGGCTAATTCCTCCTGCATAGCTATGATCCAGTCCGGGTCGGGTAGTGCTTCTTCTATTGTTTTAGGTTCGATTTTAGAAATTAGGGCAATCTGACTATGGATTCTATAGGAAGATCTAGTTCTGACTCCTAGGTTTGGATCACCCAAAATTTGGTCAGGTGGATGAGAAGTACTGGCCCTAGTTGGTCTTATAATTGGGTCAGGGGCTGGTTCCTCTGGTTTATTAAGGTTTGGTTGAATTTCATCATCTTCTATATTTCTTGGTTCAACATTCACACTTATATTTGGTAGATTATTTTCTTCATCAAATATTATATTAGTTGTTTCTTCAACTTTTAGGGTGTTTTGATTGTAGACTCTATAGGCTCTACTATTTGAGGAGTATCCTAAAAATATTCCTGGGTTAGATTTGGGTGTGAATTTTCCTAAATAATCTTTAGTATTTAAAATGTGAACTTTACACCCAAATATTTTTAAATAGTTTAAGTTAGGAATTTTATGATAATATAGTTCCTAAGGGGTTTTCTTGTGAAATTTGTTGATTAAAATTCTGTTTTGAATATGATTTGCAGTATTTATTGCTTCAGCCCAAAATTGGTGATTTAAATTATATTCATTTAACATAGTTCTAGTGGCTTCTTGTAGTGTTCTATTTTTACGTTCCACTAGACCATTTTGCTGAGGGGTTCTAGGACATGAAAATTCATGTAGGTATCCATTTACTTTATAAAATTGAGTAAATCTATGATTTTCAAATTCTCCCCCGTGATCACTTCTTATTCTTTTAATTTTAGTATCTTTTTCATTTTCTATTAGTTTGCAAAAATTACTAAATATTTCATAGGTTTCATCTTTTGTTTTTAGGAATCTTACCCATGTAAACCTAGAGTAGTCATCAATTATTACTAAGCAATACTGGTTCTTGCTTAGTGACTTGGCTCCATGTGAATCAAATAGGTCAAGGTGAAGGAGCTCAAGTAACGAGTTGGTTCTTTCTAGATTTGTTGATTTGTGTGTTGACTTAGTTTGTTTTCCTTGTTGACAAGCATTACAGATTGAGTTTTCAATGAATTTTATTTTGGGCAAACCTCTAACTAGACCATTATGACTCATTTTTGAAATGAGTCTAGTGTGAGTGTGACCCAGTCTTCTGTGCCACAAGTCAGTTTCCTCTTCCTGTGTTATTAAACACTTTATTGAGGATGTGGGTAGATTGATTGAGTACATATTATTTTTCCTAAGTCCCTTAAGTGTGATTTCAGGATTTTCAATATTTTTGACTAAACATCTAGCTTTGTCAAAAGTGACTAAGTATCCGCTATCACACAATTGGCTTATACTTAGTAAGTTGAAATTGAAATTTTCAACTAATAGAACTTTTCTAATAATAAAATCGGAGCTGAGTTCGATATTACCTCTTCCGATTACTTTAAGTTGACCATTGTTGCCGAATGCAACTGATCCTAAATTTTTTAGTTTGAGCTTTGAAAACTTCAATTTATCTCCAGTCATATGTCTGGAGCATCCACTATCCAACATCCATTGATCCAACTCCTACACATAAAGTGAATGAATTGGTTTCTTGTTAATGGATAAAAAGATAGTTTGACTGAAGTGGACTCCTTAGAATTTTATCTTATCCAGGCTAAGTTAACAATAATTGGTCATATTGTTGCAATTGTTTAGAAAAGTGTTTAAAGTTTTTTTTTATTTATTATTATTATTAATTTAACTTGATTAACACTGTTTAGGTTGGAGATATTTGAATTAATTTGATTTTGAAGGATGTTTAACTTAACTTTAAGTAAGATTTAAAATTTAGTTTGCTTAGTCATCTCACCTGATCTAAATTGTCAATCAGGGAATCCTATAATTGATGTGAGATGATTTATTGTTGAATTCAGAGGTCTGGCTTAACTTTGTGTTAGATTCAGGTTTAGCTTTGGATTCAACAAGTAAGCATTCTTTGGATAAATTTCTGGGCTATGGTGAGTCACAAGGAGCTCATTAAAGTAACCATGCCTTCGAGGTTTTCCAAATAGTCCTACCCACTAAACTTAATACTAATCCTTGGTCTAACTAGTTAGGATCCATTTAAGGGTAGCTTCGGTCAGTTCCACTTGGCCAAATACACCAGGTCGAAGCCATATCTTCCTAGACATGCGATGCCCAAGCTTCCCTAACGTACTATCATCCAAAAAATTTCACCAGTACTGTGGGTCAAGTTAAACCTAGCCTATTTTACCTAACCTTAATTACCCTGCCGGGTGGTCTACTCTTGGTTACCCTTATCGGGTATATTAAGTTCGGAGGTGCCAGATAATCTGGAGCCTTCCTTTTAATTTGATTTAATTACTTAATTTCGAATTTTGAATTTCATTTAATTTTTGAATTTAATTTTTGAATTTAATTTTTGAATTTTGAATTTGAATTTCGAATTTTGAATTTCATTTTTGAATTAATAATTTAATTTTTGAATTTAAT
Source organism: Zingiber officinale (assembly GCF_018446385.1). Taxonomy (NCBI): domain Eukaryota; kingdom Viridiplantae; phylum Streptophyta; class Magnoliopsida; order Zingiberales; family Zingiberaceae; genus Zingiber; species Zingiber officinale. Next base: position 11,196,901 of record NC_056002.1, read on the forward strand.
TTTTGAATTTATAATTTAATTTTTTGAATTTAATTTTTGAATTTATAATTTAATTTCGAATTTTTTATTTCATTTTTGAATTTATAATTTAATTTCTAATTTTGAATTTCATTTTTCAATTTATAATTTAATTTCGAATTTTGAATTGAAGTTTTGAATTTATAATTTAATTTCGAATTTTTAATTTTTGAATTTATAATTTAATTTCGAATTTTGAATTTTGAATTTATAATTTAATTTCGAATTTTGAATTTATAATTTAATTTCAAATTTTGAATTTTGAATTTATAATTTAATTTCGAATTTTGAATTTCATTTTTGAATTTATAATTTAATTTCAAATTTTGAATTTAATTTTTGAATTTATAATTTAATTTCGAATTTTGAATTGAATTTTTGAATTTATAGTTTAATTTCGAATTTTGAATTTAATTTTTGAATTTATAATTTAATTTCGAATTTTGAATTGAATTTTTGAATTTATAGTTTAATTTCGAATTTTGAATTTCATTTTTGAATTTATAATTTAATTTCGAATTTTGAATTTAATTTTTGAATTTATAATTTAATTTCAAATTTTGAATTGAATTTTTGAATTTATAATTTAATTTCGAATTATCGTTTTTTTCTTTGCTCCCCCTGGATCACGGCCTCGATATGGTCTATCGAGGTAATGTATTTGATCCTTCGGGACCCAGTATTGACCAAGTCCAACTTGATTGATCAATTTGGACTTGGGGACCCATGCTTGGGCTGTGTTACTACTTTGTTTGTTTATTAAGGATAAGTAAGATTTATATTTACTTTTATATCCTAGCCCAGTTCTATTGTAAATGGCCCTTTGTGTCCCAAGAATTAAGTCCAAGTTCTTGGAGCCCAAAGAAAACCGTTCTAAAGTAGTTTTTAAATCTTTAACCTGATTTTTTAGACTTGAATTTTCTTCCTCAAGTTTATGAACTTGAGTTGGAAATTCAGTCTGACTCTGGTCAGGTAAGGTTTTAGTGTCAGCCACTTCTTTAAGGACAGATACTTCCTTTAGAAGTGACTTAACTTTCAGGTTTGACTTAGCTAATTTGCGCAATAAATAGCTAACTAAAATGTTTAACCGGGAGATACTTACAGCGGGGTCTGGTCCTTCGGAAATGGATACGGATCCGTGGCTTTGCTCGGACTCCGCCTCGAACTCGCTCTCGCTTCCGGATTCGACGATTTGGTCCCGGGCCATTAATGCGAGTAGACTCGTCTGTTCGAGCTCGTCGTCGTCGTCCTCCGATGAAGATTCGTCCCATGTTGCCTTAAGGACCTTTTTCCTTCTTTGCTTTTTGACTTCCTTCAGGTTAGGGCAGTTGGATTTGATGTGCCCTTTTTGGTTGCAGCCGTAGCATGTAACTTCAAACTTCATCTTTGAGTTCTGTGAACCTTCCTTCGTTTTTACTCCCTTTTTTAGATCTCTTTTGTTGAAGCCCTTCATTTTGTAGAGCTTCTTCACGAGGTTTACCAGCTCGGTTGTAATTTCAATGTCTTCATCGTCTGAGTCTGGTTCAACCTCCGACTCCGGTTCTGTTCTTCGTCGTGATCTCGGTTCCCATGTTCGACTTGTACCTGCAACCAACGCAATACCTTTCTCGGTTGGCTGTGCATTAGTCTGCTCATGAAGTTCAAATTCACAAAATAATTCGTCTAATTTTATTGAAGACAAGTCCTTGGAAACTTTGTAGGCATCTACCATTGATGCCCACAATGTGTTCCTTGGAAATGAGTTTAAAACATACCTTATGACGTCCCGATTCTCTATCTTATGTCCGATTCCGTGAAGAGAATTGAGGATGTCTTGGATTCTCGCATGTAGAGAACTTGCCGTCTCGCCTTCCTGCATCTTTAGATTATATAATTTATTAAGTAAAAGATCTCTTTTACTTACCTTGGTATCGTTAGTGCCTTCGTGGAGTTCAACTAGCTTTTCCCAGAGCTCCTTTGTGGAAGAGAACGGGCCGACTCTGTTGAGTTCTTCTTTGGTAAGGCCGCACTGGAGGGTGCAGGTAGCTTAGGCGTCGGCTTCCACCTTTTTGATTAGAGAGGCGTCCCACTTCTCGCAGGGGGTTGGATTGCCGTCGTCATCGGAAGGTAGCTGAAGTCCCGTCTTAATGATCATCCATGTTTCAAACTGAATCTTCAGATACATCTCCATTCTTCCCTTCCAATAACCGAAATCATCTCCGGAGAATAGTGGGGGACGAACAGTACTGAACCCCTCTTGTTGAGTCATTTGTAATATGCAACAAAAACAACAAAAATATATGTTCCAAGACTACGTCTTGGATTAGTAGTGCGGGAATAAAGAATAGTAGTAATAACGAGCTCGAGTGGTGTTGCACCAACTTCGGGCAAAAGCCGATTCGATAAAAGAATTAGAATAAAGCTTTAAGGCTAAATTCTAATTGACTCCGAAAAATATAAAATCGAAAGAAAAATTTGTTTTGAAAGGTGGTTGCACCAATTCAAAACGACCCCGCTCTGATACCAATTGTTGGATCGAGACCACGCTAGAGGGGGGGTGAATAGCGTTCGTGGCTATTTCTTTCGATTCGTAAAACAAACGAGTAAAAGCGCAGCGGAATAAAGAAATAACAAACACAGAGAGACAGGAAGATTTACTTCGTTCGGAGCCTAAAGCGACTCCTACTCGAAGGCCCGCGATCCTTGATCGCTTTCCGTGGGCAACAACTATAAGCACGATAAAACTATTACAGATTAACTATAATTTAAAGCAGTAAACAGATTATACCGACAACAAAAGACTAAATCGAAGCTCCGGGTTGTCGGGGTGTCGTTGCGGCACTTTCTGGATCGAGTCGTTAGCAGCTTGTCGCAGGGAGATTACTTAGATTGTCGCTGTGTTTGTTGCTGCACCTCGACCCTTCTTTTATATGAGGTTCCGGGCGCCTGGATCCCTTCCGGGCGCCTGGAGTGTGACGTGGCCAACCAACCAGGATGCTCCACGTGTCAACTTCATGCAGGGGATAAACTTTGGTCCCGGCGGACCTCCGGCGCCGGATCCATCCGGCGCGGGCGACCTTTTTCCGGCGGTTCCTCCCAAACACTATCCTGCAACACAAAGTTAGCACAATACACATGATAAATGAAGTATAGACAGTCTTCGGACTGTCCGAGTCTGACTTCGGATTTCCCACCGGAAACCCTAGGTCGACCCGACGCCTACTGTTCCCTCTATGGGGAACGCGTCCTCACCTACTCCACTCAGGAGATTCACCTGTTGCCAGTCGATCCTCCAGATCGACTGGACTTTTGCTCAGCACTCGATGCTTCCGGACTTTCTGCTGGACATCCGCTTCCCGGCTAGTCCAGACTTTCACCTGGTTCGCGACACCAGGACTTTCCACCTAGGGTTACCACCCCCTAGGACTTTTGCCTGAAGCCATCAACCTACCAAGACTTTCCGCATAGGGTTACCACCCCCTATGACCTAGGGTTACCACCCCCTAGGGTTTTTCCCTTTGCCTAACCGCAGCTAGGACTTTCCTGAAATACTCATTCGACCATGTTAGATTACAACAACCCTTAACTTTGAATCTTTTGCCATTATCAAAACTCAGGTTCGATCGTCGGATGCTTCCCGCACCAACACAGTCGACTGCACCAGTCGAGTGATGAAACCACCAGTCGACTGCTACAGTACTGCTACAGTAAAGCTACAGTACTGCTACGGTAAACCCTAATTTTGAGATTTTACCCCGAGTACATTCACTCAGCACTCGTTCTCGCCTGACCAACCTAGACCTAGCCTTCTAGCCTCCTCCATCAGCCTTGCATCCCTCGGATGCCTCCCCATCCTTCACGTCTTGCCTTCTGGAGCTTCCATCGGCCTTGTCATTGTTGTTGGGTCTTCCTTTGCCAAGAGGTCACGCCCCTGGGACTTCATCCATTGCCAAGTCACACTTGGACTTACGTTGCCAAGACTACATGCTTGGACTTATACCGCCAAGACTTACCCTTGGACTTTCCTTGTTGTACCTGTATCCTGCACACTCACAATGCATATCAAATACAACAATAAACCTAACTTAAACCTTTGCCCAAACATCAAAACCTAGGGTACCCAGATTGCTCCAACACCTTCCAGCTGGAATCAGACACTCCAATCGATCGGCTGATCGATTGGAGTCATCTGATCGATCCGTTGATCGATTCAGCGTGCTACTGTGCACGGACAAAATTCTGGATCGATCGGCTGATCGATCCGGCCTGACTAATCGATCCAGGGATCGATTCAGCGTGCTACTGTGCATGGAGGTCCCGTCTGGATCGACCAGCTGATCGATCCAGTCTAGCCAATCGATCCAGTGATCGATTCCAGAGCTCTCTGTTCGCGACAGAATGCTACCGGATCAATCGGCTGATCGATCCAGAAGCTTACTGTTCACGGAGCAAGCTGCCCAATCGATTATCTGATCGATTGAGGAGCCTCTAATCGATAGACTAATCGATTAGGGTTTCTGATTTCGTATCAGAAGTCTGATTTCAGCACTATTTCGTGCTCAATTCACATATATCAACTCTATAAGCAAAACAAAAGTACTAGACCTATCATTACTCATGGCTAGCTAACTAAGATCATGACAATCAGTAATCTAAGCATAACTAACACAATTCAAGACACTTAACTAACTAAAAGTGCAGAAAAATAACACTACAAGAAATGCTAAGTTCTTAAGTTGCTAGTTTCTCCAAATATCTTTATTCCAAGTTCCTATCCACACACATCTTCATTTCATTGTCCTCCAGCCTCCGCTAATCCATCTTTCCTTAACCTTTATCTGCAGTATAAGGAAAAGAAGTATCTGTAAGCTTGGAAGCTTAGTAAGAAACCATCTACCTCACAAAACATGCATTCGATGCAATTTATGCTTTTAAAACATGCTATTTGAAATATATGCTAAATATTGCTAAACATGGATTCTAAAACATGGCATAATCACATACGATACATGGCAATCATAGCTAAGCATAAAACTATCATATGGATCCATAAGAACTAAACTGAAATAAAAGCTGAGCTACACTACTGCTAACTGATGCTAAGCTGCTCTGTATTCACATAAACTATTTTGTGAAGTTTTGAAAGCTATTTATCATAAATAGATTAAAATACATAATCATGCTGCTGATGGGCCCGACAACTGTACTTGCTATGCGCGCATCCCTAACTAGACCCGAGGTAGCTAGTCCCGAATCTAATAGGGTTACTAGGTTATCTAAACCTAGGGACGACTATGGGAGCTCAACCCAAGGACATCTAGTCCAGTACAGTGCCACTGATAAAAGTAAAATACTGGATCATAAGCTAATTAATTTGTCTTGCTTTTACTAGGTTATCTGAACCTAGAGGCGACTATGGGAGCCCACCCATTGGACCGTAGTCCCATATAAGCTGAAGCAAAACTAATTATGCTATTTTAAATGCTTCTACTACATTTACTGAGCTATTAAAATGCCTACGGTAGCATTTTACTGAGCTAAACATTCTATCAAACACTTGGTGTGCACTAAAACACACCCTACGTACTAAAAATCTGTATACGACTAAACTAATGCATAAAAGCATACGAATAGCTACTTATACTACAGGTGAGGGGTTTCTTACATCCTGCGCTAAATTTCCTTACGATCTGATCGCTAGGTTTTCCGAAAAAATGATCTTCTCGACGATCCTCTTGCTTCTACGCGTTCATCTCGCGGAGAGGAGCGTCCTCGTACCCTTGATGTTGCTGGAAGATACTCCTATGGCCCTAGGGATGGAACCCTAGGTTCTTCCTTGGACTTGGGCGTCGAGAGGATGAGGAGGAGAAGAGGGCGGCGTGAGGGTTTGAGGGAGAGGAAAAGTTACGATGAAAATAATTCTCCTCTTAATTTCCTATTTATATTAAGTGGTTAATACACCCAACTTAAATATAAATATAAATATAATTGATTCCCTTTTCTTTCAGCACAGCCCTGCTGGGTTCACTTGGTTACTAGAGTTATCTATAAGACTTAGAGCTCTATAGGTCTCGGGTTCAATTCCCGCTTAGGCTATTTTACGTTTTTATTTATTTTTGCTACTTCCACTACTCTAAAAATTCCATAAAAATATCCTAAAATTCCAGAAAAATAGTAGGATATTTATAAAAGTCTTTTGAGAATTTTTGGGCATTACAATCCCCTATACCTTATAAAAAGTTCATCCTCAAACTTAGAATAACTCTGGGTACTTCTGTCTCACGCTAGCTTCTGTCTCCCAAGTTACCTCTTCTGCTGTGTGACTTTCCCAAATGACTTTTACTAATGGTACTTCCTTGTTCCGCAATTTCTTAACTGCTCGGTCTATTATCTGAATAGGTCGACTGTCATAGCTGAGGTCTTCGCGGACTTGTACCGACTGGGGCTCAATCACCTGAGTGGCATCTGGAATATGCTTCTTCAGCATAGAGACATGAAATACATTGTGGATAGCTGACATCTCCTGAGGTAGCTCTAGCTCATATGCTACCTTGCCAACTCTTCTGGTGATAAGGTATGGTCCCACATATCTGGGACTTAGTTTGCCCTTCTTCCCAAAACGCATTACTCCCTTCATGGGAGCCACTCTGAGGAATACTGTATCCCCAACTGAAAACTCTAGGGGTCTGCGTCGTGTATCAGCATAGCTTTTCTGGCGGCTCTGAGCTATCTCTATCCTCTGGCGGATCTGCTGTATAGCTGCTATGGTATCTGCTACTAGATCTGTCTGAAGTTCTAGTTCTTTCTGTTCACCACTCTCATACCAGCAGATTGGAAATCTACACCTCCGTCCGTAAAGAGCCGCGTAGGGTGTCATACCGATAGTGGCCTGATAGCTGTTATTGTATGCAAATTCTGCTAAACTCAGATATTTGCACCAACTTCCCTTGAAGTCTAGGGCACATGCTCGGAGCATATCTTCGAGTACCTGATTTACCCGCTCCGTCTGACCATCTGTTTGAGGATGGAAGGCTGTGCTAAATTTTAACTTGGTGCCCAATGCTGACTGTACACACTCCCAGAAGTGTGATGTGAATCTACTGTCTCTGTCTGAAATAATAGTCCGTGGGACTCCATGCAGTCTGACAATCTCCTTGAGATACAACTAAGCTAGCTGCTCCATGGAGTAGGGTATCCTGATAGCTAAGAAGTGGGCTGATTTAGTCAACCTGTCGACTATTACCCAGATGGCATCAAAACCATTCGTGGTTCTGGGTAATCCCACTATGAAATCCATGGAAATATCCTCCCACTTCCATTCTGGGATCTGAATGGGCTGCAAATCTCCTCCTGGTCTCTGATGTTCTGCCTTGACCCTCTGACAGGTCAGACAAATACTAACATACCTAGCGACGTCTCTTTTCATCCCATGCCACCAAAAACGTTTCTTCAGGTCTTGGTACATTTTGGTGGAACCAGGATGCATCGCATAAGGAGTCCTGTGAGCCTCGTCTAGAATCTTCCTCCGTAGTTCCTCCTGATCCGAAACGCATAGTCTGTCACCAAAATATAATACCCCACTATCTGAGACCCTGAACTCTCCACTTTCTGATTCTGTTAACCCTTGCTTGATTTTCTGAATTTCAGGGTCCTGATCTTGAGTTGTCTGGATGTCACCAAGCAGGGTAGATGCTAAAGTCATAGTAGAGAGCTGTCCCACTATAAGTTCGAGACCAAAATCAGTAATCTCCTTCTGTAGGGATGGTGACATGGCTGCCAGGGATAGTAAGGTGGCACTGGACTTCCTGCTAAGTGTGTCTTCCACCTTATTGGCCTTTCCTGGGTGGTAGAGGATGTCTATATCATAGTCCTTGACCAGCTCGAGTCATCTGCGCTGTCGTATATTCAGATCCTTCTGAGTGAAGAAGTACTTCAGACTCTGATGATCTGTATACACTCTGCACTGAGCTCCATACAAGTAATGTCTCCAAATTTTGAGAGCGAAGACAACTGCTACAAGCTCGAGGTCATGAGTAGGGTAGTTCCTCTCATAATCCTTGAGTTGTCTGGAGGCATAGGCGATCACCTTGCCATTTTGCATCAGTACTGCTCCTAGTCCCAACTTAGAGGCATCACTATAAATGTCAAAGTTGTCTGTGTTTTCTAGTAGAGCCAGAATGGGAGCACTGGTCAATCTCCTCTTTAGCTCGCTGAAGTTGTTCTCACAGTCCTCTGTCCACTGAAATTTTCTGTTCTTTCTGGTAAGAGCTGTCAGTGGGGAGGCTATCCTGGAGAAGTCCTCTACGAATTTTCTGTAATAGCCCGCTAGTCCTAGGAAGCTTCTGATCTCACTGGCGCTCTTAGGTCTTTTCCAGTTACTCACAGCCTCTATCTTGCTGGGGTCTACCATAACACCATCCTTGGAGATGATGTGACCCAGAAAGGACACCTGATCGAGCCAGAATTCACACTTCGTGAACTTGGCGTACAGCTGATTTTGCTGAAGGATCTGTAGTACTATCTTCAGGTGCTCTGCGTGTTCTTCCTGAGTTCTGGAATAGATAAGAATGTCGTCAATGAACACGATAACAAACTTATCTAAGTATTCCCTGAATACTCTGTTCATGAGATCCATGAAGGTAGCTGGAGCATTTGTCACGCCAAAGGGCATGACTACGAACTCATAATGTCCGTATCTGGTCCTGAAGGTTGTCTTGGGTATATCACCCTCTTTAACTCTAACCTGGTGATATCTTGACCGTACGTATATTTTGGAAAATACTGCTGCTCCCTTTAGCTGATCAAATAGGTCATCTATTCTGGGAAGATGATACATGTTCTTTATCGTGATTTGGTTCAGTGCTCTGTAATCTATACACAGGCGCATGCTCCCATCCTTCTTCTTCACGAACAATACAGGCGCTCCCCATGGTGAGTGACTAGGACGTATGAAGCCCTTATCAAGCAGCTCCTGTAGTTGCTCCTGAAGTTCCTTCAATTCTATTGGAGCCATGCGGTAAGGTGCTTTGGAGATGGGATTTGTACCGGGAATGAGTTCTATCTCGAATTCAATCTCCCTGTCTGGTGCTAGGCCTGGTAACTCTTCAGGGAAGACTGCTGGGTAGTCACATACAACTCGGACCCCTTCTAGCTTTTGGTCCTTGTCCTAACTGGTATTGACTACATGCGCAAGAAATCCCGTACATCCTGAATCTAGCAATTTCTGTGCTTTCAGAGTTGAAAGAAATTTCTTGACTTTTCTCTTTGGTTCTCCGTTGTACTCAAATTGTACTCCTGCTTCGGGTTGGAATATGACTTTCTGTTTACGGCACTCGATAGAGGCACCGTATCGGATCAGGAAGTCCATTCCAAAAATGACATCGTAATCAGTCATATCTAGCACTATCAGATCACAAAAGAGTTCTCTGTCTGCTATAATGACTGGCACTGCTCTGAGCCAGTGCGTGGATGCCATAATTCCTCCCAAGGTAGTGTTGTCAGAAACTGACCACTGAGTACCTCTGGAGGTATCACTAACTTTTCGAAAAATGCCCTGGATATATAAGAATGGGTTGCCCCAGTATCGAATAAGATAGTTGTACTTTGCTGTAAAATACTAATCTGACCTGTACAACAGTCGAGGCATTCGCTACATCCTCTCTGGTGAGTGAATAGATCCTCACGTTCGTCGTGGCTGAGGGGGCTTCTAGTCTGCCCTGGCTGATGTATGGACCATCTAAAGCAGCCTGCGTCTGGTGTAACTGGGCTGGTTGGCCTCCATACTGAATCGGTTGTGGTTGAGGAAAACCGGTCTTGTTTGGGCACTGCTTAGCCATATGCCCCTCTTGTCCACATTCGAAGCATCCTTGTGTGCCCTTGCGACAAACTCCTGGGTGGAATCTCCCACAAGTAGAACACTTGGGATAACTAGGTTGTTTGCTGGCTGGTCCTCCTTTTGGGTAACTCCCTGGTTTGCGTTTGTCGTTGCTGGAGTTCCCTTTCTAGTTAGAGTTGTGGCCCTGGTGTTTCTGAGTACCTGGGCCTCCCTGACCTTTGGACTCTGAGAGGACTTGCTTCTGCTGTTTGATATTGTTCTGGTAGTGCTCGGTGGTCAGAGCACTGCTGACTAGTTCTTCAGTGGTTTGCGGCCTATGGATGCCGCTGGCCACGTTCACTGCTATTTCCGGCCTTAGCATCTTGAGCATCAACCGGACTCGTTCTTTTTCCGTACTGACTAGTTCAGGGCATAGACGAGCCAATCTGTTGAATTTCTTCACGGCTTCCTCCACTGAAAGGTTGCCCTGGCGAAATTCAGTGAACTCGTCGTAGTGGCAGTTTGTGACTCGCATGTGAAAGAACTCTTCAAAGAATTCTTTCTCGAAGTCGGCCCACATCATCTGGTTCACTGGGTGCTTCACTTTAATTCTCTCCCACCACATACGTGCGTCCCCTATCAGGCAGAAAGAGGCGCATTTCACTTTCTCATACTCTGGCCAGTCTAGAAGCTCCATCGTACTCTCCAGTGTTTTGAACCAGGCTTGAGCATCCCATGGTTCACTGGTGCCTGAGAAACTCTCTGGCTTAATTTTCTGCCACTGTATTAGATAGGCTTCCCTCCTTGCCCCTGCTGCTGGGGCTACTGGTGCTGCAAATTGGACTGGTGGAACCGCTATAACTGCTGGGGTTGCCATGTTAGGTTTCGGAGTGACAGTGGGAGTGTTTTGATGACTAGCCCTTAAGGTGGCTATCTCCTGTTGTTGTTCGGCTAACTGCTTCTGTAACTGAGCCACTACTACTGTAAGGTCTGGAGGAGGCACTGAGTTGCCTGCCTCATGATGGGGCTCAGTAGTTGGTGTCTTTCTAGCTGGGCGTCCTCGTACCATTTTCTAAGGAAATAGAGAACATACATAACTAATAGGATCATATTGCATAACTATTGTTATCATGTTAGGTACTATCATACATATATAAGCATGCTTTAGTTATCTAGGAACATGAAAACAAACAAAACATAAATGAAGTGAGAGATGTTCTTACTTGGAAGCTGCAGGTTCAATGCTGATATGTGTGTAGGAAGTTTGGAATTTTGCTCTGATACTACTCTGTAACGACCCGCCTCCTACTAACTAAGCTGTAAGGTCGGGGGTTACATTATACTGTTGCTAACTATTCTTAATGTGTGGAAAGCTGTACTAATTAAATTCTTACTCTGCTAATGACCATTACAGTCTGTAAGATTAGGTTCAAAAACCTTTCTATTAACAGACATACACTAGGGAAGGAACACCCAAACTTTCTACTTGATAAAAAAAAACTGAAATGAGAACCTTCCAGCTGGAATCAGACACTCCAATCGATCGGCTGATCGATTGAAGTCATTTGATCGATCCGCTGATCGATTCAGCGTGCTACTGTGCACGGACAAAATTCTGGATCGATCGGCTGATCGATTCGGCCTAACTAATCGATCCAGGGATTGATTCAGCGTGCTACTGTGCATGGAGGTCCCGTCTGGATCGACCAGTTGATCGATCCAGTCTGGCCAATCGATTCAGTCTGACCAATCGATCCAGTGATCGATTCCAAAGCTCTCTGTTCGCGACAGAACGCTACCGAATCGATCGGCTGATCGATCGAGAAGCTTACTGTTCGCGGAGCAAGCTGCCCAATCGATCATCTGATCAATTGAGGAGCCTCCAATCGATCGACTGATCGATTGGGGTTTCTGATTTCGTATCAGAAGTCTGATTTCAGCACTGTTTCGTGCTCAATTCACATATATCAACTCTATAAGCAAAACAAAGGTACTAGACCTATCATTACTCATGGGTAGCTAACTAAGATCATGACAATCAGTAATCTAAGCATAACTAACACAATTCAAGACACTTAACTAACTAAAAGTGCAGAAAAATAACACTACAAGAAATACTAAGTTCTTAAATTGCTAGTTTCTCCAAATATCTTTATTCCAAGTTCCTATCCACACACATCTTCATTGCATTGTCCTCCAGTCTCCGCTAATCCATCTTTCCTTTACCTTTATCTGCAGTATAAGGAAAAGAAGTATCTGTAAGCTTGGGAGCTTAGTAAGAAACCATCTACCTCACAAAACATGCATTCGATGCAATTTATGCTTTTAAAACATGCTATTTGAAATATATGCTGAACATTGCTAAACATGGATTCTAAAACATGGCATAATCACATACGATACATGGCAATCATAGCTAAGCATAAAACTATCATATGGATCCATAAGAACTAAACTGAAATAAAAGCTGAGCTGCACTACTGCTAACTGATGCTAAGCTGCTCTGTATTCACATAAACTATTTTGTGAAGTTTTGAAAGCTATTTATCAAAAATAGATTAAAATACATAATCATGCTGCTGATGGGCCCGGCAACTGTACTTGCTATGCGCGCATCCCTAACTATACCCGAGGTAGCTAGTCCTGAAACTAATAGGGTTACTAGGTTATCTAAACCTAGGGACGACTATGGGAGCCCAACCCAAGGACATCTAGTCCAGTACAGTGCCATTGATAAAAATAAAATACTGGATCATAAGCTAATTAATTTGTCATGCTTTTACTAGGTTATCTGAACCTAGAGCTAGGTTATCCGAACCTAGAGGCGACTATGGGAGCCCACCCATTGGACCGTAGTCCCATATAAGCTGAAGCAAGACTAATTATGTTATTTTAAATGCTTCTACTGCATTTACTGAGCTATTAAAATGCCTACGGTAGCATTTTACTGAGCTAAACATTCTATCAAACACTTGGTGTGCACTAGAACACACCCTACGTACTAAAAATCTGCATACGACTAAACTAATGCATAAAAACATACGAATAGCTACTTATACTACAGGTGAGGGGTTTCTTACATCCTGCACTAAATTTCCTTACGATCTGATCGCTAGGTTTTCCGAAAAAATGATCTTCTCGACGATCCTCTTGCTTCTACGCGTTCTTCTTGCAGAGAGGAGCGTCCTCGTACCCTTGATGTTGCCGGAAGATACTCCTATGGCCCTAGGGATGGAACCCTAGGTTCTTCCTTGGACTTGGGCGCCGAGAGGATGAGGAGGAGAAGAGGGCGGCGTGAGGGTTTGAGGGAGAGGAAAAGTTACGATGAAAATAATTGTCCTCTTAATTTCCTATTTATATTAAGTGGTTAATACACCCAACTTAAATATAAATATAATTGATTCCCTTTTCTTTTAGCATGGCCCTGCTGGGTTCACTTGGTTACTAGAGTTATTTATAAGACTTAGAGTCCTATAGGTCTCAGGTTCAATTCCCGCTTAGGCTATTTTACGTTTCTATTTATTTTTGCTACTTCCACTACTCTAAAAATTCCATAAAAATATCCTAAAATTCCAGAAAAATAGTAGGATATTTATAAAAGTCTTTTGAGAATTTTCGGGTGTTACACCTACTATCATCCAAAATTTCTCTAGTGTTATTTTTTAAGTTAAATTTTTATCCCTTTTTATCTTAATCCTAATTATCTAGCCGGATAAACTATTATTTTGGAGGTGCCAGCTAATTTGGCGTCTTCCTTGAATTATTGAACTTTTAGGTTTTACGTTTATGTCGATTATTTTTGTAGTTATAATAAACTTGATGCTAATTTAAATTAGCCTTGTAATTATTTAATTTAAATTTATTTGAATTATTTGACTTCATTTTATGATTTGATTTATTTGATTTTATTTCATTCTTTAGTTTGGAATTTAGCTTTGAAGGTTTATTTTAGTTTGGTTTTGAATTAATAGGTTTAGTTGAATTTGGCTTTAGATAATGAATTCCATTTTTAGGTACATAAAATTGATTGAGTCCTACTTGAGTGGTTAGGAACACTTTCGGAATTTGGGCTTTAGTTTGTTTCTTATTTTGGCTTATAAGTGATATAAAAGTTTTGTTAGTCGAGCTGGACTTATATTCGAGCCCGGACTTATTGTACACAGCTCTTTGTGATCCAAGTATCATGTCTAGATATTTGGATCTAGATGTGAATTTTTATAATAAATCTTTTAAATTAGTTACTTCAGTTTTCAATTTAAAGTTTTCTTTTTCAAGTCTTTCGACTTAAGTTGAGTTAGTATTTTCTGTTTGGGAGTTTAATTATTCCTTAAGATATTGGTTTTCCTTAAGGAGTGAATTATTTTGTGTTTTAAATTTTATTAATTTTTTATTTAGACATACAATTATTTTTAAAAAAATGGAGGTTAAGATAGAAGATAGCTCGTTCAAGCCTTCGAAAACGAGTGCAGACTCGTGGCTTGATTCATTTTCGGACTCACATCTTGTTCCATCTTGCATTCTGATTCCAGTTCTGTTGTCATCAGTGTGAGGTAGTTGTGATGCTTTCGATCTTCGTCATCCCAAGTCATCTTATCTTCTTCCTGCATTTCAGTGTTAACTAATTTATTCACAAGTGAGTTTAGTTTGGTTACCTTGGCATCGTTTGTTTCTTTGTGTAGTTTTATGAGTTTATCCTTGATAAGCGAGTCTGTCACACTCGTAAATCAAATTAATAATGTATATCCACTGAACCCCTTAATTTCACAATAACGTTGTAGTAACGAGCCCAGGATCGATCCCAAGGAACCAACGGTATGATATAATTTAGGATTGTCTTTATTTCCTATTTTTGGGGTTTTAGTATGAAAATGGGGGAGTTTAAGCTTGAATCTAAATCTACAAAAGTAAAGCACAGCAAATAAAAACTAATCTAATGCAAGAGTGAAACCTAACTATGTGCCAATAAACACTTGTGTGCCAACAATCAAACCTAAACGCATTGTCACTCTATGTTTTGATTAAATTATTAACACACACTTAAACTAGAAATGAAATACAAGACAGAAATAAATCTAATCTAAAGCATGACTTAAACCCTAATTTGAAACCTACAACTTATCAATTAAACAAGCTTCAAAGAAGACTTAAACTAAGCTTCAATTAAGTAAAGAAATGCTAAACTACTTGCTAAAACATAACAACCATTAAAATAAATCTGTTCTAAGCTGTTGAACAGTAAGAAAAAGAACTAGAATGAAATGAAAACCAATCCTCTCACAATCAACTCACAAACTTCATACTCTTGCCGTCACACAAGAGTACCAAAATCGAACCACCCAATTTCGGACCTCAGTGGAGATTCTAAGCTGCAAATCAGTTCGAGTAATGCTCACAAGTGCCGATGGACCACCCCCGACACGCTGGAAACAACCCGAACCCAAGAAAATGCCAAAAATGCTGGAAATCTTTTACCGGAGCTCTCTGAATCTGAATGGAAGTCGTGGATTGCAGATGGACATCGGATGAAGCTCAATAACGCCGGCGGACCACCTCCAAGCGTCACTGATGGGAATCGGAGCTCAGATTTGGAGGAACACCTCTAAATCTGAGGTGAACGGAGAAGATGCCGCGAGCCAAATTCCACCAGAGATAACACCCTCCAATGGTTCCAGAAGATCGGGATGATGCCGCCGAGAAGCTCTCCACCGAGATTGAAGCTCGGGAGATTGAAAGGAGAAGGAAAGGTGGTCGGAATCCAGAAAAATCACCGCGGGACGAAGCTGTTGTGCGCTGTGGAGTCGACGAAGAAGCTGGGAACTGTAGCTTCTCATTTAAATCAGATCTGGATCTGGAATGGACGGTTGAGATGATTCCGGGCTAAATCAATGGTGAAAAGTCATCTAAAATCTGATCCGAATGTACTGATGTTGATCTAGGGTCTGGATCTACCCTCCCATAGGTCGGATCGATCAGATCATTACTGGATGGCCCAGATCGGCCCAGTCTTCATTGAACGGCCCAGATTAATTCGGCTTGATCAATGGCTAGATGAACTCAGATCTGGATCAAAACTTCTGGATCTTCATCAATGGCTAAGATCTGCTCCCCATTAAGTTGAATCGGCCAGATCTTCAACGGATGGTCCAGATCTGTCCTATTCTTGATAAACGGCCCATAATGCTTCAAAGCTTGATCTTCTTGTTTGAACTCCGATTTGAGCCCAATTTCGGTCCAAATATATCCAAATTCAAGATCCTTTGATGCCTACAAAATAAAAATCAAATATTAGCATCAAATAATATAAAAATAAAGTAATTTACAATTAAGTCTAAAAATACACACAATGCACAAAATGTGATGTAACCATGATTTTAACCTATGAAATCAACATCAAACCATGCATATATGAATCAAAATAATGCAGTAAAATCATGGTTATCAATCCTAGAGCTCCTTAGCATTCTCGTGTGGACCGATGCGGTTCAGTTCTTCCTTCGTTAGCCTGCATTGGATTGTGTTGAGTGCCTTGAAATCAATTTGGGCCTTTTTCTTCATCTCCATATTCTAATTTCTCAGGTCCATTGGAATTCCGGTGTTGTGGTTGACTGGAACCTTGTATCCTTTAGTGATGCTGAACCATTGGTCAAAGTCAGTCTTCAGGTACATCTTCATCCATTTCTTCCCATATGGGAAATCATCACCGTTAAAGAGGGGAAGATGAACGGTACTGTATCCCTCATTTTGGGCCATGAACCTTGCACACAAAAGAAGAAAAAGAAAAGAAGTGGTAATTGTACCAATTAGCAGTGTGGGAGAAAAATAAACATATTAAGACTGAACTGGTATTACACTAATTCAGAGTAGTTTGCAACGAAAAGAAAATTTATCCAAATTGTACCAATTTGGATTATATCGAAAAAAGCTCAAAAACTGAAATAGAAAGGAAAGGAAAAAATCACCCCTTGACTGATTGGTGGTTGCACCAATTCAGAGTGGTACCCGCTCTGATACCACTTGTAGGATTTGAAAGATGCTAGAAGAAGGGGGGGTGAATAGCGTTCTTTGAAAAACATAATTTAAAACTAAGTTACACAGTGGAAAATGAAAGCAAAAAGACAACGCTAACATAAGTTTGTTTTATTTGATTCAGAGCTTTCGACGACTCCTACTCCAAGGCTCGTACTCGTTGAGTGCTTTCATTCACCAATCCACTAATAGTTTAAATGGTTACAAATTGAGTATAGGAACTATATATGAAAAATTACCGACAACAAAGAAAGTAAGAAAATCTTGATCGTCGGTTGTCGGAGGAGCGTCACAGCGCCCCGGGAGCTTTTTCAGAGCACCAAGCAAGAGTAAAAGTCATAGCAGTTGTTGTTTAGAAGTTCCTAGTCTAAGGCCTTTAAATAGGCTCATTCTAGGTGCTTGGAACCCCTCCGGGCTCCTGGACCACGTGGCTCGGTCAGTCGATGCATTTCACCTCAGCTTATGGATGAATTTTCTGGTACAGGCGCTTGGACCAACTCCAGGAGCCCGGGTTGCCCGGGTGCCCACGGCACCCACCTGGGCGAACTGCTCTGGGCCCCCTGATCCCTTCCAGGCGCTCAGACTCCCCTTTTCTTCAACAACTTCTTTCCCGCAGAAAAGGTTAGTCCGGACAATAGAAAATATTTTTATCCTACAAAACAGAGTTAGCACAACATAATAAAATATGAGTAGTAATTAGATCCTGTCTCCCCAAGATCAAGATCTAGTTAAGGTCTCAACTTAGGTTTCCTAAATGGACCTAAGTTGGACCGACACTTGTAATTTCCTCAACGGGGAGAACGTCCTCACTGGATCTCTCCTCCAGTTGCTTACCTCCACTTACCAACTATAGTTACTTGACTTGCCTTTGACCCACCAGGTCTTCCTGCTAGTTGTCAGGTCCACAGACCCAACTGGACTTTGGTCGGTTGTCTGGTCTCGCAGACCCAACTAGACTTTCTGCTAGATATCAGGCCCTGTGGACCTATCTGGACTTCCCACCAGCTACCAGGTCCCGTGGACCTACTTGGATTTCAGCCTGGTGTCAGGTCCTTCATACCAGTCAACTTCTGCACACTTGATAGAAAAGTTAGACAAACAACACATCTAACTTTAACCTATTTGTCATACATCAAAACGAGATTATTAGTGGAACCTGCACCAACACCATCAATGTCAAAATTGAAGAGGCGAAGTGCTCGGTCTGTGAGCTGGTCGTTGAAGGAGTCTGAGTGGAGGTAATCCTGCTTGAAAACCTCGAACTGGCTAGGTTCTCCCTCTCGATAAATCTTGAAGGTTGTTCGGGATGCCTCTAACTCAGCCTTCAGTGAGGCCAACTCAGTATCCTTGGCGGCGAGCTGGACCCGCACCGTGGCTTGCTTAGCCAATCGGCTCTCTCACTAGGCACATAAAGTTGCCTCCACTTTCTTGAGATTTTGAGCTAAGGTTCGAGCCTCTTTATTCTTAATATCCAAGTCTTCAATAGATTGGAGCTTCCTGGCATTGGCAAAATTAATCTTCGCCTCAAAGGAGTTGGCCTGCTTGTTGAGCCATTCCAACTGTAAGGCTTGCTCGACACTCTTGCTCCTCTCCGCCTGGAGCCGTTCGGAACTCCTCTCCAAATCGGCCTTCAATTGAGCCACCTCGCCAGTCAACTGCACAGACACGCCCTAGAAGCCTCTGATTGGTCGCTCGGGGCTATAGTTATTGGACTTCGTGCTCTAGGAAGGCCAGCCTCTAGAACATGGCCAGGATTTCGACCCAAAACTATAATAAAGTGGGTTAGTCATGGTCGATCGGTAGATAAACAAGTGTAAAATGAGGATAATATACTTACCCCAGTGGCCTTCTGGGTATGGCCATCCACGAGCACCCCTAGGGAGATGGTCACTGAACGGGCCCTAGCATTGACCCAGACTTGTGCTAGCGGTCTTTGTATCCTAATCTGGTGCTCAGGGAAGCAGGGCTCAATGTCATCCGGATGGTACCGCTCATCCATGGGTAAGTGAATGATGGTCGTTATATGCTTCTAGCCGCTCGGACTTGAAGGATCAGAGGTTGCTTGGCCGATGGACCTTGGCAAGGGAGAGGATTGGATGGTGGATACTTGTGCTAATGGCGAGGAGTGTGATTGCATGTACGCAATGGGTGGCACACAAACAGTCCCCGACGATAGCCCGGACAGTGAGGGTGTTCGATCAGATGACAATGAAGTAGGGAGCACGACAGCTCCTTGCTTTGGAAGGGTGAGAGATGGAGCCTCACCTCGGTAGGAGGGAGGGTGAGAGCCAGCCGAGTGGAATGAACCTTCCCCACGATGCCTCTTGCAATAGACTAAAGGCTCGCCCGATGTAGCTATAGCGGATTTCGACGGCATAATGATTGGCGCCATAGATGGTCGTTCGGGAGGAAGGTCAGTTGTAGCAACAACGGCATTGCTTGTCACCGTATGGCCTCTTTCGCTGGCCGCAGCTGTATTTTCTCCCACCTCGCTAAGTGGATCATCAGATTGGGTGACCGACTGTAGGCCATGACTCTCTAACTCGGCAATGCCTGCGACGTTAATTTCCACATCCACAAGCCTACTCTTGCCAGCCAGACATGCCCTCAACATGATCTAAGCTGCAAAAAAATAAAGACAAATTAGTTAGATTCAAAGATGAGGAAAAGAAGAGCATACCTAGGGTGAGTGGCAGCCTCGTGTGGATCAGGCTCAGGCTTAGGCCAAACACGAAGAGGACACTCTCCAACAATAGCCAATGGATATGATACTTCTGATTAGCCAAACTAGAGGCTTCTTGGAGATAGTCCGATCGGATTTGATATCAGCTGAGCGACGGAGGCTTTATCACTTCCATCTGCCAGCTAGTCAGGAAGTTGAGCCGATCGGATAAACGAACAAAAAAATAATGTTCCCTCCAGTGTTTATTGGAGGACGACATCTTATCAAAAAAGATAGAGCCAACTTGGGCTTGGAACAAAAAGGTCCTACTCAGACAATTTAGGATAGTAAAAGTAATGAAAGACTCGGGGCACTAGAGGGATGCCATGGAGACGAAACAGCGCGACGACCCCGCACAACAGCCTAAAGGAGTTAGGCACTAATTGGTGCAGAGAGATATGAAAGTATTTACAAAATGTTGAAAAGAAAGGATGAACGGGAAAACAGAGGCCGGTGCAAAATTGTTCCTTAAAAAAGGGTAAGAAGTCGGCGGGGGGTAAAAGGGGTCAATCGTAAGCTGAAGGGATTACGATTTGGTAGTCGAAGGGGAAGCCGTATGTAAGTTTCATTTGGTCTATCTCATCCCCATTGAACTTAGACTCGGTAGAAGTATACCAGTGCCTGGGAATGGACGTAGGGGGTTGCAAATAGTCGGCCATTAGAAACCAAGAAGAAGTAGATCACAGACTCAACGGAAGAAGGAAGGGAAGGCTTACTGAGAAAGGTCGCCGACGAAGACAAAGAAAGAACTTCGAGGAATGTGCACAAAGGAGAAAACTCAAGGAAGTGTGAGGGGGGCAATGAGCAAATGAGGGTTTATAGGCTTGACGGGTGAACGCTCCGAGCCGTTCGATCAAGAGTTGCACAAAACCAAGATAAGATCTGGTCATGGAATTTGAAAAGGCACATGTCACATCATCAGTGGATATCCGTCTATCACGTCGAGCATGCGGTGGCAGAAAGTGGGGCACGTGGTAGTCAGTTATAACAAAGCATTAATGGGGCTTAATTAAAAGGCATGTACGGCGTACTCGGCTATAATGATCAAAGATTTGCACAGTCTTCCAAAAATTTAGATGACATTAGCCACAATCAAAGGGTGCTCATCCGAGAAAGTGCAGAGAAAGGGAAAAATTTACTAAGTGTTGTCATCAGCCATCCCCATCGGCACAAAACTCAGACTAAGGAATGGTCGAGTTATGAATCTAAACGCAGGTGAGCAAGAAAGCTTCAATGCTCATTGTAGCCGAATGGTTTATTAGGAGTAAGTCAATAAGAAGAGGCAGAATGACAATTTTGAAGATGAGAGTCAATTGGTAACCTGAGCATAGAGAATGTCTGATCGGCGAAAGGTCACCTGAGACACTGCTCGTCCAGTCAGTTGGACTTACAGCCTCCTTCGACTAAACTTGAGGGGAAGTCTTGTGATGCGGCGGTAAAGGGGGGCCCACCCAGTATGGGTCAGAAGCGGTGTTAGCTGCCAATGTGGAGGTCAAAGTCAAGGTTGTCAACACTAGGGAGCCAACAGGCTCACCCATAGTGGTCGAGTGGAGGTCAACTACAATGGGTGATTGGGCTAGCCAATGTCCGATTGGCAAATGGTGTGCCGAGCAGAACGCTATGGTAAGATTGTCAGACCCTCAATGTGAATCAAGGAATGAGATCGGAGCGCTTGTTCGGTCGGTCGGAGACAGTCTACTGAACCCAGTTACCGCAGGGAAGAGCATCTGAGGCTGACCGAGCGGAGGAGTCCCCAGCCAAGCGGCTACCCCGCTTGGCTGAGTAGAAGTATCATTGACGTATCTCTTAATTTCCTTTTGGGAGATAGTGATGCTGAACAAGGCATGATCAATAGGAGGATCGCACGGCGGAAGCTTCTACTGCCTCATCAAGGATTTGCATGTCTTGTTAAGGTATGGTATCAGAGACACTTTTCTGACATGTCCTTTCATAGGATGGTTAGGAAAGCATGCCCATGCTTTAGGGAGCATGTGTGTTGCCCACCAGGGCACTATATAAAGGGGAGGAGGGTCCATGCATCGACGGAGTTATGCGTTATTTACTATTCATGCTCGTGCTTACTGTTGCTCCATTTCCTTCCATCTTTCCAGTGACTGACTTAAGCATCAGATGGCCAATGCCGGGGACCCCCCTTCCCTAGCTCGGCATTGATGTTTCTTGTGTTATAGAGCAGAGTGATGTCTACATCCAATCAACACAGAAGCCACATCCCCAACCAGCCATCTCCATGATTTTTGGATAGGATCAATCCTCAATTATCATGTCCTATTATATTTCTAAAGATCTAGAGGTAATCACATTAGAAAGTTTATTTTCCACTTTAGAACTTCATGAATCTAGATATGTAGAATCAAAGGAGCCAAGTCAGACAATTGCCCTAAAGTTATGAACAGACAATCCAGACTCCGAAGCATCAATCGACGAAGATGAAGCAGCATTATTGGTAAGAAAATTTAGTAAGTTTATTAAATTTAATAAGTTGTAGGCGAAAAAGTACTTTTAGAGCAAAAGAAAGGTACGATGCTATAACTACTAAGGAGAAGGGCACATCAAGGATAACTGCCCTAAACTGAAGAAGAAGGAGAAGGACAAGGGAAAAAGATCAACAAGATCGAAGCACAAAAATCAGAATGCAACATCGGATAAATCGTCGTCCTCTGAATTCAAGATCGAGGCCTACGCCGGACTAGCCCTAATGGCAGACCATCAGAGAGACGTTGAAAGTTCCTTAGAGATGGGCATCAACGAAGGGAGAGGATCCTCTGAAGAAAGCAATGATGAAGGGGGAGCATCAGAACACGAGGTAAGTGAGGTACGTGCACTATCCCCCAAGTAATCTTTTGAATTAATCAAAATGTTATCTAAGAATATAGTACAATTAGAAAGAGATAATGCTAGGTTAAAATTAAACTTAGCAAATTCATGCCCCTTAAATATGTTTGATAATTTAAAGAGAAAACGAAAAATTGAAAGTACAAATTGAAAGTTGAAAAATGACCATGCATGTTCAAACAATTTTATATTTAGAAATTATGGTAGAATCAACTAGTAGATTAGAAACCACCAAGAATAGATTAGGAAAATTCCTAGAAACTATGTACCTCCAAAATTTTTAATAAATCCTGTAGGTAGGAACTTATATTGAGTTTTAAAATCTTTTTTAGATTAATTTTTTGAATAAAAAAAATATTATGTTAAATAATATATATATATATATATATATATATATATATATATATAATTTTTTCCTTTGCTCAAAATTTTATCTATGCATTAATTTACTTAATTTAGTCATTTTTATAAAATCAATTATTTCGTTAATCTTTCAATCTTAGTTTTTGCTAAAAACTCTTTTTGTGCAAAATGGAAATACGATATACAAACATATTTTAAAAAAAAAAAAAAATTTGACCGTCAAGTTATTTTCTATAAAATTATTAATGAAAATCATATTTTGAAATTTGAAGTTATTTCACAAACTTAGTTTTTGGAAATTTTATTTTTCTGTAATAAACTATAATATTTTCTATCAAAGGATATATTTTTATAATTTTCTAACCAATAAATTATTTTCTATGAATTTATTAATGAAAATGCTATTTTGAACATTAAAAATAATTTTCAAACTTATTTCTGATAATTTTTATTTTTGATAAAATATGATATTTTCTATCAAAATAAAATTTTCAAATTTCTTCGAATATTATCTAAATTATTATGATTAATTTATGAAAAACAAATTTTTAATATTAAAAATTTTTAATAGAATATGTTTAAAAATTATTTTTGGAAAATATTAACCTACTAATAATGTTTGTAATGTACCCCTAGAATTTTTTAACTGTTTATTGTATTTTTTCCTATATTTTTATGTAATAAAAGGGAGATAAATAGGTACAAGTTAAGGAGAAGTTAGGATTTTTGGGGGATTTAAAATTTTTATTTATTTTACAAGCAATTTTTAATCTACATTAGTTATGTTATTGCATTTTTAACCCTAACTAATACTTGGGTTGATGCACATAAAAAAAAGGAGATTGTAAATACCCCAGGATAGTTTAATTGATGTGGTCAACTAAATTCAGTTAGGTCTTGTTGTATTTGATCCTTGTATCTAAGTGCGTAGGAGCTTAGGAATAGAAGAAGTCGAGCGGAAGACGCAGCTAGAAAGAAGGATGACACGAGAAAGAAGTCGACGGGTTTGGTGCATCTGAGGGACGAGATGCTGCAGAAGAGTACACCGATGGATGAGAAGGATGTGCACGATATTCAAGAAATGAGAAGTCGGGAAGAAAGCCTGTTCGAGGAGAAGGTCGAAGTTGAGTTC
The DNA here is from genome assembly GCF_018446385.1 of Zingiber officinale. Lineage (NCBI taxonomy): Eukaryota > Viridiplantae > Streptophyta > Magnoliopsida > Zingiberales > Zingiberaceae > Zingiber > Zingiber officinale. The sequence continues at coordinate 11,220,808 of NC_056002.1, forward strand.
GGGTGAACTCAACTTCAGTTAGCCGGAGAATCACCTACACGAAGAACTACTCGAAAAGATCAGCTTTGAGCTGAGTTGCCCTGTGGAAGGCACCTTCCATGGCTGGAAGGCGCCTTCGATGAACAGTGCAAAGGCATCTTCCATCCTATTGAAAGTGCCTTCCCTAGCTGTTAGCCAAAGATAAACTTTTATCTTCGACAAAAAGATTTACCACGTTGGAGGCGCCTTCCACCCTATTAAAGGTGTCTTCCAGCTTCGGATAGAAATTTTCAGGGGCTATAAAAAGACCCCTAGATTTAGGAATAATTCAACAACTTGAACAACAAGTATTATACATTTTCCTAGTCTTCCTTTTGAGCTATCAACTTATGTAAGAGGTTTCTCTGCCTGCAACAAAGAAGAATTCTAGTTGAGCTTTCTTCAACGCCTTGGATTAACAACTACCTAGGTTGTAACCAAGTAAATAGAATTGTCCTCTTATTTTATTTTATTTTATTTAGTTGTTTAATTAATTTATTATTATTATTGTGCTAGTCTAATATAATCAAAGGATCGACAAAGGGTTTGTTTTTTTAAGAAATTCACCCCCTCTTGTTGGCCCCGCTGCACCAACAAAATGAAGAATGCGGAATTGATTGGCATAAATGAATCAATTGGTGTGCTCACCAATCGATTGGTCGGGTAAAAAAGAGTTGTTCTATAGGTTTGAATAGTCAAATCTGATGTGATAATCGATTGAGAGTAAGGCCAATGATTGGAAGGCATATTTCACCCCGATTGTAACTCTAGAAAATGGAGTTTTGTGGAGAAAGCAAAGGATTGATCCTTGGATATTTTAAGGTGAAGTACTTGTGCATTTCTGAGTTAACAAGAGATATTTCCAAACAACAAAATAGCAAGCAAACAAAGTTCTCAATTGTAAAGTTGTTTTCCCTTTTGATTGTATTTGTGTTTGCTCTTTTTGTTGTGTTTTTGTGTAATCAAGATTGTAAGAGACTTTTCTGTCATCGAAAAATTTCTGAGAGGGAGGGAGTTCTTAATGGAAGAAGAACGATAGGAGTAGACCTTTGGATTAGTCATCTTAAGGAGGTGGATACCAAGTTAAACCTCAAAGTTTTGCCTGTGGTGTCAAGTTTGATTTAAGTTGTCACTGCGCATTTAAATGACTAGCACGAGATCTAGATGAGAAGCAATCGGACCTATTCACCCCCTCTAGTTGTCATGGGTCCTAACAAAGTGCTATTAGAGCAAGGTCGTTCTTCACTGACTAATCATTGAAAGGAGCAAAGATCTAAAAGAAGAAAAAGCAGAAATTATGAGCCTTACAATATCAACAAGTCAAAGGATCAATCATCAAAGGAGCTTGACTTCAAATAAATCTCTGGGATGGATTCAGATATGACATTCGAGCACCTCCGTTCTTTAGATTGGGAGGATTCAATCATTGGAAATGAAGAATGGAGAATTTCTTGATAATGGATATAGAGAAATGGTTTGTTCTAATGGAATGATTTGAAGCTCTGAGAGACACAAATGAAAGACTTCTTCAGAGAAGCCAATGGACTAAGAAGTAAGTTCAAGAAGGCATTGTCGTGGGGGATCTCCACTCCCTCTAAGTCTCGGGGGCCGAAGTTGATCTCGGATCCCTTGGCCTTCTCCTTGCTGTATCCAACAACATGTATCTCCAATCGTCGGGTGTGCGACTTTCTTGCTCAGTTGGAATCACCGCCTGTCGGTCCACCGACAATCATTCCAATTTCATCCCAAGCGACATTGCTCTAATTTTCTTCCTCTCAAGCCGAGGGTCTGTAAGCAAAAGCTTGGACTAGACTTGCATTATTTCTTCTTTGTGGCAGATGATGGCATTGTTCATCTATCAGTTTGTCTTCATCCCGTCGCCCGGATGATCAGCGACGATGATGCTAATTGGGAGATGGTGACCGATGGTGATATTCTCGTAGAGCCGGTCTGCTTGAAATTGGTGTCAAGTCATAGCAATCACGCATATTGTGCGTCGTCGACTAATGGAAGGAGCAAAACAATGACGTCCATGACTTGCCTTTTGCAGCTTTCGGACGACCTGCTACTACATGCTGCACAACATGTGTTCTCGGCTCTTGGTGTGGTTGTGCTACTCCCAATTGGGGGCCTTTTGACGGTTGATTATTGGTGGTCGATAGCCGTTCCACGGGAGTAGTATGCTTTGTAGGTGCTTCCTTCCTCCATGTCATTTAGGCTTTCTCCACATTTATGTATTCAGTGGCCCTCTTGAGTAGGTGGTCGAAGACTTTTGGTGGTCTACAGATGAGGGAGCGGAAGAATCCCCCTTCGGTAAGCCCCTGGGTGAAGACATTTACAAATATCTTCGAGGAGACCGATGGAATATTCATGGTTGCCTGGTTAAAAGGCATAATGTAGGCGCTCAGTGCCTCCTTGGGCTCCTGCTTCAATGCGAACAGATTGACACTTGCCTTCTGGTAAGGTGACTGATGGAATCTTTAAAACTATGAATTAATCTGATCGGCAAGCGTCTGAACCAGCGTTAAGCTGATCCAGAAAGGGTGGTGAGGAAGACTAAGCACTTCACTCCATCGGTGTATTGATGGAGTGTGGTTGCATTATCAAACTTCGCCAGGTGGTGGTCGTCGGATCGGTTGTTCCATTGTATTCTCCAATCATCAACGGGGTGTACTGTCGGGGGAGGAGGTCATCTAGAATTTCCTGAGAGAATTATTGGTTGATCCACTTTGGCGAATCATCATTTCTAGGTGCTTTCCCTTTCCTTGCATCTCAAGCAGGCGTGTTGTCCCAAGAGGATCCCGATTCTCCCTCCGCTCGGCACTACTCCTTTGAGAGAGTCTGGAACATCGCGCGATGAAAGGGGATCAGCGCATTGGGTGCATCCCTGTATAGGCTGGTCGAATTCTTATTCTGTCCCTGAACGGATACATGATCTGCTTGGTCCTTGTATTCGACCAGTTGTCCCACTGTTGATGCTGCGGGTTCATGTACCTGGCACTCAACCATCGCCTGCTACTATTGTTGCTCCACCATTTTTGCTGCTCGGGCTTGTATCAGTATATCCAGCTCCTCCTTTGTTAAAGTCATCGTGGTGAGTCATCCAACGTCCTCCATCTTCACGTATCGAATGCAGGCTACATTCCCACAAACAACACCAATATGATCCTACTTGAAAATAATGGAGATGGCTGGCTGGGGATATGACTTCTGTGTTGATTGGATGTAGACCACATTCTGCTCTGCAACATAAGAAACGTTAGTGTCAAGCCAGGAAAGGGGTCTCCTGTTGGTTGCTACCCAAAATATAGTACTGGTTCCCCTGTACAAAAATTTTGTATAAGTCCTGAACATTTCCTAACAACCTATTGTGTTCTTTAGAAATTAAATTTGGAATCGCAAACATAACTTAATATTATTGATTCCAAATTCAACTTATCTGTTCTTAGAGGTTTAGACTTGGATCGCAAGCGATAATTTGATTAAATATTTATTTCAGAGATCGACTTCCAGATGGGATCATCCACCACTTCCTAGACAAAGCCTTTCAACGAAATTCAATATTTAATCTCCTTATAGTAACCCTAGGTCTAACCACTAAGAACAATCGAATCACAAGATCGAAAAATAAAAGAAACACAAAATCGAATCATAAATCCGAAACCTAGAATTGTTAGCCTCTTGTGTTTTGTATTTCAAGATCTAAACAAAAGAATAAACTAGTTATGATGCTGAAACTAATAACTAGTTATACCTTTTGTAGCTTATAGACCTCACGATCTTCTGTAATATTCCTCTTCTTATCTCGGACGTCGTGTGGGCGACGATTTACTAAGATGAGAATCCACCTAAGCCTCCTTCTTCTCCTTGCAAGTTTCGGCCACCAACAATCTCCTTGAGATGAAGAACTTTGGCCACCAACCAAGCTCCAAGGGATGCTAAGAAACAAAGTCTTCTTTCTCTACTTCTTCTCCAAGCTAAATCTGCCCACCAACCAAGCTCCAAGGGATTGATGCCACCAGCCACCAAAGAAGAAGAAAAGGAGGAGAGGAAGAATGAGGGACGGCCACCACCAAGGAATAGAGAAGAGGAATAATATATGTGTTGTAAAGGTGAGGCACCTCTACCCTCTCTTTTATATTCCTTAGTCTTGGCAAATAAGGAAAGTTTTAGACATAATTAAAACTTCCTTGTTTTCCTTGCCAATAAAAGGAAAATTTAATTAAAAAATTTCCTTTTATTCTTTTAATGGCTGACCCCTACATGTCCTCCAAACAAGAAAAGTTTAAACACAAAATTAAAACTTCCTAATTTGTTTCCGGAAATTTTTAAAATAAAAATTTCTCTTTTAAAATTCCCTTCATGGTTGGTTATAAAAGGAAACTTTTATAAATTAAAATCTCTCTATTAAAGTATGTGGATGATTACAAAAAGGAAAGTTTTCTCCAAAATTAAAATCTTACTTTTAACTACAAATAAGGAAAGATATCAAACTTTTCTCTTAATCCTTTGTAGAAACTATAAAAGGAAAATTTTAATTTTAAAACTCTCTTTTAAATCATGGCTTCGACATAAGTAAATATTTTAAAATTAAAATCCCTTTTATTTTTATTGTGGTCAGCCACCTTCTTGGGCTCCAAGCTAGGGTCGGCCACCTACTTGAACCCATCTCTCCTTGGTTTGGCCAGCCCTAGCTTAGGCTCCAAGCTAGGCTTGGCCGACCACCTTAAGGTGGGTAGGAAGTTGGGTTTAGGTGGATATAAGACTTTATAAATAAGATGCTGCGACAGGGACCAAGAGGAGTAATTGATTTTGGTCTCCCGATGAATTTGAGCTTCCCGTGTTCACTCCGAACACCCAACTCGAGTTCATCAATAATAACTCATACCACTAAAGAGTTATTATTGAACTACCACACTAATCTCATATTACTATATGGGTTCCTTCTTATCATGAGTGTGTTAGTCTCCATGTGTTTAAGATATAAAATGTCCACTAATTAAATGAGTTACTGACAACTCACTTAATTAATATCTTGCTCCAAGAGTAGTACCACTCAACTTCATTATCATATTGGACTAAGTCCATCTGTAGGGTTTACATGACAATCCTTATGAGCTTCTCTTGGGGACATCATCAATCTAGATTGTAGGACACGGTTTCCTTCTATAATCAACAACACACACTATAAATAATATTATTTCCCAACTCATCGGGCCTATTGATTTATCGAACTAAATCTCACCCACTGATAAATTAAAGAAATAAATACTAAATATATGCGCTTGTTATTATATCAGGATTAAGCACACAATTCTATAATAACAAAGGTCTTGTTCTTTTATGCAGTTAGTAAAAAGAAACTACCTTAAATGGTCATGCTCAATACACTCAGAGTGTATTAGTGTAATTTTATAGTCAAGATAAACTAATATCAAATTACACTACGACTATTCCAATGGTTTGTTCGTATCCATCTTAGTCGTGAGCTACTATTTATAATTTATAAGGAACTAATAACATGATCTTCTGTGTGTAACATCATACATCATGTTATCTACAATATAAATTAATTGAACAACTACACTTAGCATATAAATGTAGACATTTGACCAATGTAATTCCTTATTTCAAAAAAAAATGTTTACAAAAAGCTAGGCTTTTAGTATACACTCTAACATCTCCGGCATTGACCCTCTGACGCTTAACTCAGTCATCGGCAAGATGGAAGGAAATGGAGCAACAGTAAGCACAAGCATACATAGTGAATAACTATGTCCCCTCGGGACGGTCTAGTGGCTAGCGCATGAAGTGTTGCCACCAATGAGGTCTGAGGTTCGAATCTCGATAAAGCCGAGGTAAATGCCTCCCTTATGTGCTAGTCACTATTCCAAAGACTTGCACCCGCTCGTGATTTACCTCCTCCGTGTTGGCCCTGGGACGGGTTGGCGAGGGCGCTGAGGGCGAGCGTATTCGCCTTTTACCACCAATAAATAGTGAATAACTCGTACCTTCATCGATATATGGACCCCTCTTTATATAGTGCCCTGGTGGGCAACGTGCATGCTCCCCAAGGTGTGGCAAGCTTTTCCAACCATCCCATGAAAGGACATATCAGAAAAGTGTCTCTGACACTATACCTTAACAAGGCATGTAAATCCTTAATGAGATAGTAGAAGCTTCTGGCGTGCGATCCGCATGTTGACCATGTCTTGTGTCAGCGGCACTATCTCCCAGAAGGATATTAAGAGATACATTAATTATCCCTCTGCTCGGCCTAGTGGGGTAGTCGATTGGCTAGGGACTCCTCCACTTGGTCGGCCTCAGCTGCTCTTCCTTGTAGTAACTGGGTTCAGTAGACTATCTCCACCCGATCGGACAAGTGCTCCGATCCCATTCCTTGATCAACACTGAGGGTCTAACGATCTTGCAATAATGTTTTGCTCGGTCACGCCATTTGCCGATCAGACATTGTCTGGTCCAATTGGCTATTGTAGTCGACCTCCGCTCGGCCACTATGGGTGAGTCCGTTGGCTCTCTGGTGTTTACCATCTTGACTTTGACCTTCATATTGGCAACTAACACCTCTTCTGACCCATACTGGGCAGGCCCCCCTTTACCACCGCATCAAGGACCATTCGGGTGTCCTTAGAAAAGCATTTAATGCGTACCTTAGAGAATCTTGGTTTGTTACATTTTCTCCGAGATTCGTGAGCCCGATGATCAGCTCCTTCAGTTTAGCGTGCAGGTTTGCTATGGATTCTCCTTCTTTTAGCCGGAGGTTTGCTTATTGGTTCTGGAGAAGATCTCGTCTAGCGAGCTTTGCTTCAAACATTCCTTCGTGTAGCTCCAAGAACTTTTCCCAAAGTTTCTTTGTTGATATGTAGTCTCTGATCCTGCTGATTTCTTGAGGTGGCGGTATGCTTAGTAGGTAGAATTTGGCTCGTCCATTCGCCACAAAATCTGCTTGCTCTTTCATTGTTCAAAGGTACTCTTCTTTTTGTTTGTCTTTTTGATCTTTTAATTTGGAGTTTCAAAACTATATTTAATTATTAATAAAACTTCAAAGTCAATTTTTAAAAATACCTCTATGTTTTTTTTCCATAACACAAATTCTCCCTCGAATTTCGACGGGTAGATGCTCGGTCCAACCATCGTCTCAGTGCTTCAATCGGTGGTTAGCCTTTTTGAGGCATTCTGGCTTTGATATTAATTCTTGGTGCAGCAGGGCCGGCAAGAGGGGGTAACTTACCTTAAAAAAATGAACCCCTTTCTCGATTCTTTGATTAGATTAGACTAGCACAATAATAATAATAAATAAATAAATTGAACAACTAAATAAAAGAAATAAGAGGATAATTCTATTTATTTGGTTACAAACTAGGTGGTTATTAATCCAAGGCGTTGAAGAAAGCTCAACTAGAATTCTCCTTTGTTGCAAGCGGAGAAGCCTCTTACAAAAATTGATAACTCAAAAAGAAGACTAGGAAGTGTATAATACTTGTTGTTTAAGTTGTTGAATTAGTCCTACCTCCAGGGGTCTTTTTATAACTCCTGAAAAATCCTATCCAAAGCTGGAAGACACCTTCAATAAGGTGGAAGGTGCCTCCAGCATGGCAAATCTTATCACCAAAGATAAAAGTTTATCTTCGGCTAACAACTAGGGAAGGCACCTTCAATAGGTTGAAAGGCGTCTTCGCACTATTCATCAAAGTACCTTCCAGCCATGGAAGGCACCTTCCACAAGGCAACTCAGCTCAAAGCTAATATATTTGTGTAATTCTTCGCGTAGGTGATTCTCCAGCTAACTGGAGTTGAGCTCACCCGAATCCAACTCCGACCTTCTCCTCGAGTAGGCTTCCTTCCCGGCTTCTCATCCCTCGAACGCCATGCATGTCCTTCTCATACACTAGTGTACTCTTCCACAGCATCTCGTCCCTGAATGCACCAAGCCCGTCAACTTCTTTCCCATGTCATCCTTCTCGTTAGCTGCATCTTTTGCTCGACTTCTTGTGTTCCTAAGCTTCTGCACAATTAGACACAATAATCAAATATAATAGGACCTAACTGAACTTGGTTGACCACATCAAAACTATCCTGGAGTACTTACACATTTCACTCAAGAAAACATTGTCAACCAATTGCCTTAATCGATTCCAAATCCTTCTGTTCACTGGCTATCTTCTGTTAATTGATTAATGAATCTCATCAATAATTGGCAAATCCTAAACTAGAAATTTTGAATTTAGGGTTTGCCAATTGATTGACACTTCCTATCAATTGATTGTTAACCCTTATTTAAGTCTTTTCAAGGATGAATTCGCATTTTTCTTGGTATCTGATTGACTTTAATCTATTAAGACTTCCTTTGCTCAACATCTGGTCACCCTTGATCTGTCAAGACTTTTCGTTGCCCAATAAATAATCAACCTTGACCTATTGGAACTTCATCATTGCTTAGCATCCGGTCAACTTTGACCTAATAGGACTTCCTCAATCACGCCAAGTGTCTGATCCTCTTTAACCCACTTAGACTTTCTTCTTATCAACTTCTCATTGGACTTTCGATCACCAAGTGTCCGGTCATTTTTAATTCACTTGAACTTTCCTCTTGCCAACTTTCCATTAGACTTTTGATCACCGAATATTAGGTCAATATTAACCTACTTGATATCTTACTAACATATTGATCAAACATCAAAATTCAAACTCGAGTCAACCCGAGCTTGGTCAATCAACCTTGACATGAGGTCAATTGCACCAACAAAGGTAACTAACTTGATCCATAGAATTTTACCATCAACCACCAGGATAAATTCAAAAGTATAATTTACTCGTTGCTCCATAGCTAGCGTTCCAAAATTATCATCCTATTGGAGGAAAGTGTTGATACTCATGACTTTGTGAAATATCCATCCAAGTGAACGAGACTTCAACCATGTTTCTTACAAGTTGAAAAATATCTGATTGTTTCTAATTGTTTTTGTCCACACTCGTTAGAAATTCATTTGTCATTATCATGACAATCAATATGAAAATTGACCATTGTAGATTTGTGAAGGATGAGATAAATTAATAGATCATAGAATAATAAGCGACGGAGATAATGGTTGAGGGTGAGAGGTTGAGGTTAGAGACTCGATCTAGAGCTTACGCAAACTACACCGATCGAGCATTACAGTGATGCCAAGCCTATGTCAATTCGTCTATAGTTCAAGTCTTTGTTAAAATAAATAAATAAATCAGTTAATACTGAATTTGAAATGATCAATTCAATCATAAAAAAAAAAAAACATTTATTGTTAAGATAAATTGGAAAGTGATTGTGACGAATGGCCTAGAACCCTAGTACCTCATACTGTGATATATTATATATAGCTAAAGATTGAATAAAAACGAATACTTAGATAACAATTTAATATTTTTCCATGGTACGGTAACCCGAGTCTTTCTTGATTCTTCTTCAGTCATATTTTATAAATGATCTAATCCATAAAATTATGTTTTTTTTTAACATGAAATTTAAATATGCTCTCAGCCTATCATAACTACTGAGAAAGACAGAAAATGACAACACAAATATCCATAAATGAAATGAAATGGAATGAGAGATACCCTTGTGGTTTAGATTCCTTAGCCATGGAGAAGGGAAACCCTAAAAAATTACAACTCTTGCTATTACATCACACTACATGTGGGCCCAATTATATGAACTTTCTAGAGCTACATAATAATCATTTTAATTTAACCAATTTAATTAAATGCATTATTATATAATATAAAATGTTAATAAAAATATATACTCATTGAATATTTATAAAATATAGAATATTCTTGTAGTACGAGTGTACACTAAAGAAAGGGAGAACAGTACAATTTAATATGCTATGGAATAATTAAGACTATAAAACGTGAAAATGAAAATGAAATAAAAATTGAATATATTGATTCTCACGCCTTAAATGAAAGATTTCTCGAGCTCAAAACTGATAGAGAAAAGAGGCTAAAACTTTTCTTTAAAGATTTTTTTTTTCGTATATAACCATTTTGATGATCTTTCAGAATCACGCTTCTTGAGAAATTTTCTTACACAACTGATTTAAAGTGAACATTAAATATAATATAAGTAGTTTGAGCTGACTTAAATCCGATTTATTTTTATAATAAATTTTAGATTTTTTTGCCAATCGACGAATCAAACGAACCGATAAGCTCGGATCAATTTTGAAGGCAAGTTCGGACCGGTCCAGGCTCCGTCTGAATCTGATTTTAGACGATTCGTCATCCATGACATCACCATGGACGTGTCGCACACGTGACACGCCTGATGCACTCGCGCGTCTATAATTTCATTTTATCTAATAAATTTAAATTAAAAATTGAGGATATTTCAAATTGAAATGAATACAAAAATAAGCAAATTTAGTAGGAGGATATTTCTGCTCCGAATAATTCTATATATATATATATATATATATATATATATATATATATATATATATATATATAGAGAGAGAGAGAGAGAGAGAAAGAGAGAGGAGATTACCGTCGGAGGGATGCAAATTGATATTGAATATTATCGAAGTTCATTTTCCAAGAGACAATGACGTTATCTTAAAATAACAACATTTTAAATTATACGAATCTTCTCACAAGCTTTTTGGACTCCGAATGCAGAAGATGTGTATTTTTCCAACATCTGGAGGGTTTGATTACGAAATGTATATTTCGATTTTGAAGTCGATTCTGACTTTCATCGATTGATGACACCTCGATTTTCCCTTATAAAATCATATTGGTCATTTTAAGATCCAATATCCAATCATTCATAATAATCACTATAAATTAAATAAATATTTATAATTAAATTGGATCGTTGGACTCAAATATATATATATATATATATATATATATATATATATATATATATATATATATATATATATATATATATATATATATATATATATATATATAGTCTAGTGGTTAGCACATAAGGTGTTACTATCATGAGGTCATGAGTTTGAATTTCAGTATAACAGAGGTAAATATTTCCCTTATGCGCCAATCATTATTCCAAAGGCTAGTAACCACCCGTGATTTATCTCCTCTGTGTTGGCCTTAAGACGAATTGGAGAGGCACTGGGGGAGAGTGTAGTCACTTTTTACTACCATCATTCTATATGCAACTCATTCAAACATTCAGATGTCTCCTTACTTTCTAACGTCCTGTACACAGTCAGACATGGAATATACACCACGGTGGCAGCATCTGGGAAAATCGAGGAAGAGAAGAAAAACGGCGTACGGGAGTGGGAAAAAGTCAAAGAAAGTAATAAAAAATGATGGGAAAAATAAAAAACACTGATTGGGATTGCCACAGTGATGGTCGCATGCGGGAGTGCAAGGAAAGTTATGTAGCATATCATTATTAATATATGCTCGACGCCTCTCGCCGTCGGTCCTTCGTCGTTGCCTGCCGAGTGAAACCCTGGCTAGGACTGCCACAGCCGCTAGACTTGCCACAGCCGGATCGAATCGACCCGGATCGAACAGTGTGACGCAAAACAACCGCAGCGGGCAGGGACCTCACTACTACAAGCATCGCTGCTATGCAGCCCTCGATCATACACCGTAGTAGCGTCTTGGCCTCCTTGTGATCCGGTTGCCACACATTTTTCTTCTCTTCCTTGATTTTCCCAGATGCTGCCGCCGCGGCGGATGGTCAGCCCTCCAAACCACTTTCCATGGCCGAATACCTAGTTCGTGAAGAAATTAATAGGTAAAGAAAAGAAATAATATAAAGCTTTTTGATAATGTTATTACTAAAGTCAATAGGCTTATTTATACAAATTTTCTAAAATAATAATGGAAAAATTAAATATGACATACAATCGTAATAATTATAAACATAGTAATATAATAGATTTGAAAATATTATTTTTTTCTATTTGATTCATGTCGATCTTGATTGTGATGTCAAATGTAATAAATCTCAATTGATTGAAATCAATTAGAGATTATTTTCCATTATTGTCATTACCTCCCGACAAACTCAACGGGAGTGCTTGAACGTTAAGTTTGAATGCTAACTTGGTGAAACGTTGTCTACATAATAGCTTGGTAAATACATCAATAATTTGATCTTCCGTAGAGATGTAAGAAACCAAAAGTTGTCAAGTCGTCACGCGCTCACAAACAAAATAAAAATCAATCTCTACATGCTTGGTGTAAGTATGAAAAATAGGATTTGTCACAAAATAAGTCGCTCTAATATTATCACACCATATTTTAGGCATAGCAATTGGGAATAAGTGTAATTCCGAAAGAAGAGATTGTAGCTAAATAATTTCTGGCGTTGTATTAGCAATAACTTTATATTCAGCTTCAGTACTTGAGCGAGAGACTGTAGGTTGCTTCTTTGAAAGCCAGGAAAAAAGATTTCGCCCAAGAAATATAACATATCCACTAGTAGAACGTCTATCTTCGGGAGATCCAGCCCAATCTGCATCACTGTAGGCAATCAACTCTCGTGAAGACTGCAATATAAAAGAGGACCATGTAGAATAATATTTTTGAGATATCGAAGAATTCTCTTAACACCTTCCCAATAATGTTCAGTAGGAGCATGCATAAATTGACAAGCACGATTCACAGCGAAAGTAATATCGAGTCGTGTAATTGTGACATATTATAGGACACCAACAATACTACGATAGATCTAGGAGTCAAACATTGACGACGGGACTAAAAATATCATTGAAGTCAATAACTGGCTGTTGATTAAAGCCTTTAGCTTTAAGGCGAGCTTTGTAATGTTCAATAGAACCATCTGCACGATGCTTAATTCGGTAAACTCATTTAGAGCCCATAATATTCATAGATGGAGTACGAGGAACTAAGCTCCAGGTTGCATTGTGAAGAAGAGCATCAAATTCTATAGCTATCACATCACGCCAATTTGGATCTTTGACTGTCTGTGTAAAACTAGAAGGTTCAACAAAATTTGATGAAGCAATAAGAGCACGTGGAAGAGGATAACGAGTGGAAACTGGTTGACATCGTGTATAAATATCGCTTAGAGGAAACATCCGCCGAGGAATGTCATCATCAGAGCTACACGGAGATGAGTGGTCAGACAGATGAAAATCAGAACTAGAGAGTGAATCACCACTAGTAGCTGAGTCTACAGGAACTTGTGGAAATGGAGTAAGACCCAAGATATCATCCCCCTTGTACTTTTAATATGTCCTGATGAATCAATATGTGGGACTTCTAGTATATTACTTGGTGACATTAGATAGTTGCCTTGATTATCTGAAGGAGAATCTGAGGGAGCGACTGCAAACAGAAATAAAGATTCATCAAAAGTAACATGTTGAGAAATATATATCCGATCGGTCGAAATATGGAGACAACAGTACCCATGATGCAAATTACTATAACCAAGGAAAACACATTGTAAAGAGCGAGGGTTTAACTTGTGTTTAGAGTAAGGTCATAGCCAAGGATAACATGCACAACCAAAGATACGAAAGAAGGAGTGATCTGTAAGATAATTATAAAGTCTTTTCAAGGGACACTTATTTTGAAATAGTGGAGTGGGTAAACGATTGATAAGGTAGACTGCGGTTTGGATGACATCATCCCAAAATTTAAGTGGAACCGAGATATGATTAAGAAGAGCTAAGGCAGTTTCAATCACATGACGATGTTTTCTCTCAACGGATCCATTTTGTTCAAGAGTATGGGGACAAGAGACTCGATGGATGATGCCAGAGGAAGTGAGATGACGATGAAACACTTAATACTCTCCACCCCAATCAGAATAAAGGGAGAGGATTTTACGATCAAAATAGCTCTTAACCTTTTTTTTAAAAGCGACAAAAAATATCAAAGAGATCAAACTTTCTTTTCATAGGAAAAATCCAAGTAAAGTGGCTAAATTGTTAATAAAAATAATATAATAAAGAAAATCTTGATTAGATAGAATAGGAGCAGGACCCCACACATCAGAGTGAATAATTTCTAAAGAAAAACTAAAAGTGCGAGAAGAAGACACAAAAAGTAATTTATGAGATTTTGCTTTCATGTAAGCTTCATATAAATGAGAAGATACTAAAGAAATTGGTAAACCATAATGGTTAATGATATTCTGAACAACACGTAGAGACGGATGACTAAGACATGCGTGCCAAGAGAATTTATCAGTGTGTTCTCCAACAAAAGCATTAGTATAGGTGGGTTGAAGATGATAAAGGTCATCTTTATGCTTCCTCAGAGTAGAATATTTTCTATCATGGGATCCTTCACAAGACAATGATGAGGATGAAATTCAAATAATACATTATTATCAAGAGCAAATTGACGCACAGAAAGTAAATTTTTTGTTATAGAAGAAACATGAAGAGTGTTGCGCATATGAAAAGTTCGACCGCATGAGTGAAAAGATATGTTTCCAATGTGAGCAATTTGTAAACCTGAGTTATTACCTATTTGTACCATATCGAGTCCATCATAAGACGAAGCTTCTGTGAGAATATTATATTCCGGTGTAATATGATGAGTTGTTTCAGAATCCGAATGTCATCCTGAGTTCTCAAGAGTCGATGAAACTATATTAGGAGAGATAGAATGTAAGAATACTCTAGAATGAGATGACTGGGTTGTAGAATGCTAAGAAGGTGGTGGCCGATTTAAAGACAGATGCGCTCCTTGTGAAATAGTTGGTTGTCCCAATGCTGCAGGACCAACAGTAAAATTTGAATCAAATCTTTTAGGACATTGAATACCAATATGTCCAACTCTGAGATAAATTTAACATCTTCTCCAACTATAAGACCAATCAAATCTTCTAGAACAATGAATATCAGTATGACCAACGATGTAACAAATTTGACATCGGTCTAAACATTGCTTTTGGCCACATTGATGTCATTGAGTATCTGACATCGAAAAGGATTAAAGTAGCGGTGATGGAACCCGGGTTGTCAATGCCAAAATCAGTAGTAAAGGATGTCGATATCAAAATCGGCAGTAAACGATGTCGACATCAAAATCAGCAGGAAAAGGAATTGGTGTTAATGTGTTGCTGCTTGGAAGAAGAGGAATTGTCTAGTTGCTGTTGTCGGCTGAAAGAGCAACTAGTTCTGGTGGAATGGAGTTGGCTTCTTGCTGGGAAAACAGGGAGAAGTTGTGGCTGGTGGTGGAAAACAGGAAGGAGAAATAAAGAAGGAACGTTTGCTAGGAGAAAAGATAAAAAATACTACTGCCGTGGACTTATGTGAAGAGAAGAAGAAATTAGGAGAAAAGTAGAAAGGGGAAAGAGGAAGAGAGGGCTAACAAGAAATAATAGGTTGAGCGGAGGTGGCCATCGGCTGTCAGTTGTTGGTGAAGGAGGAAGCAATAAATATTGACGAGTAGACGAAAATAAAAATATAGGTACTAATGATCATAACTATGAGATTATGAATAAATTAATAGGTAGAGAAAAGAAATAATATAAAAAAATTTTTATAATGCTATTATTAAAATTAATAGACTTATTTATACAAATTTTCTAAAATAATAATAGAAAAATTAAATATATTATACAATCGTAATAATTATAAACATAATAATATAATAGACATAGAAATATTATTTTTCCTATTTTATTCATGTTGATCTTGATTGCGGATGGTCAATCCTAGGGATGTAAACAAGTCGAGTCGAGCCGAGTTTTGGAGTGTTCAAGCTTGTTTGATAAGATAACCAAGTCGAGTCAAGCCGAGCTTAAAATGAACCAAGCTTTTGAAATGAGTGTTCAAGCTTGGCTTGATTTATTTTTTATGAGCTTGAGTTTGTTTAAATCTTGGCTTGAATTTGGTTCATTTAGAAGTTATCAAGCTCTCAATTCAAGTTTGGCTTGAGCTTGGTTCGAGCTTGGCTTGAGCTTGGTTTAAGAGCTTGGTTTGAGCTTGATTCGTTTAGATGTTATCAAGCTCTCAATTTAAACTTGTTTGATTGTTTGAAACTTTTAATTATTTGATTAGTTATTAAGATTGATAATTTAAATTTATTTATTTATTTTATAATTTTTTAGCATATTGAAAAGAGTTTTATTAATAAATATGGTTCATGAATATTGTTCACGAATATTGTTCATGAATATTGTTCATGAACATTAACGAGCTGAACATATATATGTTCAAGCTTGTTTGTTTAGCTTAATGAGCTGTTCAAATTTATTTGTTTAATTAATCTAATGTATATTGAACAAACATAAATAAATTTTTACCAAACCGAACACCAAGCTTGTTCACAAACGTTTGATTCATTTACAACCCTAATCAATCCTCCAAACCATTTTCCATGGTCGAATACCTAGTCCGCTCATGGGGCTTATCCGTCGCAGAGGCATCCAAGGTCTCCAAACTATCCCGATGTTGTTCTCAACTTCTTGAGACCCAGGGCTTCGAGGACTCCTACCAAGAAGATCGTCGTTCTCTTCCCTGATTTCATTGTCTAAGATGTGAAGAATAATCTGGCATCGGGTCTCAACCGACAGGCAGCGCTAAAGGATGGTGGCGGCAGTGAGGAAGGGGATGGCGGCGACAGCGGCAGCGGCAAGAGAGCAAAAGAAAATAAAAATGGAAAAAGTTGAAAAAAATTTAAAAAAAAAAAATGATGGGAAAAATAAAGATATTAGGATTGCCATAATAGCGCTCGCCTACGGGAGTGCAGGGAAAGTTATGCAGCATAATAATAATAATATTATTATTATTATATTTAAATTTATCTGATAAATAAATTAAGAAAAAAAATTATTTACTAATGAACCGGCCGAACAAATACTATTAAATATTGACTATAAATATGCCTTCTCCGGGAACTCCCCTCTCTCCCCTGTTTCAGTATTAAAAAAGGCTGCGTTCTTTTAATGTTGCTGCAGCAGCAACGACTGCTCCACATCTTCTCTTCTTCTCCTCGATCATGTCGAATCTTCCCAAATCCCTCCGTGATGCTTCCTTGAATCTCTCCCACCTCTCCGTCTTCAGCTCCGATCCCTGGCCCTTCATTTCCTCCAATTAATCATTTCCCTGCTCTGCTTTCAATCATTTCAGAAATTCGACGGCATGCCCGGGATCCACATGCAGATGCTGCACCGGGTGGCGATCGGCGGCGGAGGGGGGAGTAGGGGCTGCGCGGCGGTTCCTCCGCCGCCCAGGGGGTGGATGGCGGTCAGGGTGGGGAGCGAGGGGGAGGAGCAGCAGAGGTTCGTGGTGCCGGTGGGGTACCTGAACCATCCTCTGTTCCTGGCGCTGCTCCGCGCGGCCGAGGAAGAGTACGGCTTCCACCACTCCGGTGCCATCACCCTTCCCTGCCACGTCGAGCACTTCCGCCGCGTCCAGGGCATCATCGACCGCGACACCTCCACCTCCGCCGATCACCGCCACCACCACCACCACCACTTCCATCTCTGTTTCAGAGCCTAAAATTTCCTTGCATGCAACAACAACAACAACAAAGAGGAAGAGGAACAAGGCTTAATTAATTAGGCAGTAATGAATTAGAAGTAGGCTTCTAATTATAAAAAATAGTTAAGAGTTTAGTTTTCTTTTTTAATGTTTTGTTTCATCTTGTAAGATAACTATGAACAACTTGTTCTTTCTTAATTATATTAATTGGTTTTCAGTCATAAAATTAATGAATTATTAAAAAGAAAGTCAAAGTGGAGAATAAATTGGGTGCCAAGAAAGAAGTAAAGCTTCATCATATGCCTTTCATTTATGCAATATTCCATAAGTTATACGAAGGGTGTCTTTATTTATATACATTTTATTCGAAGGGCTTATTTGTAGTAGTTAGTTAATAACTAGTCAATGGTGACCTTTACTTTTGTGAGAGGTCATAATTAATCAAACTATATTGGTCATCTTATGTCATTATGCAAAATTATATAAAATATTTTAGAATAATTAGTTTGTGCCAAAACTAATATAAACAACAAATGATTCATGCTCATTTATCTTGATATCTCTTTACTGTTTGTAATACATCAAAACACCCCTCGAGTCACTCTCGTAGGTCTCACGAAAGTGATCAATTAGATATTTCCTTGCTCTTGTGTTCTTGATCACCATAATACAAATGCACAAAAAAGAAATATACCTAGCACAAAGATCTATTGGAAGTGTGTTTAATTTATTGTTCGAAGTGATTTTTTATAAGACTTGCACTCTTGATCAAGGATGAACAAGGGCTCATCCACTGAATGACTAGTTTGATTAATGTTTATTGGCTTTATATGTTTAGTCAATAGTTGGATTAGGGTTCCAAGTCATATTGTTAGACTTATGACTTTGTCTTATTCAAGTGCCACTAACACTTTGCCAAATCTGAGGCTATGTGATGATATATATGTATAATCAACATTCATTTAAAATATAAGATTAATAAAATAAAATTGCACTCTCTATGATTAGTTAGAAGTACAGGGCAAACCAATAATAGTATATCATTAATTTAAAGATGAATTCATGAGGATTCTAAGCGTTAAGACTAAATAAATAATTATTTATTGGGGGTAGATGTGCTTTGTTAATTCCATATGTGAGAATTTAAGTAATTGTTAGCCTCTTGTTTAATTTTGTCTTATTTAAGAGCCAACGACCTTTTGCCAAATCTTAGTGTGTATGATGATAGGTAACCAACCTACATTTTTTAAAGTTTAATTGTAATAGTTAATTTGAATAGATTACAAGATCATTATTGCAAATGTTTGAATAGGATTATATATATAGGATTGGGGTTAATAAATAAAGTCAAACAAAGCGTTGTGTTGTTAATGGTTGTTGATTTGATAAGACTAGACGAGCTTAAAATAAATCAAGCCGTGGTATTCAAATTTTGATTAGTTTCATTTTTAGTTTAAGCATAGTTTGAATTTAATTAAATGTTATCAAACACTTAATTCGTGTTTGTTTAATTTTTGAGTGAGTGATCTAGCTTGATATTATAATTTTTTATCCATTACAAGAGTATTTTTTTTTATTTACAAGTTTGATAAAAATGAATATAATTTATAACTTTTGTGACGAATAATTCACAGTTTCTATTTACAAATATTAACAATCAAACATATTTATGCAATCAAGCTTGTTCATTTAATTTAACAAGTTATTTAAATTTATTTATTTAATTAACTTTATGTATATTAAATGAAATAATTCTTATCAAACTTATTTACCAACATTCAATGCACTCTTCCTCTCCTTTCTTATATTACAAAGTAATTACTTACTTTACCATGATAATTCACATTCACATCATGAAAACTTATTGAAATAAATAAAGGAAAAAAAAACAAGAAATATAAATGCACTTGGTCCCCATCCCTTTTGTTCATATTTCAACATCGGCATCTTTGTCTCCTTCCTCCTAAATTCTCCCCCATCAAAACTCTACGAGGGTGACGGCTCAACTCAACAAAATCATGGGCAAAGAAATACGTTTAATTCAATTATTCAGTACCTTTGCATCAACACCTAACCACACGTATACACATATCACACACGACACATAACTCTCCCTAAAGCAGGAGTAAACACTAAAGCAGCAAGGTAGACTTCCAACGAGGGGAGGTGCCGGAGATAAACTCGATCAAACTGTTCAGAAGGTGCCATAATTGAAGTGTAGTTTGACTGCATGCATTTGGCCACGTACGTGGACTCGTTCCTGCTGGCCGACTCATGCATGCATGCATGTATAAGTCCACCTACGCAGGCCTACAGCTTAATTTCTGCGTACTGCGCCTATAGATTTTGTCTAAATTTGGCAGTAAAATGGATAGGCTTTGACTAATTGCAGCAGCGGTTCTATGCGTTAACTAGGTAATTAAGTAGGTCTAAGGTCCATGGAGTAGGTCAGGCATTGCTTTTCGATGCTTGGTTCTGAGTTTCATAAACAAATTTTTGGTGCAAATCTTATCAATGCATCTATTTTTTAAAATATTGAACGTATTCTCTTTGTTATTTTGTTAATTATTGCATTTGTTTTCATGTTAGATTTACTGATTTGTATAGTTGTATAGGACTTTTGAAGAAATGAATGGTAAATCCAAATCTTAGCAAGACATTGAAAATTAAAGATTTTAGACCTATAATCTAGATATCCCAACCAATAAAATGTTACACTCAATAAAGATAGAATATATAAAATTTAAGTACATATGTTTATTGATTAATGACAAAAGCTACAAGGCCCACTCTATTGCTAGCATTAGCATGTGGCAATTAATACAGGAGCAAGAAAAAACTTGCTCCTCTGTTGGTTCGCTACAAACTCACTGTTGGCGCATTACATCAATCTTTTTTGGAACAATATTGACAGGAAAAGGATACAAAGAATTCACTGGTTGTGGTCGATCCATACGCCAAGATATACAATTGAAGACTACCATTGCATCCAGCTGAAGGATCTTTTGTGAGTCTGCTGTACTGCGAAATTGAGCCCAAACATCTCTTTCATGGTCTCTTCTCCTTGCTCCACAAAGCCGACAAGCTTTGCAACGAGTGATGCACTCTCCTTTACGTGTTCGATATCAGTTTCAGTCCACATGAGCTGTGATAGTTGTATTCTCCTCTTCTTGGAGTTCAAGCTTATTCCCCACTTAGCATAAAGGCTCTCCCTTTCTTGAGGAGAGAATACCTTCCCAATCAGCTTGCATAGCCTATACCTCTCCTGACGAAGATATCTCATGCTGATAAAAATCGATATAAGAATATTATAAGTACATCCGAGCATTTGAAAATATTAGCAAAAGAGACTAGTCATAGACATACCTTGAAGAAGGGTTTAATCGGCTGCCATCTTCAGCTACTATGCCACTAGCATTTCTATGGGAGAAAATGTTCTTGAGAAGGGACAACCTTCTGCATTCTACTTCCATGTAAAAGGAATCGGTTGTGTCGCCTTTGAAGAGTAGGAAGAAGCAACTTCTGTGCACCAAGGAGACATGGCATGCGTGCCACAGCTGGATGATCTCCTCTTGCTTTCTAAGGAACTCCAATTGCCATTGCAAAGGAGACTCCGGAGAACATGGAATTGCATTGAGTCCATCCTTTTGTTTCTCCTCACTTCCAATGGTTTCCAATTGGTGCCGTTGAGTTTCCTGAATTATATCATAAATAAGTTGTAGGAATTATTGAATTACAACTTTCTTACTCGATTTTCTGACAATATTATTAGGAATTGTACTAAAAGGCATACCTGATCAGCAAAGAGTGGTTGCTCATTATTGCCATCAACGACATTCTTCACTTCTGTAGAAATAACATTAGCATCAATCTCTTTTTGAACAATTTCGTCAACATCTGCAGTCTTAGCCATGTTACTGAGAAGCACTTTTTCAGAAGCCTTAGATTCTTCTATCCAATCAGAAAATATACTGAGTCTGCATCCAACTCCCTTCGGCATTCCAGAAATCCCCTTTGACAAAAATTTAGGTGTTGTCTCATGGTCTTGATCAGCATCTTCGAGCAAAGAGAAGACTGAATTGTTCATCAAACTTGCCATGCAACTGTTACTTCTAGTTAGTATCGATTCTCGGGTGCTTATGACTTTTTTCACTGGATTTGATTGAGAAAATTCATCAGCTCCCAGCTTGTTCAAATTCTCATCTGCCCTATTTACACAATCTATACATCCTGCGTATTGTGGTGAAAATTTTTCGAGTGTATCCTCAGTCGGTGTAACCAAGC
This sequence comes from Zingiber officinale, assembly GCF_018446385.1. Classification (NCBI taxonomy): domain Eukaryota; kingdom Viridiplantae; phylum Streptophyta; class Magnoliopsida; order Zingiberales; family Zingiberaceae; genus Zingiber; species Zingiber officinale. The sequence continues at coordinate 11,242,569 of NC_056002.1, forward strand.
CCTCCCTTTCAGCATTCAGAGGATTAAACTCATTAGCTCTTCCATCACTCAAGGCATGTATCTCGACGCACCGAACTTCCTTGCAGTGCTCTTCAGAATCTTCTTCGATGATACCCTCTTTGGTCTGGTGCAGGGTAAGTTCATTTAAGGCAGGATTGCTAATTGTTCTACTGGGTGGAAGTTGATCATCCAAAGGCTCGTGGTAACTGAACTTATTAACTTGTACTTGTGCATTACATCTCAAGTTGCCGATTTGTGGGTTTTGGTAGTCAATGCCAGAGAGACCAGAGATCGAAAATGTATCATCGCTGTTACTGCGTGCATGCAAATATGATGCCTGAGTGGATTCTTCCTAAGAAGAGGAAAAGAATCAAGGATTAGAAAAGCACAAGCAAACTCATAGAATGTATTTTTAGGCACAGGGAATATTACCCATTGTCTTGATTGTTCATCCACTACAGCTTGAAGCAGATCATTAAGCCGAGATTGAGCAAAGTCTCTTTGCAGCATCAGTTCCTTGATTTTGCATTCCATCTAAATGAACAAGTCGATGAAAGAGTGTTGTCTGTTGATTCTATTAAATGAAATGAAAATTCAGCATGCACCAACAACATGAAAAAGAAGATCACAGAGATAACCTTCTTAATCTGAGCATCTTTATCTTGAAGAACATCAGAATGATCGTTGGGTGTACTAAATCCTGCATGTCTTAGTTCGTTCTCCAACCTAGAAATCTCTCTCTGCAGGTGCTTCATAAATGCCTTATCGGACATCATCACATTGACTTTTGCATTGGTGACTACTTGTTTGGCACAGCTTGCAAACAAAAGGGTGTTCCTGGATTGCTCGATGTGGCTCCTTGCAGGGCTCATTGTGCAGATTATGGCAGTTCTTGCATTGCCGCCTAAGTAAGGTTGCAGTATGCGCGTCAACTTGGAATCTCTAAATGGAATGTGACCACTTCTCCCTTTACTGTTCATTTTTACAAAAGAAAGAGATCAAAACTAATGCAACAAAAAGAAAAACAATAAAACACACATTGCTTAAACTTAATTCAGTAACCTTAGTTTGCGAATGACAGTTCCAAGTGTAAGCAAGCTTCTATTGATGTGGCAACCTTCTTTTATCCGATTACTCGCAGATGACACTTGAGACGCTGCCCGTTCACTTCCTGCTAAATCTACAAAATTCTACCCAAACCAAAATCCTAAACCTCATGTTGGTTCAATCTTCATTAAAAACAGAACTAACAAGAGTGAGCATAATACCACAGAAGCTAAAAGGGTACTTGAACTGTCTTTACTCGTAAATTCACGAGCAGTGCTTTGAACAGTCTGTGATCACAAAAACATAACTAATTATCATCATTTTCCATTAAGTTGGGAAAAGTTACCTAAATGATGAAAGGGGCAAACCAATCTCAGTATCTGATGAGATCGAGAGCTCATCTCATTCAAACTTGTCTCTCCAACTTGCCTTTGTGCTTCAAAAAAACACAAAGATTAAGGAGTATAATTATGTTTATACTTTATTATCAAGAAAACAACAAATCTTAGGCATTTCTCTGTAACTAATTATACCTGCACAGATTGCAAGAAGATCATTGAGATGCCATTGGTCCCTCAGTGTTTCCTCTGTAAGTTTATCTACAACAGTTCCTCTCTACATATACATGATTGTCATTCAATTGCATCCAATAAATAATAGAGAAAAAAAAGTTAGTTAAATCATTCTCTACCTCTGGATCATCAAGAAGTCTAAGAGGAAGACTGTCTGCAATCAGGAGATCTCTCACTGCTTCGTTGTATATCTCTATCGCCGAGAATTTCAACACGTATTCTCGATCCCCATGCTATACAAAAAGAAATAAAAAATCAATCAATGAATGAACAATATTGTTACAAAGTTGAAGAAAATTCCCAATGTTTTGCACCCTTCTGATGTAATCGTAGATGTCATCCACAGTATGAGCAGTTATTCCACACATTGTGTAAGTTTTGCCACTGCTTGTTTGTCCATACGCGAATATACTTGCTGCAGATGAAAATGTCAGATAAAAAGGAAGAAAGCCCTAACTTTCCATGAATAAACTTGCACACTTGTTCTTACCATTGATTCCATGGAGAACTGAAAGAGCTACTTCCTTGGCACCTTCATCATACACTTGCCTTGTGTCACATGCGCATCCAAACACTCTATCTAAGAATGTGCGTGTGTGTTTCGAAAAAGAAAGGTCAAGAAACAATCCAAAACAAAGTATTCAAGGGAAAAGAAGAAGCTTGTTTCGGTATCAATGGCGAAGACTGACCAAATGTGTAAGACGAGGGATACAGCGATCTCTCTGGGAGGTAGGGTTTGAAGACGACGGATGTACCGTCGACGCAATCCCAATCCGCGGGGTCATTCTTCTCGATCTCCTTGGCGTTGATCGGCCTCAGCCTGACGGAAACCAGGAACTTCTCCTCCGCCATTTCCTCGCTCCCCATCTTGCAATCCTTCCGTCAATCGATACCCGAGAACTACCGAGTAAAATCGAAAAGAGAACAACAACAACAACAAAAAATCACATTTTTAGTGCTTTGATCTTTTAAAAAACGAATTTTGCAGAGAATCAAAACCTGCGCGATTGGATTCACCAAAGAAAGTGGCATTGGAAGAAGATGAGGAAGAAATGGTTCATTTCTTTCCTCTTCTTCTCCTCCAAAGAAGAGAGATTTGAAAGGATAATCCGATATTTATGGGCGATTATTAATAGCTTAATGTTAATTTTTTCCATTTTTTGGATTTTTAGGAGATGATAAATGAGGAGTTGGGATTGATGGTTATGTGTAACTGGATGTGTGAATGAAATAAATGGAGAAAGAAAGAGTTAGAAAACAAAAGGAAAAAAAAGTAGTCTCATAACCTTCCATTTTATTTAGGTGGAGTGTCATTTCACTTCCAAATTTTTATTTTTATGTGCTTATTTAAAAATGCTTAAAGAGTTCCTACGCTTCAAAAATACTTCAGATACTTTAAGTTTATATTGTTTTACATTTAAGACAAATTGATAATTTTAAATATTAAATCTGAATTAAGGTTTATATGGGAGCAATAACACGAAGCTGACACTTTAGCGGCCATTGAAATGGTCCCATACCCTCTAAAATGAAATAAACTATAAGGACATTTGCTCTACTGCATCGGTCAATGAGAAAGATTAAACACTCGGTCACACATTTTACAGTTATTGAATTAATCTCAAGATCTGTTAAACTAATTATCTTGAATTAAGTTTTATATGGGAGTAAAGAAGATATCTTGCATCCTATGGGATACATTTTATCCTAATACAGTAATTTTCATTTGAAGAAGGTCAAATATCTAATAAATTATTTTATACTTATTAAAAATTCATCCCAAAATTTATTAAAATAAATACTCATATAAATATTATTAAAAATTCATCTCAAAATTTATTAAAATAAATACTCATATAAATATCAATAACTACGTAGGCTGAATTAAGGTTTATATTGTTAAATAAGATAATTGAGTTTTTAAAATGAATCAAATTATCAAAATAATTATTTGATTTTGATTTAATTATTTTTAAAATATATTTTATTATTATATTATATATGTGGAAGCAGAATGGCAGAATAATCTTTAGTTTTTATTAATTTTATTTGGGGTGGACTAGGAAATAAATAAAATTACTTTGTAAATGTAACCGAAATAGGAAACTTTAATTAATTAGATAAGTTGACATTAGCTTAATATTCAACAAGCCCGTCTAGCTCAGTTGGTAGAGCGCAAGGCTCTTAACCTTGTGGTCGTGGGTTCGAGCCCCACGGTGGGCGATGTTTTTTCTTTTTCCTTCTCAGGAATCTCTATGCCCTCCATATTGCACATTCATCCTTTCCCGCGTTTATGGCCAGCTTTGAGCTAGCGAACATGGTGGTCTCCAAATACTCCAGACGATGAGCAACCTGCAAAGAGCTTCAGAATCAGTTCAAATACAAGAAGGAACCTGAATCGAGGCTCAATCTAGCGGATCAATTCCATGCAACATGTAAAAGAAGATGATGAGAAATTTGACAGAAAGAAGCTCCATGAACTTGAACAGTTACAGAAATCAGAAATATAATAGAATGTGAGAGACATTAATTAGTTGCTGGAATTTTCTTGCCTGATAGAAATTATTGAAACTGATCTATTTTTTTTGGCTGCCAATATGTTCAATGATCTTCCGAATAGCACCAAAAACTGTTTAGTCCAAGTTTCTTAATTACTTCTAATGATTTTGATGGTTCACTTATGGATTTAGCGGTAGGAGAGACAATCACAGACAAATTGTCTTTGACTAGCTATCTAGATCTATCGTTTCTAACAGGTTTGGAGTCTGATCCCCAAACACTAGATTCTTGTCGATTCTTCCTTCTCGAGGTTCACTACTAGAAGTTACATGATGATCATTGATGACGACTGATGGCTCCCCGAGCATGGCCTGGCCCTATAATTAGCTTGGTCTATTTTGATCTTAGCCAGGACAGTGCCATCTCGATCGAGAAGGAACAGTTGCAGACCAGCCCAGGTGATGTGTAGGCTCTCTGTGGCCAGGATGAAGGTGTAACCCCAGACAGGATGAGCCCACACACCTCTCCTTCCACTGCAGCATTGTAAACCCACCATTTTTGTGGCGAATGACCTCGCGATCACTCATGATTAGTTCAAAGTAGTATGGTGTCGCATAGGAGGTGTCGAGAAGGAAGAGGAAGGACCGACTATACATGATGAATTGAGCTTTGAGGTAGGAGGGGTGGTTCTCGAGAGCTTAATATGAAATCTCAACTTTATTTTTATAAGTCATTAAACATGTATACTCTCTCTCAAACAAGCTCCGATTCCTAATCCGGCATGAATTATCATCTTGCTGAAAACGACAATAGTCGCATAAGTTTGCCCTCATATGTCTCCCCTAAGACTTTGCATTGTGTCATGGTGGTAAAAAGTAATTCGTTCGTCCCCAGCATCTTCGCTAGTTCATTTTCAGGTCAATACGAAAGAGAAATCACGGATGACTATTAACCATGACAGTTGAATAGACACCCAACTATTAATAAGCATTTATCCTCCACACATGTCACACAATAGTTGCTTTTCAAATAATAAATGAAACAAAATCATATGTTAAGTTAAGAACACTTGATTCATTATAGACGAGCTAAGGTCACTTATCTAACACTCAATTCTCCATGCTTGGTGTAGATTTATAACAATAAATGATGAATGACTTGTAATGGCCCCCACGTGCTGATATAATTAGTTCATGTAAAGATGTTGCTGCTAATAGACCTGAGATCAATTCCCAACAAATGTGCAATGCTCTGTTGATTGTCTCAATCCCTCCTTGCATGTGCTATTATTACTAGATGAAAAGTCCCTCATGATTTACCTCCACCTCCCTTATAGACAGTGAAAGGTCATTCTAGAGGAGTAGCGCACACATCTATCCTTCCATTGTAGCATTGTAAACCCACCATTTTGTGGCGAATGACCTTGCGATCACTCATGATTTGCTAAAGTATTATGGTGTCATATAGGAGGTGTCGAGAAGGAAGAGGAAGGACAGACTATACACGATGAATTGAGCTTTGAGATAGTAGTAGTAGTAGTTGATCCGGTAATAAGGATGAGGGCCCCTCAGTAGCGGGGGGTCAACGACACGTGAAGGTCAAGGGTCAACGACACGGTCATGCCGAGCGGACTGGCAGACCATCCCCGGACATCCGGCTGACCGGGCACCCAGCCCGGGGCTCCCGGGCGGCCGAACGAAAGACAACCCGACCATGGGGCGGGTTTCCGATGCTCAAGGTAAAAGAGTCTCTAAGCCGAGCGGCCGAGCCACAGGGCGAGAAGGCGCAATCTCATTCAAGCACACGAGCATGGCTTCCGCGCTGAGCGGCTGGCCCGCTCGGCCCGGAGATAAGTAATGGCGCAAAGAGACAAAAATGACAACTGATAACTTCGTCCTCGAGACACCTGCCGTCGACAAACAGCATGGTTGGCGGCAGGAGTGGACAGAGTATCGTACGGTGGAAGCTTCCACCGTCACATCCGGGATATGCTCGGACGATTGCGGAATGACGTTAGACATGCTTTTCTGACACGACCTACTGAGGTATGTTTGGGGAAGCGTGCACGCATCGAGAAGCGTGCACGCATCGAGAAGCGTGCCCTCGCCTCCCCGGGGTTCTATATAAGGACCCTCAGACTTCGACGGAGGTATGTAATCTTGATCACTGTAGCCACAGTAATGTTACTCTGCTTCTTCGTTGCCTGACTTGAGCGTCGGAGGGTCGTCGGAGGGAAACCCCTCCCGGCTCGGCTTCTTTGCAGGTTTTCCGGAGATCTACACCACCAGTCGAAAACAGCGGAGAGTGTCACGTCCCCAGCGTTCGTCGACTTAGCGCTCGTACAGGATCAGTAGTAATAGTAGTAGAGGAGGAGGAGGAGGAGGAGGAGGAGGAGGAGATGGTGGTGGTGGTTCTCTAGAACTTAACATGAAATCTCAACTTTTTATTTTATAAGTAATAAACGGATATACTCTCTCTCAGACAAGCTCCGATTCCTAAACCGGCATGAAGCCTCATCTTGCTGAAAAAGACAATAGTCGCATAAGTTTGTCCATGATCATGTCTCTCCCCTAAGACTCTGCATCGGGTCATGGTGATAAAAGGTGATTTGTTTGCCCCCAGCATTTCCATCAGCCTTTTTTCAGGTTAACACAGAAAAAAAAAATCACGGGTGACTATTAACTTTAACAGTTGAATAGCGCAAAGAGGAAGATAGGCATTCAACTAATAACCAGAATTTATTCTCTAGACATGACACACAATAGTTGCTTTTCAGACAATAAATGAAACAAAATCATATTTGAAGTTAGAACACTTGATTCATTATAAACGAGCTAAGGACACTTATCTAACACTCGATTCGCCATTCTTGGTGTAGATTTATAACAATAAATGATGAATGACTTGTAATAGCCCCACGAACTGATGCAGTTAGTTCATATAAGGATGTTATCAGTGCCGGCCTTGAGGTGGTCAAGGTAGGGCCGGTGCACAAGGCCCATCTCCCTAGTAGGCCCCATTTTTTAAATTTTAAAATAAAGTTTTGATATTTTTCATAGTATTAACTAACATTTCTATGTCAATACAAAAGTTTAATTAAAAATGATCTAGTTATAAATTATAAACTATTATGGACTTTTTTTTATAAAAGTGCTAAAACTTTGCCTTTTGCTTTTTGAACCTTTTCGCCCGTGCCCGTGCCCGTGCCCGTGCCCATGCCGACGTCGAGGCTGACGCCGAAGGCTCGACAAACTTTATAGGGGGTAGACTCACCGGTCACGCGAAGTTGTGAACGACAAACCCTAGTGATCTCGAGCGCCATCATCATAAATTCACAATTTTACAGTCACCTTTGGTCTTCGTGGTTGTTATCACAGCATTCGGTTGGCGTATCAGGTTTCCATTTCTACTTACGCATCTATGATCAATTGTTTTACTTAAATATGTTTGATTGGATTATACTTTCCATTGATTGTTAGTTTCAACATCAAATTAAAGTATTTTTTTTCTTTGAAATATGTGATTTTTGGATATCTAGGAATTAAGGTGGATAATTAAAGGGTGCACCGTAGGCATTATGCCATTAATATGTGATTTTAACATCAATTGTTTTTTTTTTTGCACCGGATCCTTCAAAGTCTAGGGCCGACCCTGGATGTTATTGTAAATAGACTTTAAATCAATTTTCGGCAAATACAGAATGCTTCATTGGTTGTCTTAACTCTTCCTTACTTATACTGTTGTTACTAGATGAAGCTCCAAGTGATTGATCTCCACCTCCCTTCCTGGCAGTGAGGGGTCATTATAGAGATGTAGCTGAGGTGGCAATTTCATTTTTGAGATCAATGAACAATGACATGTAATGGATATCTTTAATGCTAAGTGGGTGGGATTTGGCTTGTTTCATTTCCTCCTATTGCCTTTGATTTGTGGGGTACATGGAGACTACGAAAGAAAGAGAAATGATCACTAAACCCTAACTTAATGCAAGACACTTGGATCATTTGATGGAAGTACCTATCGATGTGACTATAGAATTAATCTTAGTGTCATTTTATATAGATTTAAACATTTGAATTTTAGTAAGATCCGGAAATGATGGGAGGTCCCACTAAAAATAAATTAAAGGAAGATCGACTGACGTAGAAGATAAAGTTAAACGGGAGAGTCAATTCGGTTGAGCGGACTGAGTATTACCGAGCGGATGGTACTAACTCAGGAGACAAGTACGTCGGGATCTCCCCGGATGGATAAAATTGCCCTCTGACAATAAAGAGAGCTAAGCAACAGGTGGTCTCACCGGCTGAGCTTCGCGTCTGGTCAGAGGGAGATAACCGACAAGGGTCAAGAAGCAAGGAAAGAGACAGGCCGATAGATCCAAAGGATATTGCCAAGAGGAGATAGCCTAGTCGAGCGGGCTTCGGCCGACTGCGCATGACCCCACCAAGGCATGTCCAACAGGTAATCAAAAGTTTCCAGGCTGTTACATCAAAGAACTGCATGGCTCCCTAAGAAAACATGTCTACGCTTTAGGATGCGTGCACGAATACTACAGTTGGTAAAAGACGACTGCGCTTGCCTGAGTGCCCCTGCCAACTCGTCCTAGAGTCAACACGGAGAAGGAAAATTACTGGTGACTATTAGTCTTTGGAATAATGATTGACGCATGAGAGAGACATTTGTACCTCATGTTGACAACACCTCATATGTTAGCCACTATACCGTCTCGAGGGATGTGCACGAGCATTACAGTGACATTATAAAAAGGGGTTTCTATCTACAGCAAGAGGTATGCACAACTTATTTCTACACACTTATGCTATAGTTTTTGTCGTTTTAGATATCGTCGGAAAGCGTTAGAGGACCAACACTGGAAACCCCTTCTCGATCCGACGTTGACCTTCCCTATTTTGTAGATCACAAAAAGTCTTCATCAGGTCAAAGAGGGCTCTACATTCTCAATCACCGTCTTTGTTAATTTTGGATGGGATCATAGTAAAAAAATAAAAAATAAAATTACTGATAGATTAATATTAATAATTGAGAGAAGAAAGAATTAATACAACAGTTAAAAATTCACATATTTATTTTGTTGGTAAATTTAATGACGTCCTTCTACTGTACACGTACATTTTATCTTCTCGCTGGGGGCTCCTGTACCGTATCGTACACAGAGCGATTCGAACGTTAAGCCATAAAACAGAATTGGTTCGAATTCAAACATTTTTTTTTTTGAAAAAAAAATGTTTATTTTTGGATCTGGTTTATGGTGGGGCCACGGCTTCCGCGAACTTCTCCGCCCTGAGGGCGATTTCCGGTGGCAGCTTCACCTGCGACCTCTCTCCCCGCCGCCAATGTCGCCTGAAGTCGAACCCCAACGCGTCGGAGATCTCGTCGGGGTTCCAGCCTGCCCGCCTGAGTGAATCGGAGCAGCGATCGGCCTTCACCATCAGTGCGTCGAGCGCGGCCTCGGAGTCGATCGCCGCCTCCCATGGCTCATCGTCGGCGTCGAACATTCCAGAAGCGGGAACGCGGACGATCTCGTTGACGTCAGAATCGTCCCAGCCGGCGGAGCGAAGCACGGATCCGACGGCGTTCAGGTATCCATCGACCCAGATCGGGAGCCGACTCGGCGGCTGGATCTCAACGAATTGCTCCGGATCTAGTTGCGTCGGTGACGCTGATCCGCAGGAGGAGGAGGAAGAGAACGAGGAGGTGGAGAACGAGGATTTTCGGCGGTGGCGGTGGCTGCGGCGGTGGTTGGAGGCGGCGTCGCTCCAGAACTCGATCCAGCGGGGCGTGTTTCCGGGAACGGCGTCAAGGCTCCGTCTTGCGGGAGGCGGCTGAGGGGGCGGATTTAGGGGAACCGGAGAAGCGGTGTACAAGGCGGGTTCCCGCTGGAAGAAGTCGGCGAGGTGAAGGCCGCAGCTGAACAGTCTGTGCTCGTCGACGTAGAAGATGGGATTGCCGGCGAGGCAGGGGAAACAGGGAAGGTAGCACCGATCGAAGAGGGGGATGAGGATGGGGGTGCGGCGGAGTTCGGCGCGCGAGAGGCACATGGCCCGATCGGGGACGGTCGGGCGGCGGCCCCAGGCGCGTGGCCACAGCGCACCGCGGGCGACCTGGAGGGAGACAGCTGCCAGAGGGAGGTCGAGGGCAGCGCGGAGTCGGCGATGGGAGGAGCGCCAGTCGGGGAAGCCGGGAGCGGAGGGGAGGCCAAGGCTGAGAAGCGCGCGGAGGTCCGGGGGGAAGGAGAAACCTAGATGGCCCTCGATACCAGCGATCTCGGCTTCGGATAGGCCGGTGTTGACAGGGACAGAGGCGGCGCGGAGGCGGGCTAGGATCGATTCCGCGAGGGGGCGGAAGGACAGGAGGCCGCTGCGGTGGGAGTAGGAAACGGATAAGGAAGGGGACGCGGGAGCGGAGCAGGCGCGGGCTGAGAGGCGGCGTAGGCCAGCAGCGTGGGAGGTGGCGAGGCTAGACATCCGGCGATCGACGTCGACCATGGCGATGTATAAATTGAACGCATAGAAGGGAGACAGATGCGGCCTCGTTATATATATATGCGGGAACAGAGGGAAGACGAGTCTGCAGGAGTGGTGGACCACCAACACTGTGAGTCCTGATCCTTCTTTTATACTAATACTTTAACTAAAAAATTATAATTTTAAAATAAGAAAAAAAATATATATTATTTTAGAGTCTTGGACCCTAAAATTTACTTAAACTCTTAATTAAAATAATAAAGCTATAAATATTTTAATAAATTGGGAGTATAAGAAACTTCTCGGTCCTCCTCCATTACAATGCATAGTAGCTTTCATAATAATAAAAAGTATATAATACATCTAATAATTATGGACAGCTTTGCGCATCATCATATTTCATACTTAATTTATATCAGTTCCTGTGTTTTCTGCGCCATGTTCACTGTTCTCAAACATCACCAGCCAGTCCATTGTTTGTGTTCACCAAATAGATTATAAAAAAAAATGGTTTGCAATAATTTCCATGAATTTTATCAGAGTTTATGCGAAAGATTCTAGTTCAATTTGATCAAAAAAAATGTTCCATTGGATTTATTTGTTAATTTTACTATGAGTAATGATGAAATAATCAGGTTAGGATTAAATGTTATTGAGTTCGAGTTTGATTTAGATCTACTTAATTGACACGATTTAGGTTAACATAAAATGATCCGATTATAATATGTGAAGTAGTTTATAAATATTTTCAGATTAAATTTGAGTAAGATGTGCTAAGTTTAAAATAAATATATTTTAATAAAATCAATTTTTTTGGGATCGGATTCGGATTAAGCTCATGTTAAAATAAAAATATTTTTATAAATAAATCATTTCAAGTGGAATCGAATTCGAATTGAATTCAGAACATAAATCATTTTAGCTAGGTTCAAACCAAATACAAATAAACGAATTTGATTCGAATCAAACAATTTAACCTATAATATTTATCAGATCACATACTTACATTTTTGATATTACAATTCGTCAATCCGCCAAATCAATCCGAATCCGAATCCGGCCTCCCCTCAGAACATTTTATGGAATACTAAAAATGCCCCCACATCAAGTTAGAATTCCCAGAATTATCCAAAATGCCATTGCATTGAAGTGATTGGCAATTGATGAGGAACGTCAGTCGCACTGTGATGTGGGCCGGGCCCAAACCCCACCTCGCCACGTGACATCACGTGTGCTCATCCATCCAACAACTAAGCCCGGCCCATCTTTTCGTCTCTTCCAATAAAATAAAATAAAGCTCTAATTATTGTCATTCTTTAATAATAATAAATTTTTTTCTTATTTTTTTTTCTGTCGGTTTACATTATTCAAAAGGAATTATTAATTCCATTGCAATTTATTTTCATCTATTAACTAAACCCTCCCACCTGATCGGACCCACCGATCTTATCTTGTTCGATTTATCAAAATCGAGGAGAGATTTTTGCTCACAATTAGACACACTCGATGTGCTTGGAGGAGTTCGACCTGAACTTTGGCTCATATATACTATTTTTTATAATTAAATTTTATATGCCAACAAATAAATTTATTTATAAATTATTCGTGATCATTAGCGTTAAGTTTATATATTATTTTAAAATTCAATTAATATAAAAGAGTTTTATTGAATCAAATATCAAACATGAATATCAAATCATTTACTAGTCAGCTCCATCGTTGGCATGTGGAACCAAGTGAGACGATTAGATGAGGCAAGGAGAGTCTATGCTTGTACTCCACCCCTGATTTGATCGGCTTGATGTGTAAATTTCACCTGCAAAACCTTCACTTATTATTATTATTATTATTATTATTATTATTATTATTATTATTATTATTATTAAATGATATTAAATATTTAATTTATGCTAATTAATTCGGATGACCGATCTAATCTTATAAAAATTTCCAACGATCATTATAATAAATTAGAAATAACTTACAACGGCCTACTTACTTACTAGGAGAGATGATAATTATTAGATTAATAAAAAAAATTAAAATAAGATAATTAGCGATTAGTATAATAATTTTGGAATGGCTTGGTATGGAAGAAAGATCCTTAATCCATTTTTTTTTTCTGATGAGGGAATAGTCCACAATCTAATTGTGGTCGATTGTAGTCACAATCCGATCCGGCCGTAATTAATTGCGCTCCTCCTACGTTCATCTTCTCACTCAAGTTATAGTTTAGTTTGGGACAGGTGGTAGAAGTCGTTGCCGTGGGCAGATGGCTGAGCTGTCGAGCGTCGAGTAGGACAACCTCCAAGCTTCGACCGTCTATCTCAATCTATCCAAACTACAACTTAAATCTATCCAAACTACAACTTAAATGAGAAGATGAACGTAAAAAAAATCACAATTAATTATGATAGAGTAACAATCACAGTCCGATCACAATTAAATTATGGGCCGGTCTCTTGAAAAATACACCTCTGTTTGCATTTATTTGCATTACCTCAGTAATTGCAATTAAATGATTAATTCTTTAGGCGATATAAACATTATTTGTCTTTGTTTGTTAAGTCACAAAAAGTCTCCAAGTAGGAAAAAATGGAATCATCTCACTTATCCCAAGTAGGTTAACAAAAACACCTAAATTACAATTAGTGTGGTCAAGTTATAACTTAGATAGGCCTACTTCGCCTTCGGTCTATGAGTTTGAAGAATGCGAATGCAAGAGTTTTATATTAGTTTATTCAATTAGAATGAATTCTTCTTATTGATCAACTCATGGTTGCAAAAGGTAAAAGACGAATATGCTCATGGTGTCTCTTCGGAGACATCCGATAAAATTGATTGATCAACTCATGGTATCATTTGTAGAGGTTAGACTCCTCAAGGGGTTAGGTCCTTAGAGTTATGATGAGTGATTAGATCCTCTAAGAAATTAACAACATATATAAGGTTTGAATACCAACTATAATACATTGCTAGACTTTTTCTTCCAATAGAAAATTTATAAATGTTGGCAACTTGAATGAATATCAACCCTTTTTAATTTATCTGGATGGCAAGTGTAAAACTTTTATGGGACCAAACTAATTATATTCAAAATTTATCGGTTCAAAAAATTAAATATCTAAATTATATATATATATATACATATAACCTAATTTAGCGTGGTTGAAAGGTTCACTTTAGTGGAATTGATCTGCTGTATTAAATTTGACTAACTTGAATTGAGTTGAATTTGTTTGTCGAACTAATAACTTTTGCTACAGTAGTAATGATCATATATTATCAAGAGAACACCTTAAATGCAATGATGATCATATATCATCATATTAATATTTTTAAGAAATTATCTTTGTTAATTAATTGCATTTTACATTGTTATGGGTCCTCTTATAAATCGTATTTAATATTATTAGCTTTATTATAATTTGAAAAGAATATTTTGATTAAAAAATATTATTTTTTTATATTAGTAAAACCCTAGGAGACTCCAAAAAAAAAAAACGGCAAATTACAAAAGGGCGCATGTATATTTCTAAATTTATCAAAAGATACACGTTAATTTAGAATTTATCAAAGATTGCGCATTTTTAAATGCATTTTCCATTTTATTCTTATGACAAATCTGACTTTTTTCTTTTATATGTCGTTTCTCACTCTCTCTTCTACATGCAATCAATCTTATTTTTCCTCTTCTCTTTCTTCTCTTTTTTTTTTTCATGTGTGTATGCATAATATAAGTCTGATATACAAATCATATCAGGTCCATGACGTTTAGAGTTTAGTTAATTTTTTGATAACATTTTAATATATTTGGAGAAATTGAAATAATCAATAAATAACATATTTAAACTCTTTACCACCCCAGAAATCGACAGAAACTGATCAATTATTTATTTATCTTCTAAGGATGTGTAAAATTGTAATAATGATGAATCAACAAAAATCTCATGCGTGGGCCCGATATGAATCTTATCAGGCTCATGTTAGACCTGATGTGAATCATATCAGGCTCACGTTAGGCCTGATATGTTAAACCTGATATGATTTATATCAAACCCAATGTATGGGGATTTTTGCTAATTTTTTTCTTATTATATTTTAAGACCTTTTAGAAGTCAAACTAAATAATGAATATCATATTTGAACTCCTTGCAACATTAGAAATCCAATGGAACTGAAATGAGCACAATCGGAGCTCTCTAAGTCCATCATTAGATTTTTGACCAAAATCTAATAATGGACCTAGAGATCAAAAATCTAATGATGGACTTAGAGAGCTCTGATTGCGCTCATTTCGGTTCCCGTGGATTTATGATGTCACAAGAAGTTCAAATATGTTATACATTATTTATTTTAACTTCTAGAAGGTGTTAAAATATAATAAGAAACAATAAAAAATAAAAACCTCCACGTTGGACCTAATATGAATCATATCAGACCCGTGTTGGGTCTGATAAGGAATCATATCAAACCTAATGTGGGTCTAATAAATTTCAAAAGTGATAATCCAAGAAAATCGATAATTAAAGGTTTTAGTTTTGAAGATGACAGACTTATGTATGAAAATTAAGCAAAGGAACCCATAGCTGATTCCAGGATCCTTGCATTATGTCACAGTGCAATTCTTGAACTAGATGAGAAAACTGGTGGCTTTACTTATAAAGCAGAATCACAAGATGAAGTTGGATTTCTTGTTGCTGCCAAAGAATTTGGCTTTGAGTTTTGTAAGAGGACTCAATCTAATGTATTCATTAGGGAGAAATATTCATCTTCTCAAAAAAAAAAAAATGTGGAACCACCACATCAGCGGCCCCCCTAGAGCCAGTCCCACGGATATGGAGGGAGGTAAATGCAGGTACACAGGTGGAAAGTGCATAGCGGAGACGTTAACCCCAGGCAGTGACACCCCGGGGATCGACCCCTGGACCTTTCAGCCACAGAACCATGCACTCCCCATCTGTGCTACGCCCTGGGGACAATATTCATCTTCTCAAGATCTTATTGAGAGGTAACAATTTAGTTTATATGTTTTAATCAACATGTTTTCTTTTTTATAAAGATCTTGGTGACTTGATATTTTATTCTGATGTAGGGAATTCAAGATTCTCAATCGGTTGGAATTCAACAACAAAAGGAAGAGAATGTCTGTAATTGTGAGTGATGCAAGTAGAAATTTTTCTTCTTTGCAACGGCATTGAGGATTTTTTTGTGACTCGAGATGTAGTTTGTGTGAATTATGTCTTTAGTCAGATCTGAAATCACATCATGTAAGTGGCAAATATGAATTGAATTGTTAATGATATTTGATTTTTAAAAAAAAATTTTTTTATTGAGCATCATCATATTTTAGCTTTTGGAAGGTCTTAAAATTTAATCAGAAATAACCGACAAAAATCCCAACAGACCCAACGTAGACCTGATATGGAATCATATCCGACCCAACATATATTAAACCCAATATATGAGGATTTTTATCAATTTTTTCTTATTATATTTTAACATCTTCTAGAAATCAAAATAAACAATAGATAATATATTTAAACTCCTTGCAAGATGCTATCTATCATTTATTTTAACTTTAAAAAGTGTTAAAATATAATAAAAAATAATCAACAAAAAAACCTCCTCGTGCCTGATATAATTCATATCAGGCTCACACATGACGATTTAGATTATTACGGTGTTAAGGGGATTAATGGAATTCTGATATTAAAGGGTTATTTCAATTTAATTAATCTAATTAAATAATCTAACTGATCTAATTAATCTAATTAACCAAACTACCCTAATTCATCAAAGTATTCTAATTAATTCAATTAAATTAATCTAAACAATCTAACTAATTTAATTTAACTCGTTAATTCAATGTAATTAATTTAATTAATTTAATTATCCAAATTAAGCTAACTAATCTAATTAATTCAATTTATTTAATCTAATTAATTGAATTAAACTAACTAATCTAATTCATGTAATTACCTTAACTAATCTAAATAATTTAATATAATTAATCTAATTAACTAACTTAACATAATTAATTTAATTAACCTAATCAATCTAACTATTTTAATTAATCTAATTCAATTATTTTAATTAATCAAATTAAACTTAGCATTTTAACCTATCTAATTAAACAAATTAACCTAACTAATCTAATTAACTGAATTAAATTAACTAATCTAAATAATCTAATTAATTCTATTTAATTAATCCAATTATTATATTAGTTGAATTAAATTAATTAGTTAGGTTAGATCAGTTAAATTGAATTAATTAGATTAGTTAAATTGAACCCTAATCTATACTCTATACCCTATAACTTTATTTCATATTATGCCTATGTTTGACCTCATATCATGCTCAACGTAGAGATTTTTGACGATTCTATATTATTACATTTTAACACCTCTGAATAGTTGAAATAAATAATGGATTATATATTTAAACTCCTCACAACTTCATAAATCCATAGAAGCTGAAATGAGTGCAATGGAAGCTCTCTAGGTCCATCAGTAGGTTTTGACCGAAACTCACTTATGGACCTAGAAAGCTCTGATTACATTCATTTTAGTTCATGTGGATTTCTAATATTGTAAGGAGTTCAAATGCACTATTTATTATTTATTTTGACTTCTAGAAAGTGTTAAAATATAATAAAAAATAATCAGTAAAAACTTTTACGTTGGACCTGGTATGATTCCATATCATGCGTACGTTGGACCTGTTATGATTCATCTCAAGCCCATGCATGGAGATTTTTCTCAATTCTTCCTGATTAAATCTTAAAACTTTCCAATAGCCAAAATATGATGTTGCTCAATAAAAATAATATTTTTTTTAAAAAATAAATATCAATAACAATTCAATTCGTATTTACCATCTACATCAGTGATTTCAGATCTAACTAAAGACATAATTCACACAAACTACATCTCCAACCACAAAAAAATCCTTTGTATAAAAGTTAGACATCTATCAACACCTTTGCAAAGAAGAAAAATTCCTACTTGCATCACACACAATTATAAATATTATCTTCCTTTTGGTGTTGAATTCCAACAGATTGAGAATCTTGAATTCCCTACGTTAGAATAAAATATCAAGTCACCAAGATCTTTATAAAAAAAAAGAAAATATGTTAATTAAAACATATAAATTAAATTGTTACCTCACAATAAGATCTTGAGAAGATCAATATTTCTCCCTAATGAATACACTAGACTGAGTCATCTTACAAAACTCAAAGCCAAATTCTTTGGCAACAACAATAAATGCAACTTCATCTAGTGATTCTGCTTCATAAGTAAAGCCATCAGTTTTCTCATTTGGTTCAGGAATTGCACTATGACATAATGTAAGGATCCTGAAGAACAGAATAATAGTATCAGCTGTGGGGTTCCTTTTCTTAATTTTCATACATATGTCTGTCATCTTCAAAACTAAAACCTTTATTCACTGATTTTCTTGGATTATTACTTTTGAAATTTATTAGGCCTACGTTGGACCTGATATAATTTCATATCAAGCCTAACATGGATCTGATATGATTCATATCAATCCCAACGTAGAGGTTTTTTTGTTAATTGCTTCTTATTATATTTTAACACCTTTTAGAAGTCAAATTAAATAATGGATAGCATATTTGAACTCTTTGCAACATCAGAAATCCACGGGAATTGAAATGAGCGCAATCAGAGCTCTCTAGGTCCATCATTAGATTTTGACATATCCATTATTTATTTTAACTTCTAAAAAGTGTCAAAATATAATACAAAAGAATCAGCAAAAAAACCTATATGTTGGATCTGATATGATTCATATCAGGCTCACGCATGAGGATTTTTGTCGATTCATCATTATTACAATTTTACACCTTCTTAGAAACCGAAATAAATAATTGATCAGTTTGTCGATTTCTAGTAGGGCTGTAAACAAACCGAGCCGAGCTTTGAGGTGTTCAAGCTTGTTTGATAAGGTAACCAAGCCGAGCCGAGCTTAAAATGAACCAAGCTTTTAAAATGAGTGTTCAAGCTTGGCTTGGTTTAATTTTTATGAACTTGAGTTTGTTTAAAACTTGACTTGAGATTGATTCATTTAAATGTTATCAAGCTCTCAATTCAAGCTTGGCTTGAGCTTGGTTCGAGCTTGGTTCATTTAGATATTATCAAACTCTCAATTCAAATTTGTTTGATTATTTGAAACTTTTAATTGTTTAATTGATTATTGAACTTGATAATTTAAATTTATTTATTTATTTAGCATATTGAAAAGAGTTTTATTAATGAATATGGTTCGTGAACGTTGTTCACGAACGTTAACAAGCTTAGCACATATGTGTTCAAGTTTGTTTGTTTAGCTTAATAAACTATTCAAGTTTGTTTGTTTAATTAATCTTATGTATATTGAACAAACATAAACAAGCTCTTACCAAACCGAACACCAAGCTTATTCACGAACGTTTGATTCATTTATAGTCATAATTTTTGGAGTTGTAAAAAATTTAAATATGTTATTTACTGATTATTTCAACTTTTCCAAATGTATTAAAATGTTATAAAAAATAATTAAATTCTAAACATCGTGAGTCTTATATGATTTGTATATTAGACCTATATTATACATGCACACATAGAGGGGAAAAAAAAAGGAGGAAAGAGAAGGGAGGAAAAATAAAATTGATTGCATAGAGAGAAAATAAAAGAGAGAGAAAATAAAAGAGAGAGTGAGAAATAAATGAAAAAAAATCAAATTTATTAGAAAAGTATAATGAAAAATACATTTAAAAATATACATTTTTTATAAATATTCTTTTAATAAATTTAAAAATTTAAATCCGTCCTTTGATAAATTTTAGTAAAAAAATATCTTTACTCTTAGTTAGGAGCAGGCTGAAAGTTACCGTGCCACTTTTCCATAAAGAGGAAAGGAAGTCTCCTGATCTCTTCCCATCGATAACGCAACGACCGTCGCCGCAGCCGGCATTCCACATCTCCGCCCCTCTCCCAAGAGAGAGAGAGAGGGGAGGAGTAGGAGGAGGCGGATCCGACGCCGATCTCCAGCGGCCTCGCCCCGATAGGGCTCCTCAAGATGCGATCGTTGTCGCCCGACTCCGACCACGAGGAGGCGTGGCTCCACCGACAAGCGATCCACCGCGTCCGCCGGCGCAGCGTCACCGACGAGGAACTAGACAAGCTGCGGGGATGCATCGACCTCGGTTTCAGCTTCGACGAAGTCGCGTTCGCCGACGTCGCTCGGGCGCAGAGGTTCTCGGAGACGCTCCCGGCGCTCGATCTCTACTACGCCGTCCTCCGCCTCCACCTCGCCTGAATCCGACGACACCGTTCCTGTGCCTTTCTCCTTCTTCTCTCTAGGTACCGATTCCGGGACCACCATCTCGATTCCCCACTAAACTTCGATTTTCAGAGGCGGATGCTAAAGGAGCAGTAGGCGATAGTTCTCCGCATAATATTTCCATGCGGGAAATTCTCACACGTCGGATCGAGGTGGTCTTATTTGAACGGCCGTTCAGCCTGACTACCGACCAAATCGGAGAACGATAACGTGGAGAATTAAATGCGCGTGAAAAAAACTTTATTAAAATATTTGGAATGGAATAAAAACAATGTAATTTACCTGAAGCTAATAATCATAAAAAAAACAAAATAATAATAATAATAATAATAATAATAATAATGAGATTAAAAAAAATGGAAAAATGTATGCGGTAAAATGTTTTTCTCTGATTTCTTGTGCTGTTTTTGCAAAATGAATAACAAAACAAATTAGTGGAGTTTTTGTGACACGGCAGAGGCCGCTGAACTCGAACCCAAGTGGCTGCTTAAGCGGTGAACCCAAGTGGTGAGCCCAAGTGGTCGCTTCCCCCGTGCGCCAACGCCGCTGAACTCGAACCGCTCCAACTCAAGTGAAGTCACATTGATCATATGAATTTAAATTATGATATTAATTACCTCTACTCCATCAATTTTATTTGCTAAGTCCAAGATATTAAGAATTTAAATGTAATTGATTTTATTTGCTAGGTGCATGATATGAGAGTTATTTTTCATCTGTTGGGTTTGAATCAATTAAATCAATTAACAGAATCATATCCTTATACACAAATGGAGTGGATATTAAAGATATAACTAACTATAAACTGAATGCATTGTGCTGCATTAGATAGTGCATCAAATTCACCAAAAAAGAATAACTTAGAGGAAGCGATTCAAAGTTATTAAGATTAATAGGAAACAGTTTACAGATAGAATCTATCAACTGTATTGATTTTTCAGTAAAAATACCTCATAAATGTTCAGTTGCATCTCTAATGTTGTAAGGAAAATAAATGGTTCCATCAAAATTTCTCATCCTTCTCCCTTCGGGGCCAACGTATGCCTGCAGTGGCAAAGAAGGTACAAAAGATGTAAAAAAAACATAAAAACAAAAACTAATACCTGAAATCTTTTAAACTAATCAAAATGACTAAGTGAACCGTTTATTTACAAAAACAAGGCACAGGAATTCAGAGCTCAAACTTTTGAGCTATCCATATACTTCAGGAAGAAAAAGAACATGTCATTAGAGGTGGTGAACTGGGATGCTTTTT
Organism: Zingiber officinale; assembly: GCF_018446385.1. NCBI lineage: Eukaryota > Viridiplantae > Streptophyta > Magnoliopsida > Zingiberales > Zingiberaceae > Zingiber > Zingiber officinale. Next base: position 11,263,781 of record NC_056002.1, read on the forward strand.
CCTATGAACACTAAATCAATTCAAATGGAAAAAAAATAATAATAATGTAAGAAGTGTTGCTGGAAAAAAAAATGATGATTAACCTAGTCATCGTTGCCATTGGACTTGGCAGAGGGTTGGAACATTCTCGAGTAAGCCCGTCGCTCCTTGTCTCGTCGATCAGCAATCTGTATATAACTTAGGGTGAGAGATGAAGATCCAGTTGTGGAGTTGGGCAAAAAAGGTTCTACAGATTGGCATTTACTTGCCTTCTTCTTTGCGGCGGCCAGCTCTTTCTTAATAGCTCCTAAGAATTTGAAGAAAAAATTGAGTCAAAATCTTTCTAATTCAATAGGTGAATGCTTGTACAATAAAAAATATTCGGTACCATCATTAGGCTCTAATTCAAGTGCTCTAAGGAAGCTCTCCACTGCAGCATCCACGTCGTTTAGTGCACTGTGAGCCTAACAGAGTTCGATAGGAGCAGTCACTGATTAATAAGTAATTATGTTAATTATATCTACACATAGAGAACAAACCTAACAAATAAACATAGAGGATCAATTTCCCCAAGTTCTTTTAATTAGATAATATGGATTTTCAGTGAGCACTCTATGTCATAAAGCAGTAGTGGCTTGTTGATTATAATGAGTCATTACTGATTTGCAGTACCTAGAAAAGTTGGAGGAAATTTAATTATACTAGAAACAAGAAAATGATAGGGTAAATAGGAATGTTACAGTACCAATAGATCCATAATAACAGAGATTGTTGTTCAACTAACAAATATATCCATGAATGATTGGCAAAAAAGATGAAAAATTCAGTCATTGGATCATCAAAAAGAATAAAACTAACCTGACCTTGCCGAAAATAAGCTTTCGCATTTGCCTCTTTTTCACGTATTGCAAAATCAGCATCTAACAAAGCACCTTCCAAGTCTCGTAGCTTTAACTTGCAAGCCTAATAAACAAAATTATTGAGCATGGAGCTGCAAAAAATATTATAGTAATTGATGGTTTTTGAGATATTACAGAATTAGCAATTATTTAGAAATTGTCATCTATCTAATTCAAGAGAAACCTTATAGAGAGAAACAATTGGCCACTAAAAATATCAGAAAAGAAATTTCATTAAGTAAAAAGTCTGTGATTACCAAACTGTAATCAGTCTATTGTATTTTTTATAAATAAAATGGTTAGACAAATCCAGAGCAGTACTAAGAGTTTAACATATTCAAATAATTTAGACCTCACAGCTAAACTACTTCGTTCAGGTGGGAATAGGTTTTGGACCATGGAAATCAGAATACAAGACTATGTAAGAGTATACTGGCCTTTTATGTTTGCATCGCTAATATACAACTGATGCCAAAAATTACCCCAAACAGTGAGAACATCTCAATATTAAAGTTAAAGGGGCAATGATCATAAATGTAAATGCTAGTTTAGTCATCAATAACTTGCAGTAATTTCCAGTTCTCCAAACAGAACAAGATGATAAATTAGTTCTTACAAATCTTGGACAGATTAAAAAATCATTGGCAATCACTTTCTTGACTAATTCAAGTTTGTGCATTCAAAATATTTTATAGTATAATGAGAGAAGATGGACACAGATGCAAAACTTACGGAACTATTTGTTAGAATAATTGACTTTGTCTTGCGCAACAACAAACTCTTTGCTGCAAAATAGAATCTCAAGAATATTTAAATGTAAATTAAGAAAGGCCAAGTTCAATAGCACAAAAAGAACTCCAGGTAGCAGTTGCGTGCCTTCATCAATCTCCTCTTTTTCCCAGCATACATCCAAGTAGCGCAAAGATTTTCTGTACTTTCTAAGAGCCATCTTATAGTCTTTTTTCTGCATGGAGTACAATTTCATAAATCTGAATCACATAAATAACATACAGAGAGATTTAAGAAAATAAAAATGTCCAATACAATATAAGGTGGATGCTCAGATGGACAAGACCGATATACTATATTATTCATTTGCTTACATAATCATTGAAAAAAAATGAAACAATGAAAGCAGTAGCAAAGCATGGCCAGAATATGATACAAATTTCACCTTGAAGTTATCATTTCCAAATGTTTTGGCAGATTCCACAACATTCATCCACCAAGAAACCTCATTTGGCTTTTCATCCAAGTCATTTGGCCAGTCAGGATACAAGTCTCCATCCTTAAAGAAGTTTGACACACAATCATCAGCCCCTTCAGGAAGTTCTCCGCAATCAGCAATCACTACATCAATAGTGGGGCGATCAGCCTCACCAACAGGAGTGTGCTCAATTGAACGAACAACTCCCATGCCTTTAAGAACTTTCCCAAACACAACATGTTTTCCATCTAGATGAGTTGTTCTAGTAGTAGTGATAAAGAACTGGGATCCATTTGTGTTAGGACCAGAATTTGCCATTGAAAGCATTCCTTTTCTTTCATGTTTCATGACAAAATTCTCATCCTCAAATTTTAAACCATAGATGGATTCTCCCCCAGTTCCATCACCAGCAGATATATCTCCCCCTTGTATCATGAAACCTTTGATGACACGATGAAAACATGAACCCTGAAACAAACAATTACAATGTAATCCAATTAAAATTTTTTAAAAAAAATGTCAGAGATAATGTTATTTTCAATCTGGTCTTTCACTTGTGATTCCTTCCTTTTAAAATGGCAATAACAGAGAGAAGATTCATACATGAACCTCACTTAAGGAACAGAAAGATACCTTTGTGTCAAGAAATTAATATCAAGAGAAATCATGTCAAGGCAAACTGTCTATTCTAAAATGAAAATTGAAGAATTCGGAGCATTATGAATGCAGTGCCTAATTCAATCCATCAACAACACAAAGTGCTTTGTGCACAAAAATAAGTCAAAATTGTCGACTACAAAAGTGTCTAGTCTTGGAGCACGGTGAGTAGAATTGCTAGAACAAAGCAAGACAAGCATCAGTACTAATCATAACCTCAGTTCCTTCAATTTCAGGCAGATAATTAGTATGGAACAAAAAACTCATTCATTAAAGCAAATGAACTTTAATTTTATACCAAAACTTCAGTAAGACAAGTGCCTCGTATTCAAGCTTAAAGTATACAACTGTATCACAAAAATAAATAACACCATGGAACACATTGAACAAAATCTAATGTCAACTAGAAAGTATGCACAGATATTAACTGGCGCAAAATATTGGAACATTGAAAAACTTGTATTCATATATCAACTGGAAGATATAGATAATTGAAAATATGAACTTTTCCTAAATTCTATGTACAAACGAAAATCAAACTCCTTCCACTCTAGAACCTCATGATTGTTACACAGATCTGCGCCTATCAAAGTAACGTGTAATCTACAACTCTGTAATCATTTGTTAAACAGACCATTATTCAGTGAGCACAACAATTTTAATGTAGCTCATTAAAGCAAGAATATACTGATCCCTTGGCAGTTAATCAATGTTTTTTTTAGCATAATCCTTACTGCAATATGCATAAATCCTTACTGAAAAGGAGTCCATGGTATGCAAGAAAAAAAAATGAAAGCATCTCATTGAACTTTATCATTACTAAGATAGTTATAGCAAATTGGGTAAGTATCTACCTCATAGAAGACAGAAGACAGAAACCGTATAAATATGAACTTAGATTATTGAGAAAGATAATTCTACCATATTAGATAAATTATATATCATAGCAGAAATGACAAAGAAAACAAATACAGAGTTTCTATTTTTCAGAAATATTGCAAATGTCTAATATTTAATATCCCTTCTAGTTTACTAGTATATGGTCCTCAAGAATGTGTTTCCCAATAATTTTTCCTACTTTCGGCATCCGTAGTTTCTTTCCTGAAACTCATCAGAAATTCCAGGAGAAATATGGAAGTGAAAAAGAAATCCAAAAGGATAACAAAGAAAAGACAGCAATAAAGGAAGATGATTTCATGGCGTCTGAATATTCCAGTACTCCCCACAGGCTCCACTGACGAACCCACAGCAGTACCACTACAAATCCTACGAAAAGACAACAATACCCTGGTCCCGACCGAGTAACCGCCACAAAGCCCACGCCTCTCGCTCGTGATTCCGCAACATCTCAAGGGGCAAAAGAATCAACGACGGAGGACATGGAAACAAATGGGAGAGAGATTAAGATAACGAGGGAAGAACCTTGAAGTGGAGCGGAACGTCTGCGGCGGGCCCAACGCCCTTCTCCCCGGTGCACAGCGCCCTAAAGTTATTCGCCGTCCGCGGCACCACGTCAGCGAAGAGCTCCACCACGATCCTCCCCTCCACCTCGCCGCCGATACTGATGTCCAAGTAGCAGCGCGGGTTCGAAATCGCCTCCGCCACCGTGGTCCGGGAGTTCACCTCGCCCTGCTCCATCTCGATCGGAGACGAAACCCTAAATCTTCGGGAGCCGCCTTCGTCGTCACGGCGACCGCCTGCTTGATTCGATTCAAATCAGAGAAGAAAGAAGGCTTACTATTTATAATAAATAGCACACCCATCAGGAGTGGATAATAATATTAATGAGCAGCAGCGGCATTAATAATAATAATAATAATAATAATAATAATAATAATAATAATAACAGGACAATTGATATTATAAAATATATTTTAAAAATATCCATTATTTCCACTATTAGTTAAAAGGACACTTCATTTTAAAAACATATTAAAAGATACTTCATCGTACGTTTAGAATAAAAATATTTTTAGAGAAAATTATGATTTTAGCTTGTAACTTATATTTTTTCAATTTTAATCATGAGTCAATTTATATTTTTAATCCTGTAACTTATAATATTTTTCAATTTTAATTTTTTTTCTCTAGAATTGAAATTTTTTAAGGTAAAATGATGAGTTGTAAATTGAATTTGGAGATTTTGATTTTTTATAACCCATGTGTTTTTTATATTCCAACCACAAAGTAGATATTTTCCGTTGAAAATTTTTAATTTTGGAGAAAAAAATGACTGAAATTGAAAAATATTACAAGTTACAAGACTAAGAACGTAAATTAACTTATAACATGACTAAAATTGAAAAAGATCCAAGTTACAGGACTGGAAATATAATTTTCTCATATTTTTATTCCAACAGTGTAAAGTAATTATACAGCTAGTGTAATCTTTTATATTTTTCGTAATAATCTTTTATCTTTTTCTATTTAATGTTATTAATTACACACAGAAAGTATTTTTATCTTAATTTCTTTATATTTAATGATAGATAGAGTATTGTTCTTTATTTTTTCTTCCCCTTATTAAATATCTTAATCTTTTTCTTTTTTTTTTTTTTATTATTTTATCGATTTATTACTAATATGTACGATGTCAATGTCATACCTTGAGCCGGACGGGTGGCTCACTCGGCCCGATCTCTTGCCGACTGGGCTGATCATACGCTGGTTCATCCAGACAGCCGGTCAGATAGTGGTTCCTCTGATCGACCGATATAGCCTTTTCCCGCTCAGGTCGTGCGGACAAGTCTTGCTTATATCTTAGTGTTGATCGCCTTGACTTTGACCTACACCGTGACAATTGACCCATGCCAGGTAGACTCCTCCTTATCACTGCATCATAAGTCTCCCCCTCAAGTCTAGTTGAAAGACGCTGCAAGTTCAACTGACTGGACAAGTGGTGCCTTAGGCAATTTTCAAGTCCGAGCAGACTGTTCTCGTCCGATCGGACAGTGCTCGGTCCTTAATTGCCGATTGACTCATAAGCCAACGCCACTCGAGTTCATTTTGTCGTTGCCAAGTTCAACCTTATGATCCATTCTTCGCGCCGATCGGGGCGATGAGCAGCAACACCTGGCAAATTATCGTCCTCTCCTTGCGCTTTCTTGGGCGAGCGCGGTCTCGACTGACGTCATCTAAATTTCTCGAAGACCGTGCAAATCCTTGATAATTATGGTCGAGCACACGAACATACCTTTTAATTAAGTGACTTAAATGTTGCCCGATGACCGAAGGACACGTGTCTCACACTGCCGCCGCACGCTCGATGTGGTAGGCGGATATCCGCTTGCGACGCGACATACGCCTTTTCAAATTCAACGGTTGGATTTGCTTCTAGGTTTTCATAATTCTGGATCAGACGATTGAGGTTGACCGACCGCGAGGTTTATAACCCTCGCGTGTGTCATCGTAAAGTTCATTTCATGTGCCTTCGTCTTTGAGCTTCATGTCGACTCCTTGCTTCTTCTTCCTCTCCGACGACTGTTTCTGTAAGCTTCCATTTCCTCACTCCAATTTTGTCGTTGTTCTTAGCGTTCTCTCTGTCAATCGAACTTTCTCGTTGTTTCCTGTCGACCTTTGTTTTCTATGGCAAGCTCCTTGCAACCTCTCATCTTCGTCCCTAAGCTCTGGTACACGTCCATCGAGTCCAAGTTTGGCAGAGGCGACGCTGAGAGCTTGAGAGCCTCTTTTGAAATTCCACCTGGTTATCAAATCGGCCTTCCTTCGGCCTTCGACCATCCGAACGATTTGCCTCCGAGTTTTGTATTTAGGGACCAATTTACCATCGGTCTGCGATTCCCTGTCCACCCCTTCTTTTCAGCAGTCTATAAATACTTTCTTATTTCTCTCCACCAATTAGTCCTGAATTCCTTTAGGTTGCTATGTGGGGTTTGTTAGGACCAAAAGTAGCTAGAGGGGGGGGGGTGAATAGCTCGTCGCGTTCGCTCGGTGCTTGGCGTTGATTGTTTCTTCAAGAATATGCAGCGGAAAATACAGAAACAAATACACCCACGCTAACACTAGGATTTTACTTGGTATCCACCTCCAAAGGAGGTGACTAATCCAAGGATCCACACCACGCACGCACCCTCCACTATGAAACACTCCTTTTCGGTAACTACCGAGGGCGGAGAAGCCCTACAAGACTCTCAGTACAAGAAGAAAGGAAAGGGAAACAAAATACAAGCACAAAGCTTACAATGAATGCAGAAAACCCTAACCCTAGCTTCTCTTCTTGCCTTTGATCCGCCTCTTGACTCGGAGAGCTTCCAAGAACCTTCAAGAACCTTCACGAGCTGGCGAGAGCTCTGGAGTGAATCGATGAAAAGCGATGCCGCAGCCATCGACGCCTGCAGCTATAAACGACATTAACGGTCGGATCCCGATCGATTCGAATATTCCCAATCGATCGGGAGGCTTTGGATCGATCCACGGATCGATCCGAGCGCCTGTTCTGAACGAACCACGGATCGATCCACGGATCGATCCGGCGCTTATCGCGGAGGGCCCCCAATCGATCCATCGATCGATTGGGACCTCTGATCGATCCACGGATCGATCCGAGTCTCTGAGGGACAGTCGGATCGATCCACCGATCGATCCAGCGCTGGATCGATCCATCGATCGATCCAAAGACTTGATTTTGTCCAAACCAAGTCCTAAACCTCTCAAACCAACATCCGGTCAACTTGAACTGTTGGTATGTCATGCCTAGCATCTAGTCACTCCCTTGACCTGCTAGGACTCCCTTACCAAGTGTCCGGTCAATCCCTTTGACCCACTTGGACTTTTCTCTGTGCCAAGTATCCGGTCAATCCCTTTGACCTACTTGGACTTTTCTTTCATGCCAAGTATCCAGTCAATCCTTTGACCTACTTGGACTTCCCAACACCAGATGTCCGATCATCCTTGATCCATCTGGATTTTCCCTTGCCTGGCTTCACTCACCAGGACTTTCACCTAGCTTCACTCACTAGGGTTTTCCATCTGCCTAGCTTCACTCACTAGGACTTTCACCTGGCTTCACTCACCAGGATTTTCCATCTGCCTAGCTTCACTCACTAGGACTTTCACCTGGCTTCACTCACCAGGATTTCCATCTGCCTAGCTTCACTCACTAGGACTTTCACCTGGCTTCACTCACCAGGATTTCCATCTGCCTAGCTTCACTCACTAGGACTTTCACCTGGCTTCACTCACCAGGATTTTTCATCTGCCTAGCTTCACTCACTAGGACTTCCTTCTGCCTAACATCCCAGTTAGGACTTCCCAGTCAAGTATCCGGTCAACCTTGACCTACTTGACTCTTCTTCAATTAACATCTTATTGTCAAACATCTAAACCCAAACCAAGACTCAGCTTGGTCAAACAGGTCAACCTTGACCTGAGGGATGTTGCACCAACAATCTCCCCCTTTTTGATGTTTGACAATACCACAATAACACTTACAATCCCATATGTAAGTTAGGCTAATCCCATAACCTCCTTCTTCATGCCACTAGGTAATGAAAGCATAAATTAAGCTCTTCATTCTCCCCCTAAGAGGGCAAACTCCCTCTAGGTAATGAAAGCCTAACTTACTCCCTTTCATGAGTCCTTTCATTCTCCCCCTATGACCTTCCCATAGGTAATGAAGGCCTAAACTTAACCATACATTCTCCCCCTATTGGCACACATCAACCCATCGTTGGACACACATCAACCTATGCTCCAATTCTGGGCACACTTCCAACAAATCCATTTGTTGAAGACTCTCCCCCTGAAGAGTTGCTCATCGTGATCACAACTTCACTCATTGTGATCACCCGATAATGAGATCCCATAACCGTCATTATCACCTTAACTTCTCCCTCAATGTTGACAAATACCCAACCTTGAGCATTTTCAACCACTTGAGTGTCCACTTGAAATAATGAGGATATCCACTCCCCATTTCTCCCCATTTCAAGTTTAAATGCTCAACCTTGAGCAAGTTCACAACAGAAGGTTAACCACCTTCCAAGGTTCATGAAAAATAATTGTCATGTCTTTAAAGAGTCCCTCCCCCTAAAGACATGGTGGTAACTTCTGTCATTGCACCAACAATGACTTGGAATCCCTAAAACATTAGGAAACCCAAATTTAGAAGTTTTGAGGTTCAAATATTCAAAATTTGAAACAACCTCAACCTAAACTTCTACTTAGTCTTCCTTAACCAATCCATCATTGTTTTCGCATGAAAACACCCTTTTTATGGATACAAATGTATTTTTAGGGGTTTGGAATGGTTACCTAGACTCAAAGAGGTTCAAAGATGCTGAAATCAAACCTTCCCAGCCAAAATCAGCAACTTGGATCGATTGGAGTTGGGTTCCAATCGATTGAACCTTTCTGAATCGATCCACTGATCGATTCAGACTCCCTGGATCGATCGGCTGATCGATCCAGCGAGCTTCTGCTCGCGGGAATTGCCGTTTGAATCGATCCATGGATCGATTCAGGAACTCCAATCGATCCATGGATCGATCGGAGCTCTGATAGTTGCTGAAATTCCATTTCAGTCAACTTCAGAAACCCCTAGAAAATTCTACAAAAATCCAAAAACTATGAAATTTCGTGTAGACATTATTTAGGGCGTTTACAATCACGGAAAAATAGTTTTCTATGAAAATACTTCATATTTTCAAAGATTGACACAAACTTGAAAACTTGCAAAAACTTTAGTGTTTCTCTTCAAGTTTGTGTCTAACTATTCAATGGTGATTACTATCAAAAGATAGCCTTCACCAAGGTTTTCCAAAAACATTTTAAAAACATTTTCAAAACCAATATCCCATCACATTCCTTGGGCTTAATGCACATGACTTGTACATTAGCTTTCCCAATGATGGGGAAACACATAACTATGTGTTTTGATGAATTTAAAACTCAAAGGAATGCACTAAATCAACATCTTGAGTTTTGTTCATCATCCTAACATCTCACTTGTATCTAATGTGCACTAAAACACATACAAGTCACCTTATAGTCTTTGTGAGATGTAGATTTTGGTTTTACCCTAATCTAGGGATCATGCATATCTATCTAGGCATTTTAGAGATATTAGACATCCACCTAGGATGTCACTTGTTAATAAGTGTTGTTAAATTCTATTTGTCCTTAATTACAAGGAATTAAACTAATGCATGATAATGTTATGGCATACATCAAAATAAAATAACTTTCAAAAGAAAGATTCCTATAACTACATGATGTATGAATGTCATGACATGGTATTTTTGAGTTTTTCATAGTAAAACATGAATGCAAAAATAGACATGATGTCATGGCATGTGATAGGCAAACAATCATGGCAAGATTTAGCATAAATAAAATATACCTAGATTAACTATCTAAGTATCCTTAAAGTCTTAGCTAAACTTACAACTTAAACCTAGATTGCCCTAAAGTGCTTCAAGAGAATGCCAAAACCTAAATTGGCATTTCTAATTTCCTTGATTTAATGTATGCCAATTGAAAATAAACATGTCCTCAAATGTTGGCATATTCCATTTTTCCTCAAGAGTGATTACATAAATCAAGGCCCGGATTGCCTTAAATTTCCAAGAGAATACCAATATCCCAACTTGGTATTTCTCAAGGTTTTCCAAATTTGTGCCATTTAAGATAAAATCAACTTTTCACCATTAGGCACATTTTACTCTTTCAATGAGTAAATAATAATTCCATTTCATTTTCAAAGGTTAACAAAAACCTTGAAAATGCTCCTTGAGTGTCAATTTCCTCAAAGTTGGGTTAACTACCCTTCTAATAGGAGTTGACACTCTCTAACCCATCTATGGGGTAGAGAAGATGCTCCTAGGAACCCAACACCTATTGGTGCTCCTTGGATGCTCTAGGTACTCACTAGGGATAACTTCCCTATATACCTTCCTAGTGACCTTGTTGGGCTTCTTAGAAGCCTTGGTCACATTTTCTAGGTCAACTCTAGGGATAGCCTCCCTTGTAACCTTGTTCGTGACTTTCTTAGACTTCTTAGAAGTCTTAGTCACTTTGGTTGCAAAGATACTTCTAGGGATATCTTCCCTTGTATCCTTGACTTGACCTCTAGACTTAGGGTTCGTTCCATAACTATATGGAACCCTATGATAACTAGGCACATCCTTCTTAGCTTTTGGTTTGTATCCCAAACCTTTATGGCCATTGGATGGCTTTGATTTTCCTAAACCTAAGTTATGCTCACGTTGCCCTAATAGGATATTTTCCATCATTTTTAGGGTCTTCTCCATTTTATCAAGTCTTGACCTCAAGACTTGATTTTCTCTCACTAAGTCCTTAGTATTTGTTCCATGAGCATTTTTGTTTCTAGGCTTGTATCTTAAATCCTTAGAGTTATCGCCTAGGTTTTTACCTACATTCCTAGCCTTAGGGATAGTAGTTTTGGCATGTAGGGCCACATGCTTTTCCTTAAATCCCTCATGCTTCCTATTCTTATGGTAAATCGCATTAAAATGATAAAAATTTGACCTAGCATGCTTTTTACCATTTTGCAAGGGAATAGGCTCAATGAAAGTTACCTTCCTTTTTACCTTGGAGGCTCCCCCTTGACTGGTACCTCCTTGAGCCGTGACCACCTTCTTCCCCTTGGGGCATTGACTTCGGTAATGCCCTTTTTGGTTGCAAGAAAAGCACACAATGTGCTCCTTGCTCCTTTTTATTCCGGGGATGGTCTCCTTGGGCTTCGCCTTGCCCTTTTGTGCCACTTGGCCCTTCTTCTTGACCAATTTAGGGCACTTGCTCTTGTAGTGCCCATGTTCCCTACACTCAAAGCATATAATATGATTTTTACTTTTAATTGAAATATTTATACCTTTGCTTGTAGGGGTGGCATCTTTCCCTTTGGATCCGGAGGTAGAAGCTTCCTCTTGATCCGATCTTGATTCTCCTCCATTTGATTTTTCTTGATTCGTGGAGGTAGAAGCTTCTTCTTCAATCTCTTCATCTCTTGACCTGGATGTAGAAGCTTCTCCTTCTTCTTGATCCGGTGTCACCAAGGATTGCTCCCCCTCAATCCTAGAGGTGGAGGCTTCATCATCTTGAATATGAAACAAGGAGTATGCTCCCTCCTTGTTCCCTTCGTTGCATTCCCTTGAGGATGAAGCTTCTTGGATCTCCTCTTTTTCGGAGGTTGAGCATCTCTCAACCTCGGAGCCCTCCTCTTGGTCTTGCTCCAAAGAGTCACCCTCTCTGGATATTTCTTGCTCTTGTACAGTGGAGGGGATCTCTTCATGAAGCTTGGCCAATTTGCTCCATAGTTCCTTTGCATCTTCAAATTCTCCAATTTTGCAGAGGATGGTGCTTGGCAATAAATTGACCAAAAGCTTGGTCACTTTGTCATTGGCCTCGCACCTTTGGACTTGCTCTTGGCTCCACTTGCTCCTTTTGAGTACTTTGCCCTTGGAATTTGTGGGAGCTTCAAAACCTTCCATAAGAGCAAACCATTGCTCTATCTCCATCATAAGAAAATTTTCGATTCTTGATTTCCAAGAATCGAAGCTTGTAGATGAATATGGTGGAGCCACCCTTGTATCAAATCCAAGTCCATCTTGGAATTGCATCTTGAAGTTGAGCTTCTTGAAATCTTTGACTTTTGATGAATTTGCTTCAACTTCTTCACCCTCTAGCTTTTCTTGTTATACTTGACCCTTCCGGCGATGATTCCGGTGAAGAGCGGTCTCGCTCTGATACCACTTGTTAGGACCAAAAGTAGCTAGAGGGGGGGGGTGAATAGCTCGTCGCGTTCGCTCGGTGCTTGGCGTTGATTGTTTCTTCAAGAATATGCAGCGGAAAATACAGAAACAAATACACCCACGCTAACACTAGGATTTTACTTGGTATCCACCTCCAAAGGAGGTGACTAATCCAAGGATCCACACCACGCACGCACCCTCCACTATGAAACACTCCTTTTCGGTAACTACCGAGGGCGGAGAAGCCCTACAAGACTCTCAGTACAAGAAGAAAGGAAAGGGAAACAAAATACAAGCACAAAGCTTACAATGAATGCAGAAAACCCTAACCCTAGCTTCTCTTCTTGCCTTTGATCCGCCTCTTGACTCGGAGAGCTTCCAAGAACCTTCAAGAACTGGCGATCACGAGCTTTGAGAGTGCTGTAGAGGAGCTGGCGAAGATCTAAGATGAAACGGTAAAGCGATGCCGCAGCCATCGCACGCCTGCAGCTATAAACGACACCAACGGTCGGATCCCGATCGATTCGAATATTCCCAATCGATCGGGGAGGCTTTGGATCGATCCACGGATCGATCCAGAGCGCCTCTGTGCTCTGGAAAAACGCCTGAATCGATCCACGGATCGATCCAGCGCTTATCGCGCGAAGCAGCAGCGTCCCAATCGATCCACTGATCGATTGGGACCTCTGGATCGATCAACGGATCGATCCAGAGGCTCTCTGTTCGCTGGGACAGGTCTGGATCGATCCACTGATCGATCCAGAGCCTGGATCGATCCAGAGCCTGGATCGATCCACTGATCGATCCAGCACTTGATTTTTATCCAAACCAAGTCCTAAACCTCCCAAACCAACATCCGGTCAACCTTGACCTGTTGGTATGTCATGCCTAGCATCTAGTCACTCCCTTGACCTGCTAGGACTCCCTTACCAAGTGTCCGGTCAATCCCTTTGACCCACTTGGACTTTTCTCTGTGCCAAGTATCCGGTCAATCCCTTTGACCTACTTGGACTCTTCTTTCGTGCCAAGTATCCAGTCAATCCTTTGACCTACTTGGACTTCCCAGCACCAGATGTCCGATCATCCTTGATCCATCTGGATTTTCCCTTGCCTGGCTTCACTCACCAGGACTTTCACCTAGCTTCACTCACCAGGATTTTCCATCTGCCTAGCTTCACTCACTAGGACTTTCACCTGGCTTCACTCACCAGGATTTTCCATCTGCCTAGCTTCACTCACTAGGACTTTCACCTGGCTTCACTCACCAGGATTTCCATCTGCCTAGCTTCACTCACTAGGACTTTCACCTGGCTTCACTCACTAGGATTTCCATCTGCCTAGCTTTACTCACTAGGACTTTCACCTGGCTTCACTCACCAGGATTTCCATCTGCCTAGCTTCACTCACTAGGACTTTCACCTGGCTTCACTCACCAGGATTTTCCATCTGCCTAGCTTCACTCACTAGGACTTCCTTCTGCCTAACATCCCAGTTAGGACTTCCCAGTCAAGTATCCGGTCAACCTTGACCTACTTGACTCTTCTTCAATTAACATCTTATTGTCAAACATCTAAACCCAAACCAAGACTCAGCTTGGTCAAACAGGTCAACCTTGACCTGAGGGATGTTGCACCAACAGGGTTGTCATCCTTTTCCGTCTGCACGACATTCCTTTGACCCCCTTAACTCTTCCACTACTTCTACTATCCTAAATTGTCCGAGCCGAAGACCTTCCTCTTCCAAGCCCAAGTGGGTTTGGTCTTCTTCGATAAGATGCCCTCCTCCAATAAGCATTGGAAGGACTACTATTTTTTTTGTTAAATTCCCCGAGTGGCTCGATTTCTTGACCGGCTGGCAACTTAAAGTGGCGAACCCGCTGGAACTCAAGAAGTATAGGAGTTGATCGGACTACCTCCATGCGGCTTCACACTTGGCCGGTCAGAAGTACCACATTCACAAGTTGCTGCATAAGGGAGTCCTCTACGTGTTCGTCTTGAGCCCGATCAACACAAAGCTCCCGTCCAGCCTAGGTATGCTCTCATTCTTCTCATTCGTTGAATCTAATTGATTTTTCTCCTTTTTTGCAGTTCACATCATGCTAAGGGCGTGTCTGGCTGGCAAGAGCAAACTTACGGACGCAGAGATCAATGCTGCGCCCGTAGCCGAACTGGAGAGTCATGGCTTGCAACCAGTCGGCTCGTAAGAAGATCTGCTTGGAGAGAGCGCGGGAGTGCCAGCGCAAGGGAGTGAAGGGGTGGCCAGCTGGATGGCTACTAGTGAAGCGATGGGCATAGTGAATCCTCCACTAGAACTACTCTCGATGACTCTGGTCGACAGGGCCTCGAAATCGGCTTCTTCCGAGGAGCCGCTGATCAGCCGAAAGAGGCGCTGTGGGGAGGCCGCCTCCCGATCCGCTTCCTCCGCGATGCGATCCCCATCTAGGACCAACCCGCGCCTTCCTTCTGAGTAGGGTGAAACCTCTACGCCTGCTTCTCAAACGGCGGTCATTCCCCATACGTCCCTATCGTCCGATCGAACGCCTTACCTATCCGAGCTGCCACAAGGAACCATCTGCGCGCCATCGGTCGCTTTCATACCGCCTCCACTGCCGAAGGCTCAGAAGTCTTACATCCGACCGGCGTAAACGTCTCAGTCGGTTGGCAAAGCAACTCAGCCTCATCTGCTTTGAGTGGCCGACATCATATAACGACGGTCATCCATCTACCTACGAACGAGTGGCGCGACTCCGATAGCGCTAAATCCCGACCCCCCGAGTACCAAATAATTATCCAAGGGCCACTCGCACAGATATGGGCCGACGCCCAAGCTCGAGCGGTGGTCATACCTCCAGGGGTGCTTGCCGACAGTCATACCCAGATGTCCACTGGGGTAAGTATTTTATTTGTATGTTCCTATTTATCATCGCTCAGCCTTAATAAATTTTTTGCTTCCTCGTAGTATTGGGTAGAAAGTCTCACCATGTGCCAAAGGCTCGCATTTTTGGAGCAAGAAGTTAAACAACTGTGTGCCCTGAGCGGCCAGGCATCGGCTTCTCAAGCATAGCTAGAGCAAATAAGCACTGAGATGGCTCAAATAAGGGTCGATCTGAGTAAGAGCTCGGAGCAGCTGGAGGCAGAGAAGAGCAAAGGTGCCAAGCAGACTGCTCAATTGGCTCGGCTTGATAAACATGCCGACTCCTTCGAGTCCAAGATTAACTTGGCCAACACAGGAAGCTCCGAGCCATCGAGGACTTAGAGATAAAAAATAAGGAGTTTTGGGTGCTGGCTCAAAACATAAAGGATATGGAGGCCTCGCTAAATGCTGAGAGGGAGAGAAGGTCAGCCGAACACTCTGCCACGAAGACCCAGCTCATCGCCAAAGATGAAGAGTTAGCCAAGTTGAAGGAAGAGTTGAATGCCTCCTGAACGACCTTAGAGACTTATCAGGGAGCCAAGTCGAGCAAATTTGAGCTGCAAAAGAAAGCCTACCTCTGCTAGGACGCTTTCAACGACAGGGTCACCGACCAGGCTCTTCGCCTCTTCAACCTCGTGATCAATGGGGCGCTCGACCAACTTAGGGACGGCGGCTACATTCCGGTTACTCTGACCAACAAGGTCATCAGCCGAGACAAGCTGACTAAGTCGCTACCCGACGATGTTTTAGATTATCTTGAGTGAGCTTGTTCGTGCAAGTTTTGATTTTGCAATTTTTTGAAGTATCAATGAATGATCGTTTGTCCGGCGAACCCTTGATTATTTGTCCCCTTCTTGTCGTTCGACATTTTTGGTTCAACTTGCATTTAGTTCATGCATAGTCGCGCAAACTTGAGCAAATTTGAGAGTTGCTTATACCCCTTAGTGCGGCTTTGTGATCTTCCTATCGACAATGGGCTATCTGTCTTCATAGCCGATGGATCAGTTCCGGGTTTAAGGTCGTCGTTCGACTGTTGATGGCGATAAGGGTTTAAGATCACCACTCTATCGTTGATGACGACAAAGGTTTAAGGTCGCCCCTCTACCGTTGATGGCAACAAGGGTTTAAGGTCGCCGCTCGACCATTGATGTCAACAAGGGTTTAAGGTTGTCGCTCGACCATTATGACAATAAGGGTTTAAGGTCACTGCTCGACTGTTGATGGCGACAAGAGTTTAAGGTCGCTGCTCGACCATTGATGTCGATAAGGGTTTAAGGTCACCGCTCAACCGTTGGTGAAGACTGGAATTTATAGCCGCCGCTTGACTTTTAATTTGATCGATCGGCTCAAGAGTTAGAAAACTTTCGTTGTTTATTTATGTCTGTCTTGCACCCAGAAGGCATATACACAAGTACATTTACATTTGCTTATGCACCTCTCACCTAGACCTATAGGGTTGGAGGTGATTCGTGCTCTATGGTCGCTCGAGCCGTCTACCATCTTCATTTTCCAAGTAGTAGGCTCCCGAACAGAGTTTCTGCACAATTTTGTAGAGTCCCACCCATGGTGCCTCGAGCTTAGTGATGTCACCGGCTGGCTTGATTTTCTTCCACACCAGATCGCCGACCTAGAAAGACCTCGGGATCATCCTTCAGTTGTAGTTCTGCCTCATCCCTTGTCGGTATGACATTAGCAGGACGAGAACTTTATCCCGTGATTCATCCACCAAGTCGAGCTCCATTAACCTCCGCTTGACATTTCCTTCATCGTAGAGTTGCACCCGGTTGGATTCTACTCCAACCTCTACGGGGACCACTGCTTCTCCTCCATACACCAGCTGGAATGGTGTTACGCCGGTCACCTCTTGTGGAGTCGTGCGAAATGCTCATAAGACACTCGGGAGCTCATCGACCCAGTTGCCCCAGGCGAGGTCGAGTCGAGCTCGTAAGCCTCTAAGGATCTCCCAGTTTGCGACTTCCGCCTAGTCGTTGCTTTGGGGGTAGCCCACTGAAGTGAAGGTTTGCTGGATGTCATAGCCTTCGCACTGCTCCCTGAGCCTCCGACCCCTGAACTGGCTCCTATTATCTGAGACAAGTCAGTGGGGGATACCAAACCAACACAAGATGTTCTGCCAAATGGATTTGATGACCATCTGCTCACTTATCCTTGCTAGTGGCTCGACCTTCACCCACTTTGAGAAAGTAGTCCACTGCGACGGGCAGGAACCTCCGTTGACCCGTCGCCATGGGAAATGGTCTCACGATGTCCATGCCCCATTGGTCGAACGGACAAGACACCATGGATGTCTTCATCTCCTCGGTTGGTTGGTGCAGGATGTTGTGATATCTTGGCAGGACAGACATGTGGCTACTGTCCGAGCGGCATCTTCTTAGAGAGTTGGCCAAAAATATCCGGCCAGGAGGATCTTTCGAGGCATCGAACGACCGCCCAAATAACTTCCACAGGAGCCAAGAGGTACTTCTTGGAGTATATACTTCATATCCTCCGGGCCCACACATTTAAGCAGCGGCCTTGAGAAAAATCTCTTATAAAGTTGGTCTCCGATCAGGGTGAATCTTCCGACCCTCTTCTTTAATAGTCGTGTTGCCTCCTGGTCAGCCTGAGTGCTACCCGATCAAAGGAATTCAATCAGCAACGTTCTCCAATCGCTTGAGAAGACCACTCCCTCCATCCGGTCGATGTGTGCCACCACTGAAACCTGTTCGATCAGCTGGTTGATCACGATTGGCGATAATGAACTAGATAATTTAGCCAGTTCATCTACTACTTTAATTGTCCGATTGGGGGACCTTCTGTACAGTGACCTCTAGAAAATTTGTCTTCAGCTTCTCGAAAGCTTCTGCATATAACTTGAGTCGGGAGTTGCTAATCTCCAACTTCCTTGATAACTGTTGGGCGGTCAACTGAGAGTCTGAGTGAATGAGGACTTTTGTGGCTCCGACATGCCGCACTGTCTATAAGCCGACTATTAAGGCTTCATACTCGGCTTCATTGTTGGTGAGCCTATAATCCAGCCAGACGGAAAGTTGCATCTGGTCTTCCCATGGTGAAATGAGCAAAATATCGATCCTGCTTCCTTGTCGGGTAGACGAGCTGTCAACATATATTCTCCAAGTTGCTTCTGGCTCGGCGTTCTGGACTTCTGTGATGAAATCAACCAAGGTCTGATCTTTGATCGCCGTTCAGGGTTGATATTGAATATTAAACTCACTTAGTTCGGCTGTCTATTTGATCAATCACCCGGACGCTTCCAGGTTGAGGAGGACTCTTCCCAGGGCGCTGTTGGTCATCACGATGATCTGGTGAGCCAAGAAGTATGGGCGAAGTCTCCGAGCAGCTAACACCAGCGCATAAGTCAACTTTTCAAGACAGGTGTAGTGGGACTCTGCATCTTTCAATATGTAGCTCAGAAAATACACGGGCTGTTGTTCAGGGCCGTTTTACTTTACTAATGTCGAACCAACCGCATACTCGATGGTCGACAAATAGATCCAGAGTGGCTCTCCAACACTCAGCTTAGCTAATACAAGCAATGAGTTTAGGTACTTCTTAAGCTCTTCTAACGCCCAGTCGCACTCCGCATCCCATTCAAACTTTGTAGCTCGACGCAGAACCTTGAACAATGGATGACTTCGATCGAATGACTTAGAGATGAACCTAGACAGTGCGGTGATCTATCCGGTCAGCCATTAGACCTCCTTCAAGTTGTGGGGCGGGGCATGTAAAATACAACACCCAAATATTAATTAAATAATAAGATTATTTGAGAAATAATCTTATTAGAATTTTTATAAATTTTTTAGGATTTAAACAGAACCCGTATGATGTATGTTAAAGGGATAAATTATTGGGCTAGGGGAAAGCCTGCTTAAGCTATCCTATTTAAACGAGGAAATGTTTAATTTTTCTATTTATTTTCTTTTCCTTCGTTTCTCCCGTGCCCTAAGCCCGACGTTGCCTCTCCCTTCTTCTCTCTCGGTTCCAGCTGCCCCACCGCCGCCCTCTCCACCCGATCTCTCTCTCTCTCTCTCTCTCTCTCTCTCTCTCTCTCGGGCATGAAGTTGTTTCCCCTCTCCTCTGCTCTTCGAAGCTCGACACCCGCCTCCACCCCGATCGCGTCGGCAGCCCGAGCCCTCTCGCCTCTGCTTCGATTCTCGTCTCCTTCCCTCTGCCCTAGCGCCAACCGACCCCTTCCTTCGCCTTCCACGCTAGCACAAATTTGTCACCGACCCTTCGTATGAGGTCAGATCGACAACCTGGAGACCAACTAGCTCCTGTTTTCCTCGATTCCCCTTCGAGCCTTGCTCTAGCGCCGCCTTGCGACATTGCTCACACCACCGCCTTGCTTCTCCTTTGTTGAAGTTGTATCACGGTCACCAGTGCCAGCACCCAGCGGTGGCCAGCCGCGTGACCACCGACAACCTTTCATCGGATCTGGACAACCTTCATCACATTTGGATAACAAATTTACAAGGTTCGTCACCTCTGTGAACTTCCGCCAAAGAGGAGAAGCATTGGTAATAAAACCTCCTGTTGGTGCAATCGACTTCTAGGGTTTCGATGTTTGACAATATGACCAAGGGTTGACCCAAATAGGACTTGATGTTTGGGAGAGAGAACTCTAGTCAGGACTAGATGACTAGCAAAGGTAAGTCCTAACCAAAGGCTAGGCAAAGTGGAAGTCCCGGTGAGTGAAGCCGGACCCTAGTGAGTGAAGCTAGGTGGTGGAAGTCCCGATGAGTGAAGTCGGACCCTAGTGAGTGAAGCTAGGTGGTGGAAGTCCTGGTGAGTGAAGTCGGGCCCTAGTGAGTGAAGCTAGGTGGAGGAAGTCCTGGTGAGTGAAGCCAGGCAATGGAAGTCCTAGTAAGTGAAGCTAGGCAACCCTAGGGAGGTAACCCTAGGTTATACTTGAATTCTGTTGACACTGTTTTTTGTGCTAACTCAAAGTTGCAGGGAAGTTTATCTAGGTCGACGGGCTGACCAGGTAGCTAACATGAAGTCTAGACGGGTTGATGGGCTGACCGGACGTCTGACAGGTAAGTTGAGGTAAGTCACTGGAGGGGAGTGACTGTGAGGACGCGTTCCCGGGAAGGGAACATTAGGCGTCGATCCAACTTATATCCATTTCGAAAATCTAAGTTGAGATCGTGACTAGATTTCGGTCTCGAGGAGACGGAATCTAATTAATACTTATTCCTTATATAAATTGTACTAACACTTTATTTTGTAAGGTAGTTTTGTATTTTGCTTCGGACTAACGTTTTCTTGCAAGTTGCTGGAAAACATAGGTCTGGGCGCCCAAAAGGGATCCGAGTGCCCGGAATGCAAAGTATATCCTCTTGCCGCGTCGCCACGTGGAGCTTCATGGTTGGCTGGGCTACGTCACACTCCAGGCGCCCGAAAGGGATCCAGGCATCTAGAGCCTCCTATATAAAGAGGATGTGCCCTGGAACAAATAATCAACTGACAACAAAGCCTTCCAAAGCTTGCTTTGCTGTGCTGTGCTCCTGCGACGCTAAAGCTTCTCCGACACCGCGCTATTTCCTTTCATTTTTAATTATTGTCGATATTTAATCTTCTTAAGTATTCTTGTACTTTCAATTTATAAAAACTTATTCGAATTGCTAGTAGATTGTCCAACGAAAGCACTCGACGAGTGCGGGCCTTGGAGTAGGAGTCGACCAAGGCTCCGAACCAAGTAAAAAATTACTTGTGTTAGCGTTGCTTTAATTTTATTTTTTCCGCTGCGTACTCGATCTTTGTTTCTACTTTTTAAATCGATATTCACCCCCCTCTATCGACTTTCATGATCCAACAAGTGGTATCAGAGCGGGTACCGCTTTGAATTGGTGCAACCACCAATCGAGCAAGGGGGGTTCTTTTTAAAGAAAAATAGATATTATTTGTCTTTAATTACGTCTTTCATTTTTTTCCCTCCAAACTCATTTTCGAAAAAGTCATTTTCATCTTTTTACCATTAGTCAATATTAGAAAAATAATGTATTTTTCAAAATTTGAAATAATATTATTGTTAATATTTTATTTTTTAAAAAAATTATCAATTTTTTTCTCCATATTTCCTTATCTCCCATAGTGCTTACCCCAAGACAAAGTCTAGGAAATTGCCTCTTGTCTATTTTTTTTTTTTTTGCATATACCAATGTATATTCAAGAAGGGCAGAGCATCCACGAACCACCACCATACGATCAAGAAGATTTCAACTACTGGAGGCGAAGAATGGAATGTTTCTTAGGAAGTCAAGATTTTGATAAGTGGCTGATATTGAGAAAATCTTCTCAGGACATAGAATTGAACGAAAATGTAAGTAAACTTATTTGTAATATTTTACCTAACAATATTTTATACAGACTATAAAAGTACAAGAATGCATATGAGCTTTGGACCCAGTTGATCAAGCTTCACGAGGAGCCGATGGAGCTAGAGGATCAAGTCGAACTAGAGTTCGGATATGAGTTCGAATCCCCAAAGTCATCTTCAGAATCAGACCAAACAAGCTTTATGGCCTTAATGGAACAAGAAGAGGTGGAAGGATCTGAATCAGAGGTAGAACAAAAGTCAGAATTCGAATCTGAGACGACGGTGGACAAGGAGGAGAATCCTAACAAGGATTCTAAAGGTAAATTTGAAAATTCAAAAATTAAATATCATTTAATATGTTTTAAATGCAGTGAAAGAGGGCATTACAAAAGTAAGTGTCTCACCTATAAGACTCGAACAACACAACCAGAGGTAAAAGAGAAGTCGACACCTAAAGTTCAAAAAGGGAAGGAGCATATCCAATGCTTCAATTGCAAAAAGATGGTCACTACAAACTTCAATGCTCATAAAGAAGACCCAATGATTCAGGGGGAGCAAAGGTTAGTAAGTTTACTATACATGAAAATCTATTTTTTTTCAACACATGTTAGTAAATTAGATAATTATCATTGCTCTAGGTTGGATTTACCTCAACAATTAGATGTGCATGCTTAACCAACTAAATTAACTAATAAAAATCTAAAGTATAATTTAGAATATAATTCTTTAATCTTTAAAATTTCATATTCAAGGCTTAGGAAATTAGAAAAACAAATCAATTTTTTAAAAAATAAAATTCATAAACAAGAATAGATAATTAAGTCATTAAATCTAGACTTGAATCACAAGTCTAAACCAAATCTAAGATATAATGAAATTAATCAACAGATATAATTCAAATAATTTAATTAATTTAAAATTAAATTAAAAACTTAAACTTAAATTTAAATTAAAAATTAAATCTTAACTAAAACTAATCTTAATTATAAAAAAATCTTAAAAGAAAAATTAATAATTTAGGGGGAGGCTCCAGAATAACTGGTACCTCCAAAACTAACTTACCCGAAAGGGTAACCAAAAACTAACCTACCAGGTAGGGTAATTAGGACTAGTTTAAAAAGGGACAATAGTTTAACTTGACTTACGGTATTGGTGAAATTTTAGATGATAGTACGTTAGGGAAAGTATGTCTATGCATGTCTAGGAAGATATGACTTCGACCTGGTGCATTTGGCTTAGTGGAACTAACCGAAGCTACCCCTTACGGATCCTAACTAGTTTGACTAAGGTTTTGTACTAAGTTCAGTGGATAGGACTATTTGAAAAACTTCGAAGACATGGTTACTCTAATGATGTCCAAATGACTCATCATAGCCCAAAAGTTTATCTAGAGAATGCCTATTTGTTGAGCCCAAAGCTAAATCTGAATTTAACACAAAGTTAAACCAACCCTAAAATTGAACATAACTTCATCTCACGAAAATTATAGGTTTCCCTGATTGAAAACATAGATCAGGTGAGATGACTAGCGACTTCGAACCGAATCAAGTCAAATCGAATCGAATCGAATCAAATCAAATCGAACCGAATCGAATCGAACCAAGTCGATCAAATTAAATTAAAATTAAAATAAAATAAAAAAAAATTAAAATTAAAATTAAAATTTTAAACTAAACTAAATCAAATTAAATTACTTTACAAAAATTTTAACTTAAAAATTATTTTAAAAATTATTTTAACTTAAAAATTACATTAAACATTATTTTAAATTAAAAATTTACATAGAAAATTTATTTTAACTTATTTTTAAAATTATTTTAAAATTCATTTTAACTAAAAAATTATTTTTAAAAAAACAATTATATTAAAAAATATTTTAAAAATTATTTTAACATAAAAAATTGTTTTAAAACATTATTTTAAAAATTAACTTAAAAATTTATTTTTAAAAAAAAATTAACTGAAAAATTATTCTAAAAATTATTTTAAAATTAACTTAAAAATTCTTTTAAAAATGTATTTTAAAAAACATTAAAAATCATTTTAAAATTTCTTTTAAAAAATCTTTTAAAAATGTATTTTAAAAAAAACTTTAAAAATCATTTTAAAAAATTCTTTTAAAATTTGCTTTAAAACTTTAAAAACCATTTTCTTTTATTTTTTTTTTAAAAAATGTATTTTAAAACTTTAAAAATCATTTTAAAATTCTTTTAAAACCTTTGCAAATTGATCCTGTCCGAATGCTGAATCAACGGACGCTGGGTACGTGGCGCTCCCCGGCTGCTGACGTGGATCTTCGACTGGTTGCACGAACCTCCTGCGAACCTGCACAGAAGTCGGGCCGGGAAGGGGTTCCCGACGTCGACCCTCCGACGCTCAAGTCAGGTAAGCAAGTAGTGAAAAAAGTGGCTCCAAAGGTGTTCCACGCGTACCTCCGGCGAAGTTTAAGGCTCTTTATATAGAGCGATGGAGAAGCGAGTGTACACCTACCGAGGTGTACACGTGTCAGCGGCCCATACCCCAGTAAGGACTTGTCAGTGAGCTTACCTGACCCATACTGCTACAGTCCAAGCATGTCCTCGATGGGACAGCGGAACCCCCTGTCATAAGATTTGCAGTATGGCCTACATGTGGAACATACCCGCTGTCAGAAAAAGATGTCCCTTGTCCTTTTGCCCTTACTCCCGGTTGAGAGTCCGACCGGCCGGCTTCCGCGACATTCGGCCGGACGTATGCGGTAGTTTACTTGGGGAGATTCTTACTCACGTGCTTTGTGGAGACTGTTAGCAGTGCTACCTGATGGCTTTGGCCGAGCGTGCAATCCGATCGGCCCTGCGATCTTGTCCGCTGAGCGCCGGAACCCTGACTTTCGACGAGACACCTTCAACCATCAACTAGACACCGGCCGGCCGCCCGACCAGTCGAACCCGCCCCTCTCCGCCCGGCCATCTGCTACTTTGACTTCCACGTGGCGTTGACTCCTCCGGACGGGGGCCCCTGCTCTTACAACCGGATCACTTGCCTCCCCTTCAAGTCTAGTCGAAGGAGGTGATTAGTCCGACTGACTGGACTACTAGCCTAGCCGAGCGGCATCTTCAGGAACTCCTCTTCCGATCGGCTTCCTGCAGGGATGGCCTTGTAAGGTTGGTCAACAGCAACCTTCCTCGGATCTCCTCGTAACCCGTGCCAATCTTCAACATTAAGGCTGAGCATACGCTCATTAAATGCATCGAATGACCAAACGCCACGTGGCGAACTGTCGTCATCATATGGCTGCGGCGGTGTGGTGCTTTGATGGGATCGAGGCAGTTCGAAATGGACGGCGCGATGTGCGCTTTGATTCCCGTGACCTGGATCCAACGGTGGAGGTCGCCCGGTCTCCACCCTATAAAATCTTCATTTGCTCCGCCGTTGCCTCACTCCTCCTTGCGCGTGCCCCCAGTTATTCGTCTCGTTCTAGAGCTCCGGCGATCGTGTTCTCCTGCTTTCGTTGATCCTCGGTGTTCTTCCCTCGATCCTCTTTTTTTTCCCGTAAGATTCTCTCCTTTTCTTTCTCGTCTCCGGTACTTTCTTCGCATTTCTTTCCCCAGTTTTCGCTTCCAGGGTGCTCTTTTCACTTGATACCGTCTTTCTTCTACCTTTCTGCCTTTTTGATTTCTCCCGCTCGGATCATGGCTAGTTCTTCTCATCCTGAAGACCAGTCCCTCGGTCCATGGTACACTACCATGCAGTTTCGATTCGAACAGCGGGACTTCGATGTTCTGATAGACAATTTTGAAATCCCAGAAGATTTCAAAATTCCTTCCGCGACCAGTTTACCGTCGGTCTGTGTTTCCCTGTACATCCGTTCATCATAGATGTTTGTAATTTTTTCGGTGTGCCGCTCGGCAGTCTGGTACCCAACACCTTTCGTCTCCTCTGTGGTATTGTTGTTTTGTTCAAGATTCACAACATCCCCCTCCGACCGGAGGTCTTTTTTTATTTCTATTATCCCAAGCAAGCTAAGCCGGGCACTTTCATGTTCCAAGCTCGGCCAGGCTTAGTCTTCTTCAACAAACTACCCTCTTCCAATAAACATTGGAAGGAGTATTTTTTCTACATCCGTATGCCTGATCGGGCCAACTTCCCGACCCAGTGGCAGGTCAGCCTACCCCCCACTCCCGAGCTGAAGAAATTCAAGACCCGACCGGACTACCTCCATGCTGCAAATATGCTAGTCGGTCTGTGCTTTAACATCAATAAGCTTCTTCACGAAGGAGTGATGTATATCTTCGGCTTGAGTCCCATACAGACTCCTCTTCCGACCAGCTTCGGTAAGAATTTTACTTCGGCGTTTGCTTTGATTGCTAACTGATTTTTCTCCTTTCCTTTGCAGCGGACATCGTCATGGAGTCGGTGATGGCCGACATTCTGAAGAGAAAGGCGGCGGCGCTCGAAGCCGCTGCAGCCAAAGAAATGGAAGCGCTGGGTATCCATCCGGTCGGATCCCATGAAGGAGAAAGCGGGACTCAGGCTGAGTCAACCGCTCCGACTTCTCAACAGAACGTGGCAAGCGTAGCCACTCCCAGCGGAGGACAAACTGCCCCTGAAGAAGGTTCCGCTCGGGAAGAGGGACAACCTCTACAAAAGAGGCGCCGAGTGGAGACTCCCCTTCGATCGGCTACCTCCGCGATCCAACCATCCGAGCGGGTCACTGCGACTGCTCGGGGCAAGGAGCCAGAGGTCGAAGCCATTTCGTCCGACCGGACGCCTTCTGAATGGGACGAGCCGGCTGCTCCAATTGAGGTTTCTCCGGTCAGCACCCTTCCGCCCGCTCGTCACTCAGTCCAGCGCTCAACCATTCATTCCCAGTTTTCTACGCCGGCTTCTGATCCCCTTCCGACCGCCGGTCGGACGACCCCCGGTCATGGCCGCACGATTCGGGTCACTCTTCATCTCCCGACTGAAGAGCTGCTGCCAGAGGCCGACCGACCAACCGCGCCCGAGCACACCATTACCTTGAAAGGGCCCCTAGCTGAGATGTGGGCTGATGCTCGGGCACGCATCGCGCTGATCCCCCTCCGAAACTTGGCCAATAGCCACATGTAGGAGGCCACGGGGGTAAGTTCACTTTCTCCGAAGTTTTGTATGCATTCTTTCCGATCGGCCACTAACAATTCTAATTTTCTTTTGCCAGAGATGGGTGGAGGAGATTGCAGTCTCCAACCGCCTAGCCATGGTGGATGAAGAACTGAGACAACTAAAGGCGGCAGTCGGTCCGTCCGGCTCTCACGGCCCTTCATATTCTGAGCTGCAAAAGGAGCTGAAGAAAGCTCAAGCTTTGTTGGCGGCCGAGCAAAAAAAGACGGTCGATCAGGCCCATGTCTTGGCCGAGTTCGAGCGACAAGTCAAGTCGCTCGACACAAAAATAACCTTCGCCACCACTCAGAAAAACACGGTCATTTCCGATTTAGAAAAGAAGAACGTGGAGACTCGGGGCTTGGAGCTGAAGGTAAAGGAGCTGACGGAGCAGCTGGACAAGGAGAAGGTGGGCCGCTCGGCCGACGCCACCAAGCATAAGGACGAGCTGACCACTTTGCAGGAATCCCTCGCTGCATCTCAATTGGCCTTCAAAGAGCACCAAGAGGCCGAGCCGAGTCGGGTTGCTGCTCTGAGACAGGGCTACATCCGCTCGCCCGAATTCTCGGCGAAAATCTGCGAGCGGATGTACACAGCTTTCGACTTGGCTTTGACCGCCACCATGACATATCTAAAGTTTCAGGGCCTTCTTCCGGAGTCCACTACTATTCCAGCCGGCGATCAGGTGGCGCTTCTGGATAACATCCCCAAGACCCTTTATGATTACATTGAGTAGCCGTCGGTAGATGTAGTTGGGCCGCTAGGCCAAAAAGTGATCCTTTTTTGTACTTAGGCCGCTCAGCCTAAAGTTTTAATTTTAATGCAACATTTCCCTTTCGCGTACTTTGTCCTTTTGCTAGTTAATGTGTGTTGTCCGCTCGCCTATTATGAGGTGTAAGTATTTGTCGTTGCCCTTCCGCTCGGCTAAATATGTAATATTTCCAATATGCAACATTCCGCTTTGATAGCAAAGATCGCTCGCTAGACACCGATGAAGTACCTTTGGGTACTGGGCCGAGCGGAACGTAGAGACGATTGAACGATATTGCCGGCGAGTTTCTTGGACAATTGCATCCTTTTTATTGGCCTCTTCCGCTCGGAGGGTTTATAGACGCCGGCTCGTCTCTCGATATTTAACGTCGGAGCTCGACGGTCTTCCGCTCGGAGGGTTTATAGACGCCGGCTCGTCTCTCGATATTTAACGTCGGAGCTCAACGGTCTTCCGCTCGGAGGGTTTATAGACGCCGGCTCGTCTCTCGATATTTAACGTCGGAGCTCGACGGTCTTCCGCTCGGAGGGTTTATAGACGCCGACTCGTCTCTCGATATTTAACGTCGGAGCTCGACAGTCTTCCGCTCGGGGGGTTTGCCATTCTTCAATTATTTTGGCTTCCTGCGTTACAATGGCATGGGCGACTAGAATATACACGAAAATGAGTTACATCAGTGCACCTTTCACCTAGCTCTATAAGGCTGGAGATGATTTGCACTCCATGGCCGATCCAGCTGCCGTCCGTCTTCATCCTCCAAATAGTAAGTGCCCGAGCGGAGCTTTTCGATGATTTTGAAAGGACCCGCCCACGGAGCTTCTAGCTTGCCGACGTCGCCGACCGACTTCACTTTCTTCCAGACAAGATCGCCGACCTGGAATGATCTTGGGATTATGCGCCGGTTGTAATTCTGCTTCATCCTTTGACGGTACGCCATCAGCCGGACGGATGCCTTGGCTCTCTCTTCTTCGACCAAATCCAGCTCCATGTTCCTCCGCTCGGCGTTGTTGTCATCATAATTCTGGATCCGACTGGACTCGACGCCAACTTCGACAGGAATAACTGCTTCGCCGCCATACACCAGATGGAAGGGTGTGACTCCAGTCCCTTCCTTCGGGGTCGTTCGGATGGCCCATAAGACGCCGGACACCTCATCCACCCAGCTTCCTCCCATATGGTCGAGCCGAACGCGCAAAATACGAAGAATTTCCCGATTGGCTACTTCGGCTTGACCATTGCTTTGGGGATATGCCACGGACGTGAAATGTTGCTCGATGCCATAGTTTTTGCACCAATCTTCGAGCAACTTTCTTGTGAATTGTCGCCCATTATCGGAGATAAGCCGACGGGGGATGCCGAATCGACAGATGATGTTCTGCCAAATAAATTTCTTGACCATCTGCTCGGTGATCTTGGCTAGCGGCTCGGCCTCCACCCACTTGGAAAAATAATCAACCGCCACCAATAAAAATTTCCGCTGTCCGGTCGCCATAGGAAACGGACCCACAATATCCATTCCCCATTGGTCGAACGGACAAGAGACAGTAGCGGCCTTCATTTCCTCCGCCGGTCGGTGAGAGAAATTATGATACCTTTGACAAGAAAGGCACGTCGCGACTGTCTGAGCGGCGTCTGCTTGTAAAGTTGGCCAAAAGTATCCGGCCAGCAGTATCTTTTTAGCTAGTGATCGCCCGCCCGGATGACCCCCGCACGATCCTTGATGCACTTCTTGAAGGATGTATGCCACATCTTCTGAACTCACGCATTTCAGAAGCGGGCGGGAGAAAGTCTTCTTGTATAGCTGATCTCCAATGAGCGTGAACCGACCGGCTCTCCTCCTCAGTAGCTGGGCCTCATCCCGATCGGACGATGTAGCACCCGAGCGGAGGAACTCCATGATGGGTGTCCGCCAGTCGCTCGGAAATGTGAGGCCCTCCATCCGGTCGACGTACGCCACCAAAGATACTTGTTCAATTGGCTGTTGGATGGCGATCGGCGTTATTGAGCTTGTAAGTTTGGCCAACTCGTCAGCCGCTTGGTTCTCCGCTCGGGGTATCTTCTGGATAATAACTTCTCTAAAGTCGGCCCTGAGTTTCTCGAAGGCTTGAGCGTAAAGCTTGAGCCGAGCGTTGTTGATTTCAAAAGTACCTGTGAGCTGCTGAGCGGCCAATTGGGAGTCTGAATGTAGCGTTACCCGTCCAGCCCCTACATGCCGGGCGGCCTGTAAACCAGCTATAAGAGCTTCGTATTCTGCCTCATTATTTGTAGCTCTATAATCCAGCCGGACGGATAAGTGCATCTTCTCTTCTTGGGGAGACAACAATAATACACCAATACTACTCCCGAGTCGAGTGGACGATCCGTCTACAAATACCTTCCACATGGCTTCGGGCTTGGGCCTTTGTACCTCGGTGACGAAATCCGCCAAGGACTGCGCTTTTATCGCCGGCCGGGGCTAGTATTGAATGTCGAACTCACTTAATTCCGTTGTCCATTTGATGAGCCGTCCGGATGCTTCTGGATTCAGCAATATTCGTCCGAGCGGACTATTAGTTTTGACAATAATGGTATGCGCCAGGAAATATGGGCGAAGGCGTCGAGCGGCGAGGACCAAAGCGAAAGCAAGTTTCTCGAGCCCGGTGTAGCGAGATTCAGCATCTTTTAAAATATGGCTCAGAAAATACTCAGGCTCTTCTCCGCTCGGCCTTACTAATGCTGAGCCAACGGCTTGTTCAGTAGAAGATAAGTAGATACAAAGTGGCTCGCCTGCAGCCGACTTGGCTAATACCGGGAGAGAGTTCAGATATGCCTTCAAATCTTCGAACGCCCGATCGCATTGTTCGTCCCAGTGAAACTTGGTGGCTTTGCGTAAGATTTTGAAAAAAGGTATGCTCCGGTCGGCGGTTTTTGAGATGAATCTGGACAGAGCAGTTATCCGACCGGTCAAGCGCTGCACTTCCCTCAAATTTCTTGGGGGTGGCATGTCTTGTAGAGCTTTCACCTTGCTGGGATTGGCTTCGATGCCCCGCTCGGTCACTATGTAACCTAAGAAGCGCCCTCCTTTTGCTCCGAACAGGCACTTCTGGGGATTTAGCTTGACTCCATATTTGCGTAGCGTTCGGAAGGTTTCCTCCATGTCTTTGAAGAGATCGGCCGCTCGGACGGACTTGATGAGAATGTCGTCCACGTACACTTCCAGATTTCGCCCGATCTGCTCTCTGAATACTTTATTCATCAAGCGCTGATATGTGGCTCCCGCATTCTTCAATCCGAACGACATCACATTATAGCAATAGGTGTCGTCGGCCGTCACGAAGCTGACTTTTTCTCGATCTTCACGGGCGAGCGGCACTTGATGATAGCCTTGATAAGCGTCGAGCATACATATTAATTCGCAGCCGGCCGTAGAGTCCACTAGCTGATCGATCCGGGGCAGAGGATAAAAGTCTTTCGGGCAAGCTTTGTTGAGATCCCGAAAATCTATGCATACTCTCCACTTGTTGTCCGGCTTGGAGACTAATACTACGTTCGCCAGCCAGCTCGGAAACTGCACCTCGCGTATATGGCCGGCTTCCAGAAGCTTCTCCACCTCCGCCCGGATGATGGCATTCTGCTCGGCGCTAAAATCTCTTTTTCTCTGCTTTACTGGCCGAGCGTCCGGTCGGACGTGGAGCTCATGCTGCGCAATACTTGGTGAAATTCCGGGTAGCTCATGTGTCGACCAGACGAAGACATCATGGTTTCTTCGGAGGCATTGGATCACCTCCTTTTTCTGATTTGCCTCTAGATCGGACGCGATGAATGTCGTGGCCTCCGATCGGGTCGGGTGTATTTGCACTTCCTCTTTTTCTTCGTAAACTAAAGAGGGAGGCTTTTCAGTTATAGCATTCACCTCGATCCGTGGCGACTTCCGAGCGGAATTTGCTTCTGCTCGGACCATTTCGACATAGCATCACCGAGCTGCCAGTTGATCTCCCCGTACTTCTCCCACTTTGTCTTCGACAGGGAACTTGATCTACTGGTGGAAGGTGGAGACGGCCGCCCGGAACTCGCTGAGCGCCGGTCGTCCCAAAATGACGTTGTATGACGAGGGAGAGTCGACCACCACGAAGTTTGCTGTCCGCGTCCTCCTGAGCGGCTCTTCTCCCAGTGAAATAGCCATCCGGATTTGTCCGACCGGCAGGACTTCATTGCCCGTAAACCCGTAGAGGGGGGTTGTCATGGGCAGCAGCTCGGCGCGGTCAATTTGTAGTTGATCGAACGCCTTTTTGAATATTATGTTGACCGAACTTCCTGTGTCAATAAAAATGCGATGAATAGTGTAGTTGGCTATTACCGCTTTGATGAGCAGAGCGTCGTCGTGGGGCACTTCAACTCCTTCCAAGTCCCCCGGCCCAAAACTGATTTCGGGTCCGTTCGCCCGTTCCTGGCTGCAGCCGACCGCATGGATCTGGAGCTGCCGGACCCTCGCCTTCCTTGCTCGGTTGGAATCTCCTCCGGTCGGCCCGCCAGCAATAATGTTGATCTCGCCTCGGGAAGTATTACTTCTATTTTCTTCTTCCCGAGCGAATGGTCGGGACCGTTCTCTTGACATTCGGCGATTCTCCAGCCTCGGAGAACGATGACGATCGGGAGTCTGTTGTTGTTGTTAGGATCCTTCGTACGGAGGCTAGAGAGGGGGGTGTGAATAGCCGACCTCAAATTCGCTTTCTTTCTACAAATCGAGTTAGCAGCGGAAATAAAACAGTAGAAAGGAAACGGTGAGAAGATCAAACCTCAAACTCGATGGATGTAACGAGGTTCGGAGATGAACTCCTACTCCTCGGCGTGTCCGTAAGGTGGACGAAGCCTACCAATCCGTCGGTGGATGAGTCCCCGGAGAACCGACTAATACAATATACTCCTTCTGGGTGGAGAAACCTCACCACAATGTTTCTTGCACAAGCAAGATAGGAGTACAACAAATACAAGAAAGCAAAAAACAATATGAAACACTTGCTTGCCTTTCTTGTTGACTGGAGTGATGAAGCAGCAGCTTCACACCAGCAGCAGCTGACGAGAATCCAGTCGAGAAGCTCACGCGAAGCTTCAGCTGCGAGGAGCTCAGCAAAGCTCTGATAGCAGGTAAGAGCAGAAGCTCTAGAGCACAAGAACAGAAGTTCTAAGGAGGAAGCAGTGGCAGCAACGAAGCCCTGTAGCTTCTTTTATACCTGCGAAGAAAAACACGAAGGAATATAGCCGTTGCGTCGCAACGGCTAGTGCCCTGATCGGTCCACAGACCGATCAGGAGTGTGCCTGATCGGTCCACAGATCGATCAGCGCTTTCTCGAACTCCGCTAGCTTCGATCGTGCTCGATCGGTCGTGGGGACCAATCAGTATGGCCGATCGGCGACCGATCAGGCTTATTGAGTGCGGCCTCGCACTCGAGATATCGCTGATCGGTCTTGCACCGATCGGGCTCCATCGATCGGTCCCGCACCGACCGCGGTAAGCTCACGTAATCGATCGTGCTTTTTGTTATCTGATCGGTCAGCAGACCGATCAAATACACAAGCGTATCACTGGATCGGTCTGGTGACCGATCCAGAGCTTGGTTTTTGCCCAAACCAAGTCCCAAGTCTCCCAAACCAACATCCGGTCAACCTACCTTGACCTGTTGGTACATCATGCTTAGCATCCGGTCACTCCCTTGACCTGCTAAGACTCCCTACCAAGTGTCCGGTCAATCCCTTTGACCCACTTGGACTTTCCTCTTTGTATCAAATATCCGGTCACTCCCTTGACCTACTTGACCTTCTCAACACCAGATGTCCTGATCACCCTTGATCCATCTGGATTTTCCCTTGCCCGGCTTCACTCACCAGGACTTTCACCTAGCTTCACTCACTAGGGTTTTCACCTGACTTCACTCACCAGGATTTCCAATCTGCCTGGCTTCACTCACCAGGACTTCCAAACTGCCTGGCTTCACTCACCAGGACTTTCCCGAATGCCTGGCTTCACTCACCAGGACTTCCACTTTCACCTAGCTTCACTCACTAGGGTTTTCACCTGGCTTCACTCACCAGAATTTCTCGACTGCCTGGCTTCACTCACCAGGACTTCTTCGACTGCCTGGCTTCACTCACCAGGACTTTTCCCCGTGCCAAACTCCCTGTTTGGACTTTCCCCGTGCCAAGTCTCCATACTTGGACTTTCCACGTGCCAAGCTACCTGCTTGGACTTTTCCCCGTGCCAAGTCTCCGTACTTGGACTTTTCCAGTGCCAAGTCTCCATACTTGGACTTTTCGCGTGCCAAGCTCCCTGCTTGGACTTTTCCCGAATCAGGTCAACCAGGTCAACCTTGACCTAAGGTTGCACCTACAATCTCCCAAACACCTATTCTTGTCAAACATCAAGAATACAACTCTCTTCTCGTCAAACATCGTCACAACTCGAGTCAGGTCAACTCGAGTCAGGTCAACCAGGTCAACCTTGACCTAAGGCTGCACCAACAATCTCCCCCTTTTTGATGTTTGACAAAATCCAAAATCAAGTTAGGTTAACCCGATAACCTAACTTAGGTTTTCCAATGTTCTTCCTTGAACATTCTTCCAAAACCTACACTCTCCCCCTTGGGACATCTCTCCCCCTTTTTGACACACATAAAAAAGAGGGAATCAAGGTCAAGAGTTTCTTCCTAATGAAAGTCCCATACCTTTCATTGAAACCCTTAATTTCCCCCTTGATACTAAACTCAACACTCAACTTAGTGACAATCCCATATCACTGATCCTCAAAAGTCTTAAAAACTCTCCCTAAAAGTCAACTTCCCCTTGACAATTAGTTAAGACTCCCCCTAAAGGTCAACTCCCCCTTGACCATTGCACCAACAATGTCTTGGAGAGTTTCAAACCTTTAGAAACCCGAAACTCAACTCCCACAGCTGAAATTTCAGACCACAGTCGAAATTCAAAAATTAAGCTCTGATCGGTCACCGGACCGATCAGGACCCCTCTGGATCGGTCCTCAGACCGATCCAGCCTTCCCTGGATCGGTCTAGTGACCGATCCAAGTTCAGATCAGGCAGTTTCTGATTTCTTCTCTCTCGAAATTCAGAAACTCACAACAAATTCTAGAAAATTCGAAAAATTGTGAAATTTTGAGGATACATTCCTCATACCATATACTGTGAAGGAAAAATAGTTTTCTATGAAAATAACTTCCATTTTTCAATCTTGATACAAAGTTCAAAAGACTTTGAAATAGTTCAAAGTTAAGTAAACTTTGTATCACAATGTTCAATGATGAATGTTATTACTAGAATGGCTTCATCAAGGTTTCTCAAATCAATTTTGAAATGATTTTTAACCCTTTAATTTAGGACCACAATCTTAGGGCTAAATGTACATGACTTGTACATAGGCTTTCCCTATGATCCTCAATTTCTTGAATTAGGCTCATCTAGGTACAAGAACTATGCACCTTGATCCTAACTCATGATCCTAATATCTCACACACATCTAAAGTGTATCAAACACATCCAAGTCAATTTTGATGTGAGATATGGGTTTAGGTCATCTTAGGCTAAGTTCTCATGCATTTTCTAAACACCAATTTGATCTCAATATCAAATTGTGTTTCTATCCTTAAATCAATTTAAATTGATCATTAATGCAAGAGATGATGACATGGCATGAAATAATATCATAAATAGAAGCATGTGCCAATGCCATGATGTCATGGCATAAAGTTTGAAACTTAAATAAACATGACATAAAACTAACCTAAGCATTATCATGACATTTCAAAAGATAAACTTAAATATGATGTCATGACATGTGAGGGCAAACAATCATGGCAAGATTTAGCATGAATAAGACATACCTAGATTACCTATCTAAGTATCCTTAGCCTTAGCTAATACTTAAGCTTTAACCCTTGATTGCCCTAATATGCCAAAATCCTAATTTTGACACTTCTTGAACTCTAGATTCATTCATGCCACTTAAAGATCAAATTTATCCTCAAATCTTGGCATGTTTCATTTTTCCTCAAGAGTTCTCTAGATTTTCCCAAATTGTGCCAATTGAAATTAACATCATCATTTTCCATGATGGCACATTTAACTCTTCCAAGGAGTAAATATTAATGATTGTTCCATTTCATTTTCAAAGGTTCCCAAAAACCTTGAAAATGCTCCTTGAGTGTCAATTTCCTCAAAGTTGGGTTAACTACCCTTCTAATCGGAGTTGACACTCTCTAACCCATCTATGGGGTAGAGAAGATGCTCCTAGGTACCCAATACCTATTTGAGCTCATTGGGTTCACTAAATATTCACTAGGGATAACTTCCCTAGCAACCCTCCTAATGACCCTCTTAGGCTTTAAAGCCTTGGTCATTTGGGACTCATCAAGATCAACTCTAAGGGTGACTCCCCTTGTGACCACTTGGGACTTAGGTTTGTGACCCAAACCTCTCTTGTCCTTTGACTTGGGTTTTTGACCCTTAGACCCTAGAGTTGACTTTTCTAAGTTCTTAAGAGCCTTTTCCAAAGTATCAAGTCTTGACCTCAAGACTTGATTCTCCTTCTCTAATACCTCAAGTTTTAATTTATCATTATTCCTTGAGGTATTTCTAGGCATATGTCTAGATGATTTGGGATTTCTACCTAGGTTCTCCTTAACCTTAGATGAGTTAATCCTAGTGTTATCATTTCTAGCATTGTCCTTATATAGACTAACATGCTTGGCACCTAAGCACATATATCGATTCCTAAGATTATCATGCTTATCATTTTTGACAATTGCAATAAAACTACTAGCATGAGTCTTATTATTATTGCAAGAATGTGCCTTAAATGTTACCTTAGGGTTTGCCTTAGCTCCCCCTATCGACGTGCTCGGTCTCTTGTCATTGTGAGATTGCCTCCCCCTCGGACATTGACTCCGATAATGTCCCCTTCGCTTGCATTGGAAGCACACCACGTGTTCCTTGCCCTTGCGTGTCGGGACTCCGGCTTCCTTGACCTTTGGCGCCGATGGAGTCTTTCTAATCCTCTTTGGACATTTTCTCTTGTAGTGCCCAAATTCCCTACACTCAAAGCACATTATATGCAATTTATTTGAACTTAAATTGCTTGAGTTACTTAGGGTTGAGGATGGATGAATGCTCTCTTCTTCATCCCTTCCGGAGGTAGAAGCTTCTTCCTCTTGCTCCATTATTGAATAAGAACTCTCCTCCTCTTCTTCCTTAGATGTTGAGTAGCCCTCAACTTCTAATTCCTCTCCTGCATGATGTGAGCTACTTGGCTCACTTGACTCCTCTTCATGGCTTGAAGTGGAGTTCTCCTCATGGAACTTTGCCAAGTTGTTCCACAACTCCTTGGCATTGTTGTATCCTCCTATCTTACACAAGATATCACTAGGTAATGAAAATTCAAGGATTTTCGTTACCTCGTCGTTGATTGTGGATTGGTGGATTTGTTCTTTCGTCCACTTCTTTTTCTTGAGAAGTTCTCCCTTTCTATCCACCGGAGGAATAAAACCTACTTGTACACACTTCCAATTTGCTAGGTTAGTCATAAGAAAATACTT
The DNA here is from genome assembly GCF_018446385.1 of Zingiber officinale. Lineage (NCBI taxonomy): Eukaryota > Viridiplantae > Streptophyta > Magnoliopsida > Zingiberales > Zingiberaceae > Zingiber > Zingiber officinale. Next base: position 11,300,968 of record NC_056002.1, read on the forward strand.
CATTCTTACCTTCCAATACGCGAAGTCGCAGCACTCGTAGAAGGGTGGAATCGTGATGTCTTCTCCAAGTCGATCCATTCTCTAGCTTGTGCTCCCCCGGGTGTTAATCCGACGAAAAGCAACCTTGCTCTGATACCACTTGTTAGGATCCTTCGTACGGAGGCTAGAAAGGGGGGTGTGAATAGCCGACCCCAAATTCGCTTTCTTTCTACAAATCGAGTTAGCAGCGGAAATAAAACAGTAGAAAGGAAATGGTGAGAAGATCAAACCTCAAACTCGATGGATGTAACGAGGTTCGGAGATGAACTCCTACTCCTCGGCGTGTCCGTAAGGTGGACGAAGCCTACCAATCCGTCGGTGGATGAGTCCCCGGAGAACTGGCTAATACAATATACTCCTTCTGGGTGGAGAAACCTCGCCACAATGTTTCTTGCACAAGCAAGATAGGAGTACAACAGATACAAGAAAGCAAAAAACAATATGAAACACTTGCTTGCCTTTCTTGTTGACTGGAGTGATGAAGCAGCAGGTGACGAGAATCCATCGAGAAGCTCACGCGAAGCTTCAGTGCGAGGAGCTCAAGAAAGCTCGATAGCGTGTAGGCGAGCTCTAGAGCACAAGCGAAGTTCTAAGGAGGCGGTGGCAACAACGAAGCCATAGCTTCTTTTATACCGCAAGAAAACACGAAGGAATATAGCGTTGCGTCGAACGGCTAGTGCCGATCGGTCCACGCATCGATCGAGTGTGCCCTGATCGGTCCACGATCGATCGGCGCTTTCTCCCGAACTCCGCTAGCTATCGATCATGCTCGATCGGTCGTGGGGACCAATCGGTATGGCTCGATCGGTGCCGACCGATCAGGCTTATTAAGTCGGTTCCTCGCACTCAAGATCGTCACCGATCGGTGGCGGCCGATCAGATATCGCTGATCGGTCTTGCACCGATCAGCCCATGCCGATCGGTCCCCGCACCGATCGGAAGCTCCACGTAATCGATGCGTGCCTTCGTTTGTTATCCGATCGGTCGCAGATCGATCAAATACACAAGCGTATGGATCGATCGGTGACCGATCCGAGCTTGGTTTTGCCCAAACCAAGTCCCAAGTCTCCCAAACCAACATCCGGTCAACCTACCTTGAACTGTTGGTACATCATGCTTAGCATCCGGCCACCCTTGACTGCTAAGACTCCCTACCAAGTGTCCGGTCAATCCCTTTGACCCACTTGGACTTTCCTCTTTGTGTCAAGTATCAGGTCACTCCCTTGACCTACTTGACCTTCTCAACACCGGATGTCCCGATCACCCTTGATCCATCCGGATTTTCCCTTGCCCGGCTTCACTCACGGGACTTTCACCTAGCTTCACTCACTAGGGTTTTCACCGACTTCACTCACCAGGATTTCCACCGCTCGGCTTCACTCACCGGGACTTCCAAACTGCCTGGCTTCACTCACCGGACTTTCCAACTGCGGCTTCACTCACCATGACTTCCACTTTCACCTAGCTTCACTCACTAGGATTTTCACCCGCTTCACTTACCAGGATCACCTTCACTCACTGGACTTCTCCCTTGACCGGCTTCACTCACCGGACTTTTCCCGTGCCAAACTCCTGTTTGGACTTTCCCGTCAAGTCTCCATACTTGGACTTTTCCCGAGCTACCTGCTTGGACTTTTCCCCGTGCCAAGTCTCCGTACTTGGACTTTTCCAGTGCCAAGTCTCCATACTTGGACTTTTCGCGTGCCAAGCTCCCTGCTTGGACTTTTCCCGAATCAGGTCAACCTTGACCTAAGGTTGCACCTACAATCTCCCAAACACCTATTCTTGTCAAACATCAAGAATACAACTCTCTTCTCGTCAAACATCGTCACAACTCGAGTCAGGTCAACTCGAGTCAGGTCAACCAGGTCAACCTTGACCTAAGGTTGCACCAACAGTTGTCGCCTGTCGGCTTGAGTCCAATCGGCTTCATGAGTTCTCCGTCGCCTGTCGACTGAGGGAGACCGTCGGCCGCCACTCCGGGGAACGGGATGAGCAATTAAGGGAAGACTTCGACAATCCCTTGTGTTGTGCGTATCCGTCCGGTGGAAGGAGCAGAACATCGGGGTCCATTTCTTCTTTGGCTTGGGCCAGGCGGCAGCTACCTCTTGCACGTGATACCTGGCATGGGGGGAGCGGATTGCTTTGGCCCTCGGTCCTCTGGGCGGCTGATGAGCAGCGTGATGTTTCCGCTCGGCAGGAGGAGCCCGCTCGGTTGGAGTTTCTTTTTTCCGGGCTGCTTGGGCTTCCTCCACGTTGATGTATTCGTTGGCCCGGTGTAGCATGTGGTCGTAGTCTCGGGGCGACTTTCGGATGAGTGATCAGAAGAAATCCCCATCCACCAGGCCTTGTGTGAAGGCATTCATCATGGTCTCCGAGGTGGCCGTTGGAATATCCATGGCCACTTTGTTGAACCGCTGGATCTAAGCTCGGAGCGATTCACGGGCTTCTTGTTTGATGGCGAACAAACTAACGCTGGTTTTTTGATAGCGCCGACTGCTTGCAAAATGATGGAGGAAGGCCGTTCGGAAGTCCTTGAAGCTTGTGATGGATCCGTCCGGCAGCCTCTGAAACCATCGTTGAGCCGATCCGGAAAGGGTGGTGAGGAAAACTTGACACTTCACCCCATCTGTGTATTGATGCAGAGTTGCAGTGTTATCGAATTTACCTAAATGATCATCCGGGTCGCTGGTTCTATTGTACTCGCCGATCGTCGGAGGCACATAATGCTTGGGCAGAGGGTCTCTTAGAATAGCCTCTGAAAATTGGCGATTAATCCGCTCAGGCGATGCGTCCGCTCGGGGGGCTTTCCCTTTTTTGTCGTCTCGTCTTGGCCTTTCATCAGAAGAAGATCCCCTATCTCGATTGGTTGCTGCGGCCTCAGGAGTGCGGAATAGGGCCCGATGGAATGCAACGGTGGCTGGAGGTGCTTCCGCTCGGCCACCAGATGCTGAGGTTGCTTGCTGCTCTGGCCGCTCGGCTGTTGTCTTCTGTTTTTGCTCCACAAGCTTAGCGGCCCTCAACTCGATCAGAGCGTCGAGTTCCTCCGTGGAGAGCGTTACCGTGTGTTGTCGTCCAGTCTCGTCCATTGTTTCCGTTCGGATGCAGGAGCGTTCCCACAGACGGCGCCAATTTGATCCTGTCCGAATCACTGACTCGGCGCTCCCCGGCTGCTGACGTGGATCTTCGACTGGTTGCACGAACCTCCGGCGAACCTGCACAGAAGTCGGGCCGGAAAGGGGTTCCCGGCGTCGACCCTCTGACGCTCAAGTCAGGTAAGCAAGTAGTGAAAAAAGTGGCTCCAAAGGTGTCCCACGCGTACCTCCGGCGAAGTATAAGGCTCTTTATATAGAGCGGTGGAGAAGCGAGTGTACACCTACCGAGGTGTACACGTGTCAGCGGCCCATACCCCAGTAAGGACTTGTCAGTGAGCTTACCTGACCCATACTGCTACAGTCCAAGCATGTCCTCGATGGGATAGCGGAACCCCCTGTCATAAGATTTGCAGTATGGCCTACATGTGGAACATACCCCCTGTCAGAAAAAGATGTCCCTTGTCCTTTTGCCCTTACTCCCGGGAGAGAGTCCGACCGACCGGTTTCCGCGACATCCGGCCGGACGTATGCGGTGGTTTACTTGGGGAGATTCTTACTCACGTGCTTTGTGGAGACTGTTAGCAGTGCTACCTGATGGCTTTGGCCGAGTGTGCAATCCGATCGGCCCTGCGATCTTGTCCGCTGAGCACCGGAACCCTGACTTTCGACGAGACACCTTCAACCATCAACTAGACACCGCCCGGCCGCCCGGCCGGTTGAACCCGCCCCTCTCCGCCCGACCATCTGCTACTTTGACTTCCATGTGGCGTTGACTCCTCCGGACGGGGGCCCCTGTTCTTACAACCGGATCACAAATCATTATAAAATTATTTTAAAAATTCTTTTAAAAAAATCTTTAAAAAATTATTTTAAAAATTCTTTTTAAAAAATCTTCAAAAAATTATTTAAAAATCCTTTTAAAAAATAGTATTTTAAAAATTATTTTAAAAATACTTTTTAAAAAATCTTTTAAAAATTATTTAAAAAATCCTTTTTTAAAAAATTATTTTAAAAAATATTTAAAAATCATTTTAAAAATTCTTTTAAAAATATTTTTAAAAAAAGTTTAAAAATCTTTTAAAAATTATTTTTTAAAAAAACTTTAAAATTATTTAAAAAATCTTTTAAAAATTATTTTTAACAAAAAGTTTTAAACAAAATTATTTAAAAAATATTTTAATAATTATTTTAAAAAAATGTTTTAAAAATTATTAAAAAAATCTTTTAAACATTATTTTTAAAAAAATGTTTTAAAAATTATTTAAAAAATATTTTAAAAATTATTTTAAAAAATATTTTAAGTTACTTTAAAAATATTTTAAAAAATATTTTAAAAAAATTCTTTTAAAAATTATTTAAATGTTCTAAAAATTATTTTAAAATTCTTTTTAAAATTATTGAAAGAAAATGTTTTTTTTAAAAAATATTTTTAAAAAACCTTTAAAAAAATTTATTTTAAAAAATCCTTAAAAAAATTATTTGAAAAATCTTTATAAATTATTTAATAAATCCTTGTTCAAATTGTTTTAAAAATATTGTAAAAATTATTTTAAAAAATCCTTTTAAATACTTTTAAAAATGATTATATTTTTAAAAATTATTTTAAGAATACTTTTAAAAATTATCTTAAATTTAAAAAAATTACCTAAACTTTAAACTTAATTAGACAAAAATAATAATAATTAACATTTATTTATTTAGTCTAATCTTATATAAGAACTTAAGTTGAATTGATCAGTATCTTAATTTAACCTAATTAAAATATTTTTTAAAATCAAATTTGACTATACATTAAAACATAAATTTAAAATTAACAAAAAAAAATATTAATCTAAAATTTAAAACTGACTTTATCAAAATAGATTAAAATTTAACTTAAACTAAACTTAACTTAAAATTAAATTAAACCTAAATTAATTTAAATAAAAATTAAAATTAAATTAAAACTTAAAACTATAACTTAAAACTTAAAACTTAAACTTAATCAAATACAAGTTCTAAATATTTGAAGTATTTGAAAATTTTTCAAAAATCATTAAATAAAATTATGTTACTCAATCATTTAAAAAAAATAATCAGTGAAAATTAACTCAAACTTTAAGTATTTAATTTTGATAAACATAAATTTAATCATTCTGGTCAATTAATCAATCTAATACTAATTATCAACTAAATTTGAGTACTTTTAATAAATATTTCCTATTAATTTGAAAATAATTACGACTTATTGGTCAAATCAAATTAAGATTAAATTAAACAAACTTAAATGAACAATTATGCCAAATATATGGAGATAATTATAATAAACTGTATAAACATAAGTGTTACTAAATCCTCTAAAACACTGCTAAGGTTTTGAAACTTAACATATCCAAACCTTAGTTTAACCTTAGGAAAAGTGTTGACTTCAGGGGGAGTATTAACTTCAGGGGGAATGTTGATTTTAGGGGGAGTGTTGACTTCAGGAGGAGTGCTGACTTTAGGGAGAGTGTTGACGTCAAGGGAGGTGCTTTTGAAATCTTTTGACCAATTATTTTTATAAAAATATTTAAAAAATCTATAAATATGAAAATATTTTGAAAACCCCTCTCACACTTTATTTGGAAAATATTCTTAAAATATTTTCAAAACCTTTTTAAGCATTTTGAAAACTATTTTACAAATTTATTTAATACAAAAAAAACACTCCATGCTTTTCAAAAATTGTTACGACTTAACATATTTTGAAAAATTATTTTGTTACTTAGTCAACATTTTAAAACTTAAGTTGACAAGGTCTTCTTAAAAGATTTTGGTGCACAATCACGTTTAAATTTTTTTTGAAAAATGTTTTGAAAACTCACCTTCAAACTTTGTGTTCTTTTAAATTTGGGTCAACCCCTAGACACATAAGAAGTTTTACTTGTGGTTAACAAGAAGTCCTAAGAATGTGTCAAGTTAAGGGAGAGACCTGATTGAGAACTAAAAGTAATCTTTAAAAATTACTTTTACAAATATTTGAAACTATGTTTGAAAAATTATTTTAATAATCTTTTACAAAATCTCACTTTGTTTTACAATTTTTTGTGAAACACATTGAAAAATATTTTTAAAAAAATTACTTAAACTTTCAAAAGTTATTGTGAAACCTCACTTTTATCACTTAGAAAATTTGTTTAAAAATTACTTAGAAATTTTATTTAAAGCTTTAATTCAAAAATTCTCTTTACTTAAGTTTTCTTTAATGTTTACTTAGAAATTTTTTTCCTCAATCATTTTAAGAAAAAAATACGTTGAAAGTAGGTGGACGGGTTTTTTCGAGCGGTCCTTGCTTCTGATCTGACCATCTAGATGTACGATCACCGAGCGACTAATTGGTCACTTTTGACTTCTCCCACCTTATCGTCCACTGGGAACTTAATCTTCTGGCAGTAGGTGGACACTACCCCTCAAAACTCATTGAGGGCCGGTCGACCTAAGATAACGTTGTAGGTTGACGATGCGCCTACCATAATGAAGTTTATGGTCCTTGTCCTCTTCAGGGGCTCCTCGTCGAGTGAGATGGCCAGCTTGGTCTGGCCGATCAGTAACACTTTGTTGCGCGTGAAATCGTAGAGCGGGGTCGTCATTGATAGTAGTTCGCTCTGGTCGATTTGCAACTGATGGAATGTCTTTTTGTATATAATGTTCACCGAGCTCCTTGTATCAACAAAAGTTCGATGGATTGTATAATTGACAATTACCGCTCGGATGATTAGTGCATCATCGTGAGGAATTTCCACTGCCTCTAAATCTCTAGGGCCAAAACTGATCTTGGGTCCTTCAGGTCTCTCCCTACTGCAGCCAATAGTATAGATCTCGAGTCACCGAGCATGCGACTTCCTTGCTTGGTTAAAGTCTCCGCCGATCGGCCCACCGGTTATCATTCTTATCTCTCCCTGGGCGGTGTTACTCCTGTTCTCTTCCTCCCACATCGACGGTTTGTTACGCTCGGCAGAGACTCTGGCGAGACTTGGATTGTTCCCACGCTGAGGTCGATGATGGCGTGGTTCGGCTGTTGTCTTGTCTTCTTCCCATCGGCCGGTTGATTGGTGCCTTTGTCGCCGATCAGGTGATGGGGATCGACGACGATATCCCCGTAGGGCCAGCCTACTAGCTGCCAGGTCGTAGCAGTCCTGGGTGTTGTGCATTCCTGACTTGTGAAAGGAGCAGAACATTGGCGTCCACATCTTGCCTTTTGCAGCCTTTAAACCAACGACCGCCACATGTTGCACGACACGTGTCCTAGGCTCATTCGGTGGAGCTCCTCCTGATCAAAGCCCCTTGGGGGTTGATGACTACTCGACTGTCGCTGTTCAGACACTCCTGCTGGTTCGGCGGGCATCTCCTTCTTCCTTGCCGCCTGGGCCTCTTCTATGTTGATGTATTCATTGGCCTTCTTTTGTAGGTGACCAAAGTCCCTCGGCGGCCTCCGAATGAGTGATTGGAAGAACTCTCCTTCAGTGAACCCTTGGGTGAAGGCGTTCACTAACATGTCCAAGGAGACTTCCAAGATGTCCATCGCCACCTAATTGAAGCGCTGAATATAGGCCCTTAATGCCTCTCAGGGCCCCTGCTTCAATGAGAATAGATTCACACTTGTTGTCTTCTGATGGCGGCGACTACTAGCAAAGTGATGAAGGAAAGCCGCTCGGAAGTCTTTGAAGCTATAGATTGAGTTGCTTAGCAACCGCTTGAACCAACGTTGTGTCGATACAGATAAAGTGGTGAGGAAGGCTCGACATTTCACCCCATCCGTGTACTGGTGAAGTGTGGTCGCGTTATCAAACTTGGCCAAGTGGTCGTTGGGGTCGGGCGCTCCATTATATTCCTCGATTGTCAATGGAGTGTAATGTTTCAGCAGAGGGTCATTTAGAATCCCCTCTGAAAATTGTTGATTGACCCGCTCGGACGAAGTATCCTCTCTGGATGTCTTCCTTTTCCTTATGTCTCAAGCAAGTGCTTCATCCGAGGAAGATCCCTAGTCTCTGTCTGCTCGGGCCCTCTCTTCTGCTGGAGTCCATAACGATGCTTGGTGGAATGGGACTGACGCATGAGGGGCTTCCCCATAGGTGTCGATCGACCTCTTGTTCAGTTCCCGAATGGAAGTTGTTCCGCTCGGTCCCCTCACTCAGTTTGGCGACCTGCCGCAGAGGCTGCAGGCTCTTGCGCTTGATGCTTGGACAGCGCATGTTGTTGATGTTGTTCCACTATCTTCGCCGCTCGGGCCTATATCAGCATGTCGAGCTCCTCTTGCGTCAGCATCACCGTTGTGAATCGTCCGACGTCTTCCATCTTCTCGTTCAAATGTAGGTTACATTCCCACAGACGGTGCCAAAATGATCTTGTCCGAAAGTGTGAAGCTTGAAAGCCGGGGATGTGGCAGTTCCGCTGACTGGATGAAGATCTCACTCCTATCTGCAAAAAAAAAAAAAACCAAACCATAGAAGGGGTCCCTGGCATTGGCCCTCCGACGCTCAAGTTCGAAACAGAAGAAGAGGAATCGAAAATAATAAGGATAGAGATGAATCTTGCCTTTCTTCGTACCTAGCATACTGTTCTATACCTTTCTTAGTGACCTTCCACCTTCCCCTATTTAATGATATTAATTACTGAAAGAAGGTATTTTTGTCTTGGCTTCTTCATATTATGGAGTATTCTCCTTTATTTTCTCTTCTCCTTATTAAATATCTCGATTTTTTCTTCTTTTATTATTTTATCGATTTATTACTAATATGTATAATGCCAATGTCATACCCCGAGTTGGACGGGTGGTCCACTCGGCCCGATCTCCTATCGACCGGGTTGATCAGACGCTGGTTCATCCAGATGGCTAGTTAGACAATGGTTCTTCTAATCGACCGATGTAGCATTTTCTCGCTCGGGTCATACGGACGAGCCCTGCTTACACCTTAGTATTGACTACCTTAACTTTAATCTACATCGTGATAATTAACCCATATTAAATAAGTTCTTTCTTATTATCGCATCAATGATTGTAGAGCAAGCTCAAGCCTATTTGAGATTGAGAAAAAAAAAATAGATTTTTATATTATTTTTTAAAAATAATTCTCACACTTTTTCATCGGGAGTTAGACGACAACATGGATTTAATAAAAAAATAAACGCGGTCTTAGTCGTTGTAATGCAAATCCTTATTTATAAAAATGCCGATGAAAATCACACGAGTATACTGAAATCTAATTCAGAACTTATGCTGAAAGAAGAATTGTAAACTTTTATATGCTAGGAGTACTACTACTGTCTTTAGGGCAACAAGTGTATAAATATTCTATAAATTATGAACACATAAAAATTATAATATGAACAAGAACTTGTTGTACACTCTTAGCAAGTATAAGCATTTAGTAACTTAAATCATAAAAATATAAATTTTACAGTATTATATAATATATTATTATTTTCTATAATATATCTCAAAGATAATAAATATATAATTCACTTAACTAAAAATAAGTATATTAAAAATTATTTAAAAATAAAAAAAGATAAAAGCATATTGAATTACTTAAATGAAAACTGAAGAGAACAGTCTTTTCAAAAAAAGAATAATATTGAGGACATAAAAATAATGAAATGAGATAATAATAGAAAGAATCATGTTCCGTCCTTAACTCATCATCATCAAACAAAAAAAGTAAATAAATAAAAAACATATATATATAAAATGACAAAACTCAATACAAATTTCTAAACAATATAAATCACAAGACCAAACTAGTCATTTACATTTATCAAGAACTAAAATATTAAATGAATAAAAAGAATCATGTCCCTGTCCTTAAAGAGCAGATCCTCTGGATCATAAAAAATGGTCCAGGGGATGGTTCCTTGGCTTGGATTGGTTCAGGAGATGGTCCCCATTCATAAAATAGGTGGGGACCATTCATCTCTACCAATCCAGATCAAGGGACCATCCCCTGGACCACTTTTTGCAGTCCAGAGGATCTGGGCTGCCGTCCTTAACTCATCATCCTCAAGCACAAAAAGTAAATAAATAAAAAACATATATACAAAATGACAAAACTCAATACAATTTCTAAAAAATACAAATCACGAGACCAAAATAGTCATTTACATTTATCAATAACTAAAATATTAAATGAGCTATTTTAGGCGAAAAAATAAGCTATATTTTTCATCACCTAAAATAGAAGTAAATGATAAAATGAAGATAAAAAGAAAATTAAAAAATTTATGATGATAAATATATCTAAATAAAAATTAAACTTAATGTCTATCAAGGAAATAAAATGATAGAGATATCTATCTTATTATTGCTAAAAAATAATAAAATCATTCATTTTGATTGAACACAATACGCACGAATGGACTTAATCAAGCAAAGAGCATAATAGTACCAATTGGATCAACATGACAACATTAGGTATTGTTTTTTTTTTCCCAATTTCAATGAGCAAGGGAAGGAAAAAGAGAAAGTTGGAAAAATGGAAAGAGGAGGGACTCGAAAAAAACTAACATTTTATTTTTCATTATATGGATAACATTATATCGGGAGCAAAAACAAGACCTACATATGATATTTATTAACTTAGAAAAAACTTATGATAGAGTCCTAAGAAAAATTATATGGAGAATTTTAGAAAAAAGAGGTATTAGCGTAACATATATTGAACTAATTAAGGATATGTATGAGAATATAACGACCAGAGTAAAGACTTCAGCCGGAGTAACTGAAGTATTTCCAATAAAGATAGGGTTACATCAAGGATTAGCTCTAAATCCCTATTTTTTTACACTAATTATGGACGAACTCACTGTGCACATTCAAGACACAGTACCGTGGTGCGTATTGTTTGCAGATGATATTATTTTGGTAGATGAAACACGTGAAGAAGTAAATGCTAAACTAGAATCTTGGAGGAAAACACTAGAAGGGAAAAGTTTTAAACTTAGTAGATTAAAGACAAAATATATAGAATTTAAGTTTAGCAATATTAGAAGTAATGCAACAATTATTAAGATAGGAGATGACGAGTTGTCCGGAACTGAGAGATTTAAATATTTAGGATCATTTTTGTAAAATGATGGAGGGATTGAGAGAGATGTCTTACATAGAATACAAGCAGGATGGGTGAAATGGAGGGGAACATCGAGTGTTTTATGCGACCGTAAAATACCTCTTAAACTTATAGGTAAGTTCTATAAAACCGTAGTTAGACCTGCTATGTTATATGAGGCTGAATGTTGGGCTATGACTCAAGCACATGAGCAGAAGATGAGAGTTGCAGAGATGAGGATGTTAAGGTGGATGTGTAGACATACGAGGATGGACAAAATAAGAAATGAGAGCATTAGAGAGAAAGTTGGAGTTGCATCTATTGAGGAAAAACTTCGAGAGATACGTTTAAGATGGTATGAACATGTACTTAGACGACCAATAAATGCTCCAGTTAGGCGATGTGAAACTATGATAAATATGCATATCAAACGAGGAAGAGGAAGATCAAAAAAGACTTGGTTAGCAACAATAAAATAAGATAAAATTTATTTAAATATCGATGATGATAGAATAGGAGATAGACCTCAATGACGTAAAATGATTCATACAACCAACCCAACCTAGTGGGAAAAGACTTGCTGTTGTTGTTGTTATTGGATAAAATTTTTTTAATTCATGGTGGCAAAAAAAAAAGAAGGAGAATACGCTCGCCCCAGCGCCCCCGTCCCAGGTCCAACACAGAGGAGGTAAATCACGGGCGGCTACTAGCCTTTGGAATAGTGACTTGCACATAAGGGAGACATTTATCTCGGCTTTGTTGAGATTCAAACCCCATACCTCATGGTGGTAACACCTCATGTGCTAGCCACTAGACCCATCCGAGGGGACAAAAAAAACTGTATGGGTAAACTTTTTATAGTGACCGACACCATCGTCGAAACTACCCCTTATCAAAAACCCCCAAAGGGATTTTTGGGTGAACGGTACCACTTAATTGATAAGAGCCTGCGCAGGGGGGTGCTCGAACCTGGCACCTCAGTCAAAATGTACAACGTCATAACCAGAGCACCCCTGGTTCGATTGTAAAATTTTTTTAATTCATGTGGCAAAAAGACGATTCGCTCGCCCCCAGCGCCCCGCCAACCCGTCCCTAGACCAACATGGAGGAGGTAAATCACGGGTGGCTACTAGCCGTTAGTGCAAATGGCCAAGACATGGGGGAGGTTATGCTCGGTCACGCCGAGTTTCGACCCCAAGACCTCATGTGGCAATACCCAATAAAAAAAAACATTTAATTCATTGTGCAAAAAGACGGGTCCCGCCGCCCAGCGGCCCCCTAGGCCTGGCCCCACAGGGATCCTAGGAGGAGGTAAATCAGCGGTGAATGCTGGCCCGGGTAAAGCGTGGTGTCTCCGGAATTTAACACAGCCGACCCAAATTATTCATCTGGTGCGCGTCCGTGGACCTTCGACCCTACGACTCATTGTGCAAGGATGCCACGCCTTAATCGGGTGATCCAGCCCGCGGGGGTAAAAAAAAAAAAAAAATTTAATTCATGTTCTTATGATTAGAGGAGAAAACGTCACCAACAAAGATGAAATGTAATGAGAGAATAGTAGGATTGAAAGATATCAAAGAGGAATATATTAGATCTTATAAAATAATAAATATATATTAAAAATAAATTTAAAGTATTAAAAAAGAGAGTCTCTTTTGTTTGTAAAACTTTGATAGAAGATGTGATCATACAAATCTTTTCTCACATGCGTATATATATCAAAATATATTCATTATATTAAAAATAATGACTTCTAATAAAAATTGGGATGCCTAAGCATCCATCCTATGATCATATTTAATATAATAGAGTCCGAGCATATCTTTTTCATATTTTATCATCTATATTAATAGTTAGTAGTCATTCATGATTTATTTTTTCTACGTTAACATAAAAATAAATTGACATAAATAATAAAGATGAATAAATCATCTTTTATCACATATTTAACATAATAGAGGTGAAAGGTATATATTTATACTTAGAGAGATCATGTCATTACTACTTATTCGCTCCCCATTTTCATACTCCTGTGCTTCTTGCATTGAAAAAAATTGAGGGGGCGGCTGCTCCATTTACCTTTACGTTGGCTCTCATCATTGCATATATTGATTATAATAATTATGATAGTATATTTAATAAACAATAGTCTTTTATATATTTTTATTTGATTTTTATAGAAAAATAATAAATGATAATTGTAATGATTTTTATAGAATTGTGACATATGATTTTAAGAGATTTAATTTTTTTTTAAAAAAATATTATGTGGTAACGGTGGTGAATTTAATTTGATTGGAATAAAAAAATATTCTCATTGAACAAAACTTTTGGAAAGTATTAAGGAAATGCCTTTGATTTTTCGATTTTGTACTGAAATTGAAAGAAACTCTTTCTATATCATTTTAATTCATTTTTTTTTATCTCAAAGTTGATGAAATTAGCATATTGTCACATTTTCCCCTAAAAATTGCAAATGTGAATTCACTTATCTGATTTTTTTATTTTTTTTAATGCTCTTATTTCTTAGACTAGGTGGGAAAAAAGAAGCCATTAGGAAAACTTAGAGAAAATTATTTTCCATTAGGAAAACTTAGAGAAAATTATTTTCCATCCAGACGGATAAAAAAAATAAAAAATAATCCACAATGAATTTGTAAATCCGTCTACCTATTAGATAAATAAAAAAAAATATTTTATTTTTTAACAAAATAAATAAGAATTTGTTTATAATTTTTATTTTCATCATCCTTCCAAATAAACAGGGAGGTAGAATCGTATCGCCCTCAAATGATAAAAGCAAAACCACCGGAATATTAAACAACTGTTAATGTCTATCCTTAATGAAACCAAGAAAGCCCTCTGGCCCGGTAGAATGGTTAGATCTTCCACGATTAAAGGATCTAAAATTTGAATCTCAATTATGCTAAAAAATTTTCTTAATAAGAAACGGATCTAAAAATATCAATTATTTAAATGAGTTTCTATAAGTGTTTCTTAATTTATTTTGATGGGCTGAAAATTTTAAAATACTCCACGATTAATCAGATACCTAAATTAAAAAAAATTAATATCTAAAAAAGTTTTTTTATGAGACCGGATTCATCATCTGTTTTTTTATCAGTCACTGTCGAAAATAAAAGTTTTAAGAAACTCGAAGCTATTATAATTTTCCGCACTTTCTGAAAAGAAAAATATATAATAAAAATTTATTAAATATTTCAACCCTCAGTATTCCTTGGTCTTCTTTGAGTGCTGTGGCTGGAGCATACTCGTTTCATCTGCCACGGGACGTAACCCTGATTCTTTATCCTCAAATCATGTGTCTCCGTGTCTCTTTATTGATAAGATGATCATGATATGCTTAAAATATATATAACATTTTTGAAATATGATATTCTTAAAAAATATGTAACATTTTTGAAATATGATTTGATCCATCTGATCAATGAGCGAAACAGAAAGAACACATAATTTCCACCGGACGAGTGGATGGGAAAAGGCAAAACTTCAACTCTTCAAGCCGTCTCTCTGCCTCTCTACGTGTTCATCGAGTATCTGTAACACTACACTACATTCCACCTGAGGAGAGACAAGGAGAGGAGTAAAGAATCAATTTAACTTTTTATCACATTGATCACCTCCATATTCAATCGTTGTCCATCTCTATACCAACTTCTTCGTTAAATTTTTATGCATTAATGAACTAGCTCTTCTTGTATCAACGTCATCATTGTGAATCATTTAGTATCTTCCATCTTCTCATTCGGATGCAGGTTATCTTCCCACAGGAAGCGTTAAAATGATCCTATTCGAAAGTGTGAAGCTGGAAAGCTGGGGATGTAGCGGCCTCATTGACCGACTGAGGACCTCGATCCTCTCTGCAAAACAAGTAACGTCAATGCCGAACCAGGGAAGGGGTCTCGGGCGTTGGCCCTCCGACTCTCAAGTCAGTCACCGGAATGTGAAGAAAAGTGGAGCAACTGTAGAACTATGCGCAAACAGTAGATAATGTATATCTCCGTCAGTGATAGACCCCCTTTATATAGATCCCTGGTAGGCGACGTGCATGCTTCTCGAGGCATGGACACACTCTCCGATATGTCCTATGAAAGAATCTGTCAGGAAAGTACCTCTGACAACATATCTTAACAGGGCATACATATTCCTGACGAGACAGTAGAAACTTCCGTCATATGATTCGTCTGTCGACCATACCTTGTGTCAGTGGCACTACCTTCCAAAAGCATGTTGAGAGATACTACAGTGGTCCTGTTGCTGGGCCGAACGGGGTAGCTCAGAACCTGAAGGAAGCGGAGGCCTCCTTGAATGCCGAGCGGGAGGCTTGGTCGGCCAAGCGGTGTGCAGTGAAGGCCTAGCTCGACGACAAGGATGCAGAGCTGGCCACTTTGAAGGCGGATTTAGAGGCGTCTCGGTCGGCACTAGAAGTTTACCAAAGCGCGGAGTCCAGCCGGTTCGAGGTGCAGAAAAAGGCTTACCTTCGCTCGGACATTAATGACTAGGTTGCCCATTCGACGCATCTTTTTATTTGATGTCACTCCTTCGTGCTGCACCGTTCAATACTTCCTTGTTTTATTTTTCGACTTGTTTGTCCCTGCGTTGCCGCTCAGGATCGAGTAGGACTACGAACCACTTATCATTTTACGCTACGCTCCATGGTCCACCTGTCGACATCGTACTACTTGCTTGGATAAGCCATTTTTCGTTGGTCTCGGGTTTATAGCTGCCTCTCGGCTGTTGAAGACGAAGACTTGGATTTAAGGTCGTTGCTAGACCGTTGACATGCGTAGACGAGGATTTAAGGTCGTCACTAGACCGTTGACATGCGTAGACGAGGATTTAAGGTCGTCACTCGATCGTTGACGAAGACTAGGGTTTAATGTCGCCACTCGACCGTTGACATAGACAAGGGTTTAAGGTCGCCGCTCGACCGTTGACGTAGACAAGGGTTTAAGGTTGCTGCTCGACCGTTGATGACGACAAGGGTTTAAGGTTGCCACTCGACAGTTGATGACTACAAGGGTTTAAGGTC
This sequence comes from Zingiber officinale, assembly GCF_018446385.1. Lineage (NCBI taxonomy): Eukaryota > Viridiplantae > Streptophyta > Magnoliopsida > Zingiberales > Zingiberaceae > Zingiber > Zingiber officinale. The sequence continues at coordinate 11,317,215 of NC_056002.1, forward strand.
GTCGCTCGACCGTTGATGACGACAAGGGTTTAAGGTCGTCACTCGACCGTTGATGACGATAAGGGTTTATGGTTGTCGCACAACTGCTGATGACGATAAGGGTTTAAGGCCGCCACTCAACCGTTGATGACAACAAGGGTTTAAGGTCGCCACTCTGTTGGAACCTTAACCTCGCTAGAGGGGGGTGAATAGCATCTCACCCAAACGCCGCTTCCTAAACTCGTTAGTACGCAGCAGAAATACAAAAACAATACTAACAATAGAAAGCTAACTCCTAAGCACTAAGCAAGAAGAATACCAATCAAACCTTAATATGTTTGGTTACGTGATTCGGAGATAACTTGCTTCTATTCCACAACATATTCATAAGGTGGACGAAACCTCAATCCGTCGGTGGATCAATCCTCGGAAAACCTATGGCTAGCACGATCTCCTTGTGGGTGGAGAAACCTTGCCACAAACTTGATCACATACACACGGATCACACACAGGAGCTTGGAAGACTACTAATAGGGGTTAATCATCTCTATTTCATCAACCATGCCCAAGCACCCCGAGTTCTATTAAATAGAGCTCGATAGGAAACATCAAGCTATTTTCCCGCCACTAGTCGACTGGTAAAAACACCAGTCGACTGGTCCTAAGTGAAATTCAACCGTTACAGGCCAACAACTCGATACCAGTTGACTGATGAAAATACTAGTAGACTGCTCCACATGGGTTAAGCAAACAGATGCATTCTATTTGCTACTAATTGACTAATGAAAATACTAATCAATTGCTCCACATGGATTAAGCGAACAGAGGAATTTTGTTCGCTACCAGTCGACTGATGAAAACACCAGTCGACTGCTACAGTAACTGCTATAGTACTGCTATAGTACCTGCTGCAGTAAACCCTAAACCTAGGATTTTATCCTAAGTATAATCTCTCATGCATTCGTCCTTACCCGCACAACCTAGACCTACCCTTCTAGCCTTCTCTATCAGCCTCGCGTCCCTTGGATGCCTCCCCATCCTTCACATCTTGCCTTCTGGAGCTTCCATCGGCCTTGTCATTGTTGTCAGGTCTTTCTTTGCCAAGAGGTCACACCTCCGGGACTTCATTCATTGTCAAGTCACACTTGGACTCTCCTTGTTGTACCTATATCCTAGATATTCACAATACATATCAAATACAATAATAAACCTAACTTAAACCTTTGCCCAAATATCAAAAACCTAGGGTCACACTAGATTGCTCCAACATGCTCGACCATTGGTGAAGACTAGGATTTAACGTCGTCGCTCAACGGTTGCAATGTGTAGACTAGGATTTATAATCGCCGCTCGACCTTTAACTTGGTCGATCAGCTCAAGAGTCTGGAAAACATGTGTTTTTATTCATATTTGTCCTGCATCCAGAAGGCACACATACATATATACAGGTACATCTATATTTACTCATGCACCTATCACCCGACCCGACCCTATAGGGTTAGAGATGATTCGCGTTCCATGGTCGCTCAAGCCATCTTCCGACTTCGTCCTCCAGGTAATAGGCTCTTGAGTAAAATTTCTGCACTATCTTATAAGGTCCCACCCATGGTGCCTCAAGCTTGGTGGCGTTGCCTACTGGTTTTATTCTCTTCCACACCAGATTGACGACCTGGAAAGACCTCGAGATCACCCTTCAGTTGTAGTTCTGCTTCATCCACTGTTAGTACACCACCAACCGAACGACAGCTTTATCCGGTGCTTCGTCTACCAAGTCGAGTTCCATTAGCCTTCGCTCAGCGTTCCTCTCGTCGTAGAGTTGCATCCGATCGGATTCTACTCCTACCTCGACAGGACCACCACCTCGCCGTCGTACACTAGCTGGAATGGTGTGATGCCAATCGCCTCTTTTGGTGTCATGCGAAGAGCCCACAGGATATTGGGGAGTTTATCGACCCAGCTACCCCTGCGTGGTTGAGCCGAGCTCGTAGTCCTCTAAGGATCTCCTAGTTGGTGACTTCCGCGTGACCATTGCTTTGGGGATATGCCACTGAGGTGAAGGCCTGCTAGATGCCATAGCCTTCGCACCACTCCTTGAACCTCCAACCAGCGAATTGCCTCCCATTATTCGAGATGAGCTAGCGGGGGATGCTGAACCGACACAGGGGGTTTGCTAAATGAATTTGATAACCATCTGTTCACTTATTTTAGCTAGCGGCTCGGCTCCACCCACTTTGAGAAGTAATCCATCGCGACGAGCAAGAATCTCTGTTAATCAGTCACTATTGGAAATGGTCCCACAATGTCCATACTCCATTGGTCGAACGAGCAAGACACTGTAGATTCCTTCATCTCCTCGGTGGATCGGTGTGAGATATTGTGATACTTTTGGCTGAACATGCATGTGGCTACTATCCGAGCGACATCCTCTTGAAAAGTGGGCCAAAAATATCCGGCCAAGAGAATCTTTCGAGCCAACAAACGACCGCTCGGATGACTTCCACAGGAGACTTGGTGCACCTCCTGAAGGATGTACTCTGCGTCCTCTGGTCCAACGTACTTGAGCACGGGCCTAGAGAAGACTCTCTTATACAGCTAATCCCCGACCAAGGTGAATTGTCCGACCCTCTTTTTCAATAAGCGGGCCTCTTCCTGATTAGAAGGTGTAACACCGATGGAGGCTCCAGTTGCTCGAGAAAGTTATCCCCTCCATCCTATCGATATGCACCACCAATGAGACTTTCTCGATCGGTTGCTCTATCATGATCGTCGATAATGAACTGACTAACTTAGCCAACTCATCTGCCGCCTGATTCTTTGCCCGAGGAATCTTATATATAAGGACTTCTTGGAAATTCACTTTCAGCTTCTTGAAGGCTTCTGTGTATAGCTTGAGTATGAAGCTGCTTATCCTGAACATCTCTGATAGCTATTGAGCGACCAACTGAGAGTCCGAGTGAATGAGGAATTTTATGGCTCCGACATGTCGCGCTGCCTATAAGCTGGCTATCAATGTTTCATATTCAACTTCATTATTGGTGGCTCGATAATCTAGCCGAACGGAAAGTTGCATCCGATCCTCCTGCGGTGAAATTAGTAGTATATCGATCCTGCTGCCTTGTCAGGTGGAAGAACTGTCAACATATACTCCAAGTTGCTTCTGGCTCAACGTTCTGGACCTCTGTGATGAAATCAGTCAAGACTTGAGAGTTTTGATTGTCGTTCGGGATTAATATTGTATGTCAAATTCACTTAGCTCGGTTGTTTCACTTAGCTCGGTTGTCCACTTGATCAGCCGGCTGGATGCCTCTAGGTTGAGGAGGACTCTTCCCAGGGCGCTATTGGTGATCACGATGATCGGATGTGCTAGGAAGTTCGGGCGGAGTCTTCGAGCGGCTAGCACCAACACATAAGCTAACTTTTCAAGACAGGTGTAGCGGGACTCTGCATCTTTCAATATATGGCTAAAAAAATACATGAACTGTTGTTCATGATTATTTTGCCTAACTAATGCCAATCCAACCGCATACTCGGTGGACGACAGGTAAATCTAGAGTGGGTCACCAACACTCAGCTTAGCTAATACAAGCAAAGAGTTAAGGTACTTTTTAAGCTCTTCCAACGCCTGGTCACACTCCGTGTCCCATTGAAATTTTGTAGCTCGACGCAGCACTTTGAAGAATGGATGACTTCGGTCGGATGACTTGGAGATGAACCTTGACAGTGCGGTGATCCGTCCGGTCAGCCGTTAGGCCTCCTTCAAGTTGCGGGGCAGTGACATGTCTTCTCGGGCCTTTACCTTGCTTGGATTTGCCTCGATCTCTCGCTCGGTGACGATATATCAGAGGAAACGACTACTCTTTGTGCTGAACAGACATTTGCTTGGGTTCAACTTTATCCTGTATGCCCTTAAGGTTTGACATGTTTCTTCAATATTTGCACAAAGGTCAGCAGCTCGGAGGGATTTTATTAATATGTCATCAACATATACCTCTATGTTGTGGCTGATCTAGTAGGTGGCGCCGATGTTCTTTAATCCGAACGACATGGCGTTGTAACAGTATGTTCCATTGACTGTGATGAAGTTGACCTTTTCTTGATCCTCTCGGGCGAGCGACATTTGATGGTAACCCTGGTATGCGTTGAGTATGCAGATCAGCTCGTAGCCCGTCATAGAGTCCACCATCTGATTTATCTGGGGCAGTGGATAGAAATCCTTTGGGCAATCCTTGTTCAAGACCCACCATTTGTTGCATGGCTTGAAGACCAGCACGACATTAGCAAGCCAGCTCAGGAATTGGACCTCCTGTATATGGCCGACCTCCAGCAATTTCTCTATCTCCGTCTGGATGATCAGGTTTTGCTCCGTGCTAAAGTTCCTTTTCTTTTGCTTCATCGGCAAAGCGTCCGGCCGGACATGAAGTTCGTGATGAGCCATGTTCGCCGAGATACTGGGAAGCTCATGTGTCGACCAGGCGAACACATCGTCGTTTTGTCTAAGGAGACGACCAACTCTGCCTTCTTCTCGCATTCCAGGTCGGCAACGATGAAGGTGTTGCTTCCGACCGGCTAGGGTGGATTTGAACCTCCTCTTCTTCATAAACCAATGTAGGAGGTTTCTCCATGATAGCGTTCACTTCCAAGCATAGATTCTTCCGAGCAGCTCTTGCTTCTGATTTGACCATCTCAACGTAGCATCGCCGAGCGACCAACTGATCACCCTTGACTTTGCCCACCTTATTGTCCACTGAGAATTTGATCTTCTGGAAAAAGGTAGATACCACCACTCAAAACTCGTTGAGTGCTGGTCGGTCTAATATGACGTTCTAGGCCGACGACGGGTCCACCATAATGAAATTGGTGGTTCATGTTCTCTTTAGTGGCTCCTCTCCAAGCGAGATGACCAACCTGGCTTGGCCAACACTTCATTACCCGTGAAACCGTAGAGCGGGGTCGTCATGGGCATCAACTCACTCCGGTTCATTTGCAGCTGATCGAACATCTTCTTGAATATGATGTTCACCAAGCTCCCTGTATCAACAAAGGTTCGGTGAATAATGTAATTGGCGATTACCGCTCGGATGATCAGTGCATTGTTATAAAGGATCTCCACTCCCTCTAGGTCCTTCGGGCTGAAGCTGATCTGGGGTCCTTCGACCCTCTCCTTGCTATAGCCAACAGCGTGAATTTCAAGTTGTTGAGCGTGCGACTTCCTTGCTCGGTTGGAATTAACAATCATTCCTATTTCTCCTCGAGCGACATTGCTCCTATTCTCCTCCTCTCGAGATGAAGGCCTACTCCATTCAACAGGTGCTCTGGAAGAACTTGGGTTGTTTCCTCGTTGGGGTTGATGATGGCGCGGCTCAGCCGTTGTCCTTTCTTCTTCCCTTCACCCGGTTGATCGGCGCCTGTGTCTTCGCTCAGGAGATGGTGGCTGACGGTGATACCCACTCAGGGCTGGCCTGCTGGCTATTGGCGTCAAGTCATAGTAGTCCCGGATATTGTGTGTCGCCGACTGATAGAAGGAACAAAACATCGGTATCCATATTTTGCCCTTTGCAACCTTTAGGCGATTGACTGCCACATGCGGCACCGCATGTGTTCAGTGCTCATGGTGTGGCTGGCTCCTCCCGATCGAGGCCCCTTAGGGGATTGTTGGCTGCTTTGTTGCCGCTGTTGAGATGCTCCTGAAGGCTCGACGAGCGTCTCCCTCCTCCTTGCCGCCTGAGCTTCTTCCACGTTGATGTATTTGGTGGTCTTCTTTTGCAGGTGGCTGAAGTCCCTCGTCGGCTTTCAGATGAGTGATCAGAAGAACTCCCCTTCGGTGAGCCCTTGGGTGAAGGCATTCACCAACACGTCTAAGGAGACCGCTGGAATATTCATGGCCACCTGATTGAAGCGCTAGATGTAGGCCCTTAATGCTTCTCTGGACCCTTGCTTCAGTAAGAACAAATTCACGCTCATCTTTTGGTGGCGGCTGCTGCTGGTGAAGTGGTGAAGGAATGCTGCCCAGAAGTTCTTAAAGCTATGGATTGATCCATCTGGCAATTTCATGAACCAGCGCAATGTTGATTCGGAGAGAGTGGTGAGGAAGACTTAACATTTAATTTCGTTGATGTACTAATGAAGTGTGGCCGCATTGTCAAATTTGGCCAAGTGGTCGTCTGGGTCGGTGGTTCCGTTGTACTCTCCGATCGCCAGCGGAGTGTAGTGCTTTAGTAGAGGGTCGTTCAAAATCTCCTCCGAAAACTACTAATTGATTCGCTCAGGCGAATCATTCTCCCTGGGTGCCTTCCCTTTCCTTGATTCTTGAACAGGCACGTCGTTTGAGGAAGAACCCTGGTTCTTGTCCGCTCAGCCCAATTCCTCCGATAGGGTCCTGAACAGCGCTCGGTGGAAGGGGATAGGCTCATTGAGCGCTTCCCCATATATACCAGCCAACTTCTTGCTATTACCTCGAGCGGATACTCGGTCCGCTTGGTCACCGTGTTCGGCTGGTCAGCTAGCGGCTGATGCTGCGGGCTCCTGTGCTTGACATTTGGCCAACGTCTATTGTTGTTGCTGCTCTACTATCTTGGCTGCTCGAGCTTGTACCAGCATGTCGAGCTCCTCTTGCATCAACGTCACCATTGTGAATCGTCTAGCGTCTTCCATCTTCTCGTTCGGATGCAGGTTATCTTCCCACAGAAAGCGCCAAAATGGTCCTGTTCGAAAGCGTAAAGTCGGAAAGTTGGGGATGTGGCGGCCTCGTTGACCGACTGAGGACCTCGATCCTCTCTGAAAAACAAGTAACGTCAGTGCCGAGCCAGGGAAAAGGGTCCTCGGCGTTGGCCCTGCGACGCTCAAGTCAGTCACCAAAATGTGGAGAAAAGTGGAGCAACTGTAGAACTATGCGCAAACAGTAGATAATGTGTATCTCCGTCGGTGATAGACCCCCTTTATATAGATCCCTGGTAGGCGACGTGCATGCTTCTCGAGGCATGGACACACTCTCCGATATGTCCTATGAAAGAACCTGCCAAGAAAGTACCTCTGACAACATACCTTAACAGGGCATGCATATCCCTGACGAGACAGTAGAAGTTTTCGCCGTACGATTTGCCTGTCGACCATGCCTTGTGTCAACGACACTACCTCCCAAAAGGATATCGAGAGATACTACAGTAGTCCTATTACTGGGTCAAGCGGGGTGGCCGCTCGGCCGGGACTTCGCTTCGTCCGTGGCTAGGTCCCGTTGCTTGGCCGAGCGGGGTAGCTACTTGGCCAGGAGCCCTCCGCTCTATCGACTTCAGTTATTATTTCATGCGATGGCTGTGTAGCACATGCCTTCTCCTGTTCGGACAAACTATCTGGTCTCCCTCGACGTCCTGCTGCCTTGTATTGAGCGTCGGTTGTCTTACGCATCATCTCGAGCTAGACTGGAGGTCTGCTCGAACCTATCTTCCGTCGGTCAGGGCCTAACTATCCGATCGACTATTGTTATTGTCCTCTATTCGGTCCTTTGGCATTTGGACATTGATCACTTTAACTTTAACCTCTATTCTAACAATTGATCCCGTAATAAGTAGGCCTTGTTCTATCGCCGTATCAAATTTAGCAGTGAATCATTGATTCAGTCCTGTGATCAAAAAATGGAACGAGTTAATTGAATTAAAAGCTGTGCTTGATGACAGCATGCATTTGCTTTATATCATAGAAATACTATCCAAATTCAATATAAAAATGCATGTTGGATTAAAGTAAATATTGTACCATCAGAGTATATGTTTAGCACAATTGGCTGAAACTTTAGCTAAATGCTAAATAAATGTTATTGTAGTCTCCGGATTATTATATCGTGGTAGGATATTTAGATTATTATTTAGATATTTATGATTTAAATTTTAATTATGATATATTTATAGGAATTTTTTCTCTAAATAAGGGACATAACTAAAGGATATTGAGATTTTGGATTGATCGCAGTATGCGTTTTTCGATTTACCCTAATGATAAGTTGAAAGTTTTCATAGAATTAAATCAATCACTTCATAAATAATGAGACTAACTGAGATTTATAATAGTTAACTGAGATTTCTCAGAGTTATGAATTTCTAACCGATTAAGTGTTCAAAGCCTATCAGACAAATCATTCTCAGAGAGTTATTTTTGAGAAATGCTGGAGGAGAGATTTTCCACTAATCTTCATTGGTATTAAGAGAGAAGTCAAGAGAAAATTAAGAAGTCCCTTATAAAGTTTGGACAACAATTCGTCTGATTTTTATTATACTTTTGCTTTCATATTATAAAGACAGATTCTCTCAGTGGAATAAAGCTTATTCTGAACCACCTTAAATTAGTTGCATCTGTTTTTATATATCTGTGTTGTTCTACCGAACAAGATAAAAATTCTACGTAACTTATGATGGAGACTACTCTGCATCTAGGAACACTAGATTTGGATCTAAGTAATTTGAGGCAGTTGAATGTACTAAGTGATGTTCCAATATCTTCTTATTGTACTAGAGGCACATGTGATCACAACAAAAGAACAATGGTGCACTGCTACGGAAGCCAAAAGAGGTAGCAAATCCATGTCGTTTTTGGTATCATAATGTGCTACTTTCCCCTTTTTCAGTAATAAATCTTAGTGGCCAAGAAAGATACAGCCATAAAAGGTACACGCTAAGTAATCGAGAGATAGATCAAAGTGAATTCAATGGATAGGATGACTACCTTCTAACAATGTCGGCTGGACTTCAAAGCTAAATCTTTGTGCTTAACCATGCACTTGATCTTGTCTGAAGGCTATGAAAATGACGTGTTGACTTAGATGGATAGTCTGTTGATCGACGAAAGACTTCTTTAATTGATGATTAGTTTCTCAGTGATTCTGCACACAATCCGACAATCCAACAAGACGTTAGTGACCAAAGACCAGGGAAGGATTTCCTGACAAGGCCCTCCAACGCTCAAGTCAGTACGTTTTCCGGCAAGTAGACCAAGCAGAACAGTAGAGGATGCATGCGAGAGAAGGTTTAAATAATGCTAATTGCGTACCTTGCCAACGAAGAGTATCTCCTTTATATACCACCTCTCACAATCTCCGTGATCGTGAAGTGACCCTTTGCGTCAGAGTTTTTAGGTGATGGAAAGAGTATAATCTAGGAGATCTGCAATGATGGTCCGAGGAATCTTTTTTACCCATAGATGTACCTCTTTTGTTGCTTAGGCCTTTGATGAGGTTGATGGAATATGTTGTTATAACGGATCAATTAGTGAGGAAATTCTCAAGAAATGTTCCCCGACAATTTTGCCAGACTGCTAGAATATTATCTGTTGTTTGTCTGCTAGATATATCTAGACCGATCCTTAAGCCAACTGCTTAACTAGCATATCTATCACTGAATATATTTCGGCCGATCTTTTATTTGCTTGGGTGTTTACAATAAGCCCTATGAAATGAAACACTTGTCACCCGTATTGGCATCAATTTACTCTATTGTGTGCTAAATACCGTGAAGATCTATTCAAAGACTAGTATGATGCCCATAATATGCCAAAGATATATTCAACGAGCCATATGATAAATTATATATATGTTAAAGTCTTTATTTTTAGGGACAATATGACGTCAGGTAATTTAAAACCTAGCCAACCTCTGCCCGATCATATATTAATAGATTTGTGAGGCTAAATGTCTTTAAGCCCGCTTGATCTTTACCCGACCGGTCATACACAGAGAGTCTTATGTTTGATCACCCTTTATTTGCCTGATCATATATTAACAGCTTTGTGAGGCTAAGTGTCTTTAAGCCTGTCTGGTCTTTGCCTGGCGGGGCGTACATAGAGAGTCTTATGTTTGACCGACCTTTATCTACCCAATCATATATTAACAGCTTTGTAAGGCTAAGTGTCTTTAAGCTTGCCCGGGTTTTCCTCAGTCGGGCGTATATAGAAAGCCTTATGTTTGATCGACCTTTATCTGACCAATCATATATTAACAGCTTTGTGAGGTTAAATGTCTTGAAGCTCGCCCGATCTTTTCTCGGTCAGCCATACACAGAGAGCCTTATGTTTGACCAGCCTTTACCTGCCCGATCATATATTAACAACTTTGTGATGTTAAGTTTCTTTAAGCTCACCCGATCTTTGCCCAGTCGGGTGTATACAAAGAGCCTTATGTTTGACCAGCCTTTACCCAACCGATAGTATATTAAGGGTTTTATGAGGCTAAGGTCGCTAAGCCCAACTGCCCTTTCATCTGGCTGGGCTCCTTTGAACCCGACCGACTATTTACTAATCGAGCGTATTATTTCTTTAGTTTTAGAGTAAAGTCCTAAAGTCCTTACATCCAATCGGGTTTGTAGCTGGTCGGTCTTATTTGAGCATCCCGCTTTAGGACCATGGTGCAGGGCTTAAGAACTTTGAGGTCGGGCGATCAACAGAACCAGGTGTAGAATGCTCCTCTATCCTGACTTTGACCGCTACATCACCTTGACTTTGACTACCACGTCATCTTCTGGATTCGCTTGCTATAACCCATATCACTAACCTCCCCTTCAAGTCTAGTCGAAGGAGATGTAAATGATTGACTGGACTTAAGTCCTAATTTTTCCGCTTATCTTCTCATTAGGGTCATTCAGCAGTTCGCGCTCTTGCTCATGCCTTGGACACTTAGTGATTTTTTCAAAAAAACTTCTCCTCGATAACTGAATACTTCGAAAAAAGGGAATACCGAGGACCTGTGAAAAGACATTTTAGCTACAAAATGCATCGCTTGTCATTTCCCCCATAAATGTCTGCTTATGATTGAATGTCACATGACACCACTACTCATTCTCTGTAACGTCTTCTGACATTCCCCACTTTGTATAAGGTAATGGCATGCCCCCACTTCGCAAATCCACGATCCGCCTCAATCACATCGTTTTAATCCGACGGTAGTAATTAAACTCCTTTTTATAAAACCCTAAATGCGGTGGGTTCTTCACACTTTATCTTTCACTTTCTCTGGCCTATTTTCTTCGGCGACCTTACTTCTTCCATCTGTTTTCTCTAACGACCTTCCTCCCTCGACATTCCTTTTTTCTCGAGTCCCAGATAACCTAGTAAGTTACTTGTTCTCTATCTAAGTTTTGTTCTACCATAGCCCAGGAGTCTTTCTCCTCTTGGTATACCTCTACTTCTTCAAGTTTTGATGCTTCTGATCGAGCCTACCTCTATTTTAAATATGAAAATCCCTCATAGTTATTGTATCCATCTTCCTTCCCTGAACGATCATCCTCACCTTCCTCCCAATGACCATATCACTTTCTTTTCCGACCAATTAGTGGTCGGTCTGCATTTCCCCAATCACCCTTTTTTATTAGAAGTAAGTCAATATTTCCACATCTCATTGTAACAGTTTGTGTCGAATGCCTTCCGGTATATGTGCGAGATGTTTATGTTGTTTTGTCTGTTAGGAATTCCTCTTACTCCTCGTAACCTTTATCTATTTACTTACCCAAGAAATCAGAACATAGGGTGTTCCTCTTCTAGTCTCCACTGAAAGGGATCTTCTTTGAGGACATGCTATCCTCGAATAAGGGCTGGAAGCCCCACTTTTTCTTTTTTGAGATGCCAACTCCTGCTACTTGGTTTGTCAATTGGCAATCTTCCTTTCCTCCTCTTCGTAACCCCACAAAACATAAGTAGGATCCAATCTTCCTTTCCTATCTTCCTAAGTTGAGTGATCAGCGTTTTAAAATTCACAAATGGTTACAAAAATGCTTTTTATATCTCTTTGGTTTGAGCCCCATTCAAAAGAGATTACCCTATCCCTTTGGTAAGTTTTGGTAATTTCAATACTCACACTATTACTAACTAAGGTGTTTTCTATTTTGTGCAGTAGATGTTATTCTTTTGTCCTTGATCGATGAATCAATCAATCTGAAAGAGGAGGAGATTCGGGCCAAGGAACGAGAGTTACTAGATGAGCGGGGTTTACCAATATCCCCCTTCTGATGAGGCATTTGAAGATCGTGTAGCTGAAGCGAGCATAGCTATTACACCTATGGAGTTACCTTCAAATCCTCCTCCAATAACTGCAAGCTCTCCTTCAGAGAAGAAGGCTTCACCAAAGAGAAAATGCAAGAAGCGCAAACTAACCCTTGCCCCCTCTCCTAAGAGGCAAGCAATTTCCATTCAAGCAGATCTTGCCCGAGAAGATATACTAGAGCCCTCCCTTGAGCAGACTATATCCATCCTTTATCCTACCCTCTCGATTCCTGCGCCTACCCAAACTCAGGAGGACATCTCTTTACCATGCTACTCTTTAGATCCCCTTCTTTCTGTATCTCCTGGCACAAAGACTACCCTTGCTGTTCCGACATGTCCTCATAAATCATCCATCAGCTTTGCTTTACCCTCTACCCAAGCTTCGATTTCTCCAACATCTCTCCTTCCTTCTACTCTCCCAATAATATTGGGAGATCATTTAATAGATACTTGGATAAAAGCTAGAACTCAGCTTAGCGAACTTACTCCCACAGAGTTAGCGAATGAATTTTCATATGAGCAGACTAAGGTATCATAATTTAATCAACTGTCTTTAACCTATTTTGAAGGCTCCTAACTATGTTTATCCTTTAGCACTGGACAATTAGTATGAGCGTTGCTCAGTAATTTCATGATTTGACTAAGGAAAACAAATTGATGAAGCAACAAACTTCTGAAACGATTTCTGCACGAGCCTTCGAGCGAATAAAAGAATTGTCTGCTCAACTTAAAGAAGTTCAAGAGTTGGTCGAAGCTGAGAACGAGAAAGTGATCCAGTGGAAGATCACCCTGGACACCTTTGAAGTTCAATTTCAATCAAAATCCAGTCTTTGGGCAGAGATAAAGATGAAATTGGGCGAACAAACTACAGAGAATGCACATCTATGCTTTCAAGTGTAGGAATTGAAGTCTACATACACCGTTGAACGAGCTGTTAAAGAATCTGAACTGATGGCCCAAACTACTGAGCGGGATTCCCTATTATCAGATTTGATAACTACCCAAATTTAAACAACAGTTGCCCAAGCGGAGTTGATAGCCTATCGGGCGAGAGAAGATGAGCGGTTTGAAGTGACAACTAAAGCCCTTTTTCACACACACACGAGTTCAATGTACCCATTGCCAACCCTATTTCCAAAGCACTTTTTCTCAAGGCAGAAGGGTTAATGAAGCAATTAAAAGAAGATGGATATTTAGCTTCCAATCCTCTTGCTAGTTTTTTGAACCACAAGAGGATAACTCGTACTACCTCGTCTGGTCTACTTCCCAATTTATCTTAATTCGTTTTATTTTTCCTTATCTGTTTAACTAACGAATTGGTTCTTTATATCCATTGTATCTTAGTTGCACACTTAAGTCTTTGGTTAAATTCATCAAACGTCTTTTCTGTAAAATATGGTTGTGTGGGAACTCTTGTTTTTAATATGTGTGTGATATATTAAAGATAACCTAATTTCGTTCAGGTGAAAACCCAGATGACCGAGGAAAAAGCTGCTTAAGGCCGATCGACCAAGCTGAGTGAACTACCACATGCAACATTCATTTGGCTAAAGAAGTCAATTCTTATGATCGACAGAAATTGAAAATCGTTCAAGTTTATTTTCACACGGACCCAAGCCCTAAAAGAGAAACACTACAACACGTATTGCTTTCTTATTTAGGTAAAAGGTGTCTGGGACCAATCAAGTTTAGACCTTCTCGATATAAAATATGTTCCTAGGTAAACATCACTCTTGTGCAAATATGGTCCTATTTTGCACGCCTTTAACTTAATATTTTCCTGGGCGGGCCATAAAAACTCATTCAAACTTAGGACTAGCCGTGCTTCCTAAAGAATTACATAGAAAACCATACTTGCTTCGATAGCTCACCTCTATAAAAATATCAACGCTTTAAGCTAAGTGCCCATCGAATTAGCTACCGCAGAAGGCTTTTTATTGGTGACACATGTGTGTGCGTCATCATAGATGTACGACTTTTTATCTACCCGTTGCTTTATCTAACTATTTGATGGTTCACAACTGACTCCGCTTTTTCCCTATTATGGTCTGACGATTTAACTTAAAAAGCGTTTTCGAAGAATTCTTATAAAAACTTTTGTTAAAAGGAGAGAGAAAACCCTAAGGCTTTGCCTTCTTTTGTTTCGTTGCTACTTTTCCTTCGACCTGTTGGGGTTGCAAGGTTACAAACATAGTCCCATATTGGAAACACATGGGAAAGATCATGGGTTTATAAGAGAAAAGATATCCCCATTGGCATGAGGTCTTTTGGGGAGAGCCTAAGAGCAAAACCATGAGGGCTTAGGCCCAAAGTGGATAATATAATGCCATTGTGGAGATATCTAAATTCTTTTCGATCCTACAATTGGTATCAGAGCCCGGACTGCCAGAAGGTTTAATCGCCAACTGTGCACAAGAGCTATGGTCTGATTGAGCCATGTTGGTACAATATTGACCTCGAACAAAGAAAGTGGGGGCTCCTATGTTCGAATCAAGAGGACCAAACATCAGGCAGGAAGTCCTAGTTGCGACTAGGCAAGGAAGTCCTAGTAGGTCGGGTGGACCGAGGGGCAGGAAGACCTGGTGGGTCGAGGATCGGACGTGGGAAGCCTATGGTCCTTTGTTTGAGGGGGGGATTGTTGGGGTTGCAAGGTTGCAAACATAGTCTCATATTGGAAACACATGGGAAAGATCATGGGTTTATAAGAGAAAAGATATCTCCATTGGCATGAGGCCTTTTGGGGAGAGCCCAAGAGCAAAACCATGAGGGCTTAGGCCCAAAGTGGACAATATCATGCCATTGTGGAGATATCTAAATTCTTTTCGATCCTACACGACCCTTTGCCCATCTCATCCTTTTGTTTCCGTAACCTTTTCTTTGAAGAATGGATGAGAGTAACGAGTGGTATACATAATTTTCTTCCAACTTTACCATCGATGATGCATATGACCTCACCATCAACTAGGCCTCCCTACCTACATAGTTGTTCCTACTAAAGAAAATCACCCTCATCTTCCCCCACCAAAAAGTGTGGCTATTTTTAGGGAACAAATCGTAGTTGGGCTCTGTTTTCCCCTTCCTCCTTTCTTTGTTGATGTTAGCCATTATTTTGGCATCCTACTTAACCAACTTATTCCTCAATCCTTTTGCATCTTGAATGGTGTTGTTATCATTTTTTGTTTGTTGAACATCCCTCTATCTCCTCATCTATTTCACTATTATTTTCTTCCTCAACAAGTAGCGAATGAGCTATTCAAATTTCAAGCTTGCCCTAAAGTGATTTTATTTAACAGGGTGCCAACTCAGGAAGAATGGAGAGACAAATATTTCTTCATTCATCTTCCAACTCCTCCGCCTTACCCTCTAAACTGGCGACAAAGTCTCCCTTCGATCCCCAAATTATGTAATATCCATGCTAAGCCTGACCTTTCGTCAAGCTCTAGAAAAACTCAAAGGCATGAAGTTTAGCTCACCTAAGCTAACCATAGAAGGTTTGCTACATGTTTTCGGGTTTACTCCAGTTAACCTCGAGCTAGGCGCTACCTTTGGTAAGAAAAGATCCTTGTCTTTCCTTATTCCTTTGTTGTCCCCTGACCAATTATTATAAAGATCTCTAATTGCTCACCTATTTTAATAGTGGAGGCCATCACTCTGGCTTTCCTCTCTAAAAACATTCAGCTAACAAAAGTAGCTTTAAATCAACTAGGTGAAAAGCTATTGAAGGAGTGTTAGCTTGAACAAGCCTCCATCTCTGTTAGTTTACTCTCTCCAACAGAAACCTCCTGGTCCCGGATTCTTCTTCTAGCTCCTCGGAATCGGATACTCCTCTAGTCATCACGCGCAAAAGGCCCCGAGCAGAGGCTTCCGACCCAGACCTGCCCGAGCAACCTATCACCAAATGATCTCCCCTTGCTTTGGCTGAGATTTCTTTTGCTCGAGGTAAAGAGCTTAGGTTTAAAAAACATAGTTATTCTCGTTTTATAATTGCTATGATGAGATCAAGACTTCTTATACCTATGTCTCATGCTATCCCTGTTGGTTGCTATACCTGGAGACCACTCTAGTTCCCCTGTATAAAAATTTTGTACAAGCATAGAACTTTCCTAGCTACCCTTGTGCTCTACTGAAGTTCAACTTGGATTGTAAATAGAACTTAACATTATTAATCCAAGTTGTCCTTCAGAAGTTAAATTTGGATTGAGAACGATGCTTAATATTCTTACTCCAAATTTAACCGACGTGTTCTTCTTAAGTTAAACCATATTACAAAAGTTGATCAAATATCCATTTCAAGGATCGGCTTCTAGGTCAAACGTGGCGAGACACATGACCTTCTTGGGTATGGGAGCATCCACCACTGCCTAAACAAAGCCTTTCAAAGAAATCAGATATTTAAACTTCTTAAGTAACCTAGGTTTAACTACGAAGACCTCAATAAAAACACAATATCGAAACATGAAATTGAAACGAAAAATCGATTACAAAAATGATAACTAAAAAACTGATAGCCTCTTGTGTTTGTTTTTTCAAGATCTATACAAAAGATGAACTAGTTATGATGCAGAATTAAATAACTAGTTATACCTTTTGTAGCTTATAGACCTCACGATCTTCTATTGTATTCTTTTTCTTATCTTGGACATCGTGTGGGCGACGATCTACCAAGATGAGACTCCACAAAACCTTCTTCTTCCTTCCAAGTTTCGGCTACCAACAATCTCCTAGAGATGAAGAACTTCGGCCACCAATCAAGCTCCAAGGGATGCTAAGAAACAATACCTCCTATCTCTCCTTCTTCCTCTAACAAGATCCGGCCACCAACAACTCCTAGAGATGAGATGCCGCCGGCCACCAAGGAAGAAGAATAGGGGAAGAAGAGGGTCGGCCACCACCAAGGAAGAGAGGAGAGGAATAATAGATGTGTTGTTGTGAGGTGAGGCACCTCTACCCTCTCTTTTATATTTCTTGGTCTTGGCAAATAAGGAAAATTTTAAACATAATTAAAACTTCCTTATATTCTTTGCCAATGTATAAGAAGGAAAATTTAATTAAAACTTCCTTATAAACCTTTAATGGTCGACCCCTACCTTGTTCTCCAAACAAGGAAAGTTTTAAACAAAAAATTAAAACTTCCTTAATTGTTTCCGGTAAGAAATTTTAATTAAAAAATTTCTTTCTTTAAATCCCTTCATGGTTGGTTATAAAAGGAAAGTTTTATAAATTAAAATCTCTCTTTTAAAACATGTGGATGGTTACAAAAAGGAAAGTTTTATCAAAAATTAAAATATTCCTTTAAACTACAAATAAGGAAAGATATCAAACATTTCTCTTAATCCTTTGTAGAAAGCTATAAAAGGAAAGATTTATAATTTTAAAACTCTCTTTTAAAACCATGGCTTTCACATAAGGAAAGATTTAAAATTTATCAAAAAATTAAAATCTTTCTTTTAACTACAAATAAGGAAAGATATCAAACCTTTCTCTTAATCCTTTGTAAAAAGCTATAAAAGGAAAGATTTACAATTTTAAAACTCTCTTTCAATGTGAATGTGGCTGACCACCCTTGCTTGGACTCCAAGCTAGGGCCGACCACAACTTGAACCCATCTAACCTTGGTTTGACCGGCCCTAGCTTGGGCTCCAAGCTTGGCTTGGCCGTCCACCTTGAGGTGGGTAAGAAGTTGGGTCTGATGGATATAAGACTTTATAAATAAGAGGCTACAATAGGCACCGAGAGGAGGAGTTGGTTTTGGTCTCCCGATGATCTTGAGCTTCCCGTGTTCGCCCCGAACACCCAACTCAAGTTTATCAATAATATCTCATTCCACTAAAGAGTTATTATTGCCCTACCACACCAATCCCATATTACTATATGAGCTCCTTCTTATCATGAGTGTGTTAGAGTCCCTGTGTTTAAGATATCGAATGTCCATTAATTAAATGAGTTACTGACAACTTAATTAATATTTAGCTCCAAGAGTAGTACCACTCAACTTCATTGTCATGCCGGACTAGGTCCACCTGCAGGGTTTACATGACAATCCTTATGAGCTCCTCAAGGGGACATCATCAACCTAGATTACTATGACACAGTTTCATTGTATAATCAACAACACACCATATAAATAATATCATTTCTCAACTTATCGGGCCTATTGATTTAATGAGCTAAATCACACCCTTTGATAAATCAAAGAAATATTAAGTATACGTGCTTATTATTATATCATGATTAAGAGTACACACTTCCATAATAACAGAGGTATTGTTCTTTTATATAGTCAGTATAAAAAGTTACTACCTCAAATGGTCCTACTCAATATACTCATAGTATACTAGTGTAATTTATTAGTCAAGATAAACTAATACCTAATTACACTACAACCACTCCAATGGTTTGTCCCATTCCATCTTGGTTGTGAACAACTGTTTATAATTTATAAGGAAATGATAACATGAACTTCTGTGTGTCTCCTCACACCATGTTATCTTCAATATAAATTCAATGGACAACTACACTTCGCATAAATATAGACATTTGACCAATGTGATTCTTAAATGTTTATACAAAAGCTAGACTTTTAGTATACACTCTAACAATCCCCTAGTTATCCGGCTCCTCGAGACAACATTGTTGGTGCAGGTTGCACTAACGGTCTAACTCAGGTTTTGATGAATGACAAAGTAAGTTAAGTTTGTTATGATATAATGATGTAACTAAGTGCGCAGGTGAAGTCCAGGTAAGTCAACGGGCTGACCGAATATTTGGCAAGAAATCCAGCTAGGTCGACGGGTTGACCGAATAGCTGGTACGAAGTCTAGATAGGTCGACAGGTTGACCAGATATCTGGCACGAAGTCCAGCTAGGTCAACAGGCTAACCGGATAGCTAGTACGAAATCTAGATAGGTCACGGGCTGACCGGATGTCTGGCAAAGCGATAAGTTAAGATAAGTCTCTGGAGGGGAATAACTTAGTGAGGACACATTCCCTGTTTATGGGAACAATAGGCGTTGATCCGGTAGTGAGGAGGGGGGACCCCCCTTTAAGCAGAGTCAACACCACGTGGAGGTTGAAAGGTAAAAGGTCAATCAGGGGTTTGGCCGAGCGGATAATGATGGGGGCGATCGGACGAATGTTCCGAACGGAAGAAAAGACATCCCGGCGGGGAGTCGGGGTTCCGACGCTCATGTTGAACAGGGTCGTATGGCCGAGCGGGTAGCCCGCTCGGCCGAAGGCATATAGTAGCAATACTGCAAACAATCCATAGAGCACAGGACCGAGAATCTCCCGAGCGGACCAGCACATACGACCGGCCGGACGTGAGGGGACGGCTGACCGGCCGGACGCTCGGCATGTGGTAAGAAGAGACAAAAGGACAAGAGAACATCTTCTGACAGCGGGTATGTTCGACGACCAGGCCATACGCAGGATCTTACGACAGAGGATTCCGCTGTCCCATCAGAGATGTGCTCGGACTGTAGCAGTATGGTGTCAGGTAAGCTCTTCTGACAAGCTCATACTGAGGTATGGTTAGAGGACACGTATTCGCCTTGGTATGTGCGCGTGAGCCTCTTCACAGCTCTATATAAGGGGCCTCACACTTCGCCGAAGGTACGCATTCTCCCGTATTTGAAGCCACTTTCTCGTCTTCCTCTTGCCTGACTTGAGCGTCGGAGGGTCATCGCCGGGAACCCCCTCCCGGCCCGACTTCCTTGCAGGTTCACCGGAGGTCCACACGACCGGTCGAAGATCTATGTTAGCAGTTTGGAGAGCACCACGTGCCCAGCGTCCGTTGATTCAGCGTTCAGATAGGAAATTGAGAGTCGAGCCGGCGACTATAAACCTTCCGAGCGGAAGACCGTCGAGCTCCGACGTTAAAAATCGAGAGTCGAGCCGGCGACTATAAACACTCCGAGCGGAAGACCGTCGAGCTCCAACGTTAAAAATCGAGAGTCGAGCCGGCGATTATAAACCTTCCGAGCGGAAGACCGTCGAGCTTCGACGTTAAAAATCGAGAGTTGAGCCGGCGACTATAAACCTTCCGAGCGGAAGACCGTCGAGCTCCGACGTTAAAAATCGAGAGTCGAGCTGGCGACTATAAACCTTCCGAGTGGAAGTCCGTCGAGCTCCGACGTTAAAAATCGAGAGTCGAGCTAGCGACTATAAACCTTCTGAGCGGAAGACCGTCGAGCTTTGACGTTAAAAATCGAGAGTCGAGCCGGCGACTATAAACCTTCCGAGCGGAAGACCGTCGAGCTTCGACGTTAAAAATTGAGAGTCGAGCCGGCGACTATAAACCTTCCGATCGAGCGGAAGACCGTCGAGCTCCGACGTTAAAAATCGAGAGTCGAGCCGGCGACTATAAACCTTCCGAGCGGAAGACCGTCGAGCTCCGACGTTAAAAATCGAGAGTCGAGCCGGCGACTATAAACACTCCGAGAGGAAGACCGTCAAGCTCCGACATTAAAAATCAAGAGTCGAGCCGGCGACTATAAACCTTCCGAGCGGAAGACCGTCGAGCTCCGACGTTAAAAATCGAGAGTCGAGTCGGCGACTATAAACCTTCCGAGCGGAAGACCGTCGAGCTTCGACATTAAAAATCGAGAGTCGAGCTGGCGACTATAAACACTCCGAGCGGAAGATCGTCGAGCTCCGACGTTAAAAATCGAGAGTCGAGCCGGCGACGTTAAACGCTAGAGTCGGACCGGCGACTATAAACCCTCCGGCCGGACGAATGCAATAAAGAGGTTTCACTGGTGAGTCGTTTAGTCGATCGGCCAAGTACTCAAAAGTACTTCGTCAACGTCCAGCGAACAACCTCTTTTGTCGAGACATGATATATTAAGCCGAGTGGAAAAGCTACGCAAAATACTTCGTAAAAATCCCTTTCGAACACGAGAGGTGTGATAAGAGGCGAGCGGACGACATGCGTATTGATTAGCAAAAGAGAAAGCAAGTAAAGGATAGCATTAAAGAAATTAAGGCCGAGTGGCCAAATTACAAAAAGGGATAGTTTTTTGGCCGAGCGATCGAATAATAGGCAAACTTCTATTCTAAATACTCGTAGAGATCCTTCGGGATGTTGTTGAGGAGTGTTGCCTGGTCCTGAGCGGGGATAACGGCGGAATCGGGAAGTTTCCCTTTGGACTTCAAATATTCTGTCGTGGAATTCATGGCAAGTTCAAAGGCCATGTACATCCGCTCGCAAACTTTCTCCGAAAATTCGGTCGAACGGATGTAATTCTGTCTCAGGGCGGCGACCCGGCTTGGCTCGGCCTCTTGATATTCTTTAAGTGCCGCTCGGGAAGCATCGACGGCTGCCTGGTGTTCTTGTAAAATTGCCTCGAGTTTCGTCACCTCATCCGAGCGGGCAGTCTTCTCGTTGGCCAGTTGGTCCATCAGCTCTTTAACTTTTTGCTCAAGCCCCCGAGCCTCTACGTTCTTCTTCTCCAGATCGGAGATAGCCGTTTTCTTCCGCTCGGTGGCCAAACTTATCTTGCAATCCAGTGATTTGTTTAGGCGATCAAGTTCGGCTAGATTGTGCGCCTGGTCGGCCGTCTTCTTCCGCTCGGCCTCCAGTAAATCTTGGGTCTTTTGAGCTCTTTTTGCAGCTCGGCGTATGATGGACCTTGTGAGCCGGAAGGGCCGCCCGGAGCCTTCAGCCTCTTTAATTCTGCGTCCACCATCGCCAGATGACTGCAAACGGCGATCTCCTCCACCCATCTCTGTCACGAGCAAAGTTGTTAGAAGCCGGTCGGAGAGAATGCGTAAAGGACTAGAGAAAACAAACTTACCCCCGTGGCCTGTTGCATGTGACTGTTGGTCAGATTACTGAGGGGAATCATTGCGACGCGTGCCCGAGCGTCGGCCCACATTTCAGCTAAGGGCCCTTTCATTGTGATCAGGTGCTCGGGCGTTGTTGGCCGATCGGCTTCAGGCATTAATTCCTCGGCGGGGAGATGCAGGGAAACCTGGATGGTGCGACACCGACCGGGCGTTGTCTGGCGAAAGTCGGAGAAGGATCAGAGGTCGGCGCCGAGAATTGGGACAAAAGTGTTGAACGTTGGACCTGGCGGGGAGCGGGTGGAAGGACGCCGATCGGAATGGCCTCAAGGGGGTCCGCAGACACGTCTAGTTGGGAGGGCGTCTGATCGGACGAAATCGCCTCCACCTCTGGCGCTTTGCCTCGAGAAGCGGAGGTGGCCCGCTCGGATGGATGAACCACAGATGTAGCCGAGCGGAGCGGTGTCTCCGTGCGGCGTCGTTTTTGACGAAGGGGGTGCTCCTCCTCCTGAGCCGAGCCTTCATCCCGGATGGAAGGCTCTCGACTAGCAGTTGCGCCAGCCACTGTCTTTGGGAGAGAAGCCTGAGTGGCCGACTCCCCAGCATTTGTCTCGCTCTCCCCCTCATTAGAGCCGACCGGCTGGATGCCGAGCGTCTCCATTTCTTTGGTCGCCGCGGCTTCGAGCGCCGCCGCCTTCCTCTTCAAAATGCCAGCCATCACCGACTCCATGACAATGTTTGCTGCAAAGGAAAACAGAGAAAATCAGTTAGCAATTAAAACGAATGCACAAAGTAAAATTCTTACCGAAGCCGCTCAGAAGGGGGTCCTGATCGGACTCAGACCGAATATATACATCACCCCTTCAGGCAGAAATTTGTTGATGTCAAACCTCAGGCCGACCAGCATGTTGGCGGCATGAAGATAGTCCGGTCGGGTTTTGAACCTTTTGAACTCTGGTGAGGTTGGTGGTCCGATCTGCCACTTCGTTAGGAAGGGGGCCCGCTCGGGCATACGAAGGTAGAAGTAGAATTCTTTCCAATGCTTATTGGAAGAAGGAAGTTTATTGAAGAAAACTAAACCAGGTCGAGCCTGGAACATATATGTGCCCAGCTCGGACTGTTTAGGGTAATAAAAATAATAGAAAACCTCCGGTCGGAGGTGGATGTGGTGGATTTTGAACAGGACAACGACGCCGCATAAAAGGTGGAAAGTATTGGGGACTAGGCTTCCGAGCGGAATGCCGAAAAAATTGCTGACTTGAACGATGAAGGGATGAATGGGAAATCGCAGACCGGCTGTGAACTGGTCGCGGAAAACACAAAAGGCTCCGTGCGGCGGTTTGTGGGGCCGAGCGGAGGAAGTGGGTAAGATAATTTCGAAGTCAGATGGGATGTCAAAATTATCCATCAAAATATCAGCGTCGCGCCGATCGAAGCGCGACTCCATGGTAGTATACCATGGGTCGAGGGATTGGTCTAGAGGTTGGGAGGAGCTAGCCATTGGCCGAGCGGACGAAATCAAAAAAGGCAAAGAAAGGTAAAGGATAGGAGAAAGAAGACAGCAAACGAAAAGAGGCCCCGAGGATCGAAACTCGGAAAAGAAATGCAAAGAAGACACAAGAACCAAAGAGAGAAAGAAGGAGAACCTTACAACGAAGAGGAGGATCGAGGGAAGCGCACCGGAGATCGCCGAAAACAGAAGAGCAAGATCGCCGGAAATCTAGAACGCGAGAAGCAGCGGTAAGCACGCGACAGCAGAAGTGAGGCGAAGGAAAGAAGAGAAGCCTTTATAGGGTGGAACCCGAGCGGCCTCCATCGTCGGATTCAGGTCGCGAGAATCGGAGCACGCATCGCACCGTTCATTTCGAACCGCCTCGATCCCGTTAGAACACCACATCGCCGCCGTACGATGACGGCAGCCTCGACACGTGGCATTCGGCCACTGGAACGCATTTAATGAGCGCGTGCTCGACCTTAATGATGGAGATTGGCGAAAACTTCGAAAAGATACCGAGGAATGTTGGCGTTGACAGGCGTTTTAGTTGCCCCCTTTGTGTCCGAGCGGAGGGTAGTTGCATATGGACGTCGCTCGGAGCAACTGATGGTCCAATCAGTCGGACTAATCGCCTCCTTCGACTAGATTTGAAGGGGAGGCCAGTGATCCGGCAGTAAGGAGGGGGGGACCCCCCTTTAAGCAGAGTCAACGCCACGTGGAGGTTGAAAGGTAAAAGGTCAATCAGGGATTTGGCTGAGCGAATAAAGATGGGGGTGACCGGACGAACGTTCCAAACGGAAGCAAAGACATCCCGGCGGGGAGTCGGGATTTCGACGCTCATGTTGAACAGGGTCGTATGGCCGAGCGGGTAGCCCGCTCGGCCGAAGGCATACAATAGCAATACTGCGAACAGTCCACAGAGCACACGACCGAGAATCTCCCGAGCGGACCAGCCCATATGACCGGCCGGACGTGAGGGGACGGCCGACCGGCCGGACGCTCGGCATGTGGTAAGAAGAGACAAAAGGACAAGAGAACATCTTCTGACAGCGGGTATGTTCGACGACCAGGCCATACGCAGGATCTTACGACAGAGGGTTCCGCTGTCCCATCAGAGATGTGCTCGGACTGTAACAGTATGGTGTCAGGTAAGCTCTTCTGACAAGCCCATACTGAGGTATGGTTAGAGGACACGTATTCGCCTCGGTATGTGTGCGTGAGCCTCTTCACAGCTCTATATAAGGGGCCTCACACTTCGCCGAAGGTACGCATTCTCCCGTATTTGAAGCCACTTTCTCGTCTTCCTCTTGCCTGACTTGAGCGTCGGAGGGTCGTCGCCGGGAACCCCCTCCCGGCCCGACTTCCTTGTAGGTTCGCCGGAAGTCCACACGACCGGTCGAAGATCTACGTCAGCAATTTGGAGAGCGCCACGTGCCCAGCGTCCGTTGATTCAGCGTTCGGACAGGATCAGGCATCGATCCAACTTAGATCCATTTTGAAAATCTAAGTTGAGATCTTGACTAGATTCTGATCTCAAGGAGAGAGAATCTAATTACTACTCCACTTGTTATATATTATGCTAACTTTGTTTTGCAGGATAGTATAATTTCTATTTGCCTCAGATTAACTTTTTCTTGTAGGAAAATGGTTTGCTGGAAAAGATGGTTCGGACGCCCGGAAAGGATCCGGGCACCCGGAGTGGTCCGGGCGCCCAGATTGCCCAAGGCTTATCTGCTCGCCAACTTGGAGCGCGTTGATTGGTTGGCCGATGTCATGGTCCAAGTGCCCAGAAGGGATCTAAGCGCCTGAAACTACCTATATAAGCAGCCTTCCACCAAGAGCACAATATACAACATTCTTTTGTGATCGCTTTCTTGCGCACTGCTCCAGAGACATTCCAGCGACTCCGCGAAGCAACTCCGACGATCGAGTGTTGCTGCTCCGATGATCGAGTAACACAACTCCGATGACAGAGTGATGCAACTCCAACAACTGAAAGCACAACCTTCCAGATCTCTGAGAAGTTGTTGGTATACTTGTTTATTTCTGCACTTAAATTATAGATCCTTTGTATTCCTTTTATAAAGATTTGTGAATTTTTAGTGGATTGCCCAACGAAAGCACTCGATGAGTGTGGGCCTTGGAGTAAAAGTTGATGAAGGCTCTGAACCAAGTAAAACTTGGTTTGTTAACATTGTTTTCATTGTTATCTTTCCGCTGTGTACTCAATTTAATTATCAAATTTTGAGGATCGCTATTCACCCCTCCCCCTCTCTCTAGCATTCTTCACGATCCAACAAACGTCACCCCCTCTAACTACTCAACCAATTCCCCTATCAGCCTTAAGTATTTCTTCAACTACTCCCCGCTCCAAGCGAACTCCCAGTAAAAGATTGGTCGACCATGTGTCTGAAGGATCAATACCTGAGAAAAACCCTGGACCAGTTGGACAAACCTCATAATCCTTACCTGTCCAACCACCTTCCATTCATTTACAATTGCTCGAGATCCCTCTTGCTCTTCTTTCAAGGCCTACGTCTTCAACTAGTTCGTCATGTCTTTTCAAGCAGTCCCTTAGGTTACCATCCCAACCTAAACTTGACACCACTCCTCCCTTACCTTACGGGATACTTAAGTTGAAGAGTCCATTAGCCGAGTCATAGGTGCAAGCGTATAAACAAGCACAAGGTATCACAATTTCAGAGTGTGCTGATGAACACTACTGAAACGCTACTGCAATAAGTTTATGACTAAGTTTTCTTAAATTACTTTTATGAACTATAACTTTGTCGTTGTTCTATTTAGTTCTATGCCTCAGGATTACACTTGGGACAATTGGTCGTGGATTTGGAAAAGGCCAATAAATTTTTCAAGGATCACGTGGAAGAACTAGAGGCTACTTCCACTGTTCTTGGTAACGAGATGACCCACTTGCAGGAAAAAATAGAGGAGCAGACCGAGCTCATTTTTGGTATGGAAAAGACTTTACAAGACTGCCAGAGGTTATTGAAGTCTCAAGAGATAGATAAGCAGAGTTTAGAGCTGCAATTACAAGGCAATGAGTCCAAGCTCCAAGTGGAGAGAGCAATGGAAGATAAAGTCATTTTAGACCTAACTCACAAAACTACTTTGCTAGAAGAGCTAAAGCTTACACATACATCCCGATCTCCTGAACTAACCCAAAAATTATCCACTAAGAATTTCTTGCTCCTAAAGAAACAAACGGAGTTAAATGTATGAGAAATCCATATAGAATCCCTACAGGCCCAGCTGGACATTGCAAAAGCTAAAACAGATGTTGTTCGGGCCGAGTTATCCACTTATAAAGCTGGGGAGAATAAACACATAGATGCAGAGAGGAGAGCTTATCTCAACTCTATTGATTTTAAAAGAAAATTAGCTAAGAGATTTTCTGAAACACTCGACCATGCAGTGGGGGAGTGATCCAACAACTGCAGGAGGGCCGTCATCTACCATCAGAACCTTCTCACCAGTCTATAGACCAACACCGACTTCTCAGAGAACTCCCAGGAGATCTCTTGAGTAAATTTAACTAAATTTTTTCATGTTAGATTTCATGACATGTAGTTATGTGATTATTGAACAGGACGAAAATCAAATATCTAAATATTTCTTCAATGTTGTTAAATGTTACCCGCCCCTTCGCGAATCTCCAGACCACCAATACTTCCGATAAAAATAGATCATGTATGTGCTCTTTATGATATATATATATATATATATTGGTTCGCATAATAGGCCTGGCAAGGTAAATACACCGAGCAGCCTGACTAGGCCGAGCAAATGAATTACATTGTAAGAGCTTCCCAAGCTGAATGATATACCGGACGGACTAGGTGCATTGACCAAAATAATTAGACCGAATATTTATAAGCAGTCTTCATAATGAATTTCCGAACTGAATAATGAGCCAGATGGGCACATAATGTCGAGCGAAATAAATAGACCGGATACTTATAAATAACTTTTCATAAATATTTTCTGGACTGAATAATGAGTCAGATGAGAACATAACACCGAGCGAAATAAACAAACCGAATACTTATGAACAACTTTTCATAAAGAATTTCCAGACTGAATAATGAGCCAGACGAGCACGTGATGCCGAGCGGAACAAACATACCAGATATTTATAAGCCATTGATATTAGAATCTATCCAGAATGAACACTTGTTTAGAACCTAGCCAAAAGCTCAGGGACTTGGAATAGACCTGATTGCTCGGGGGTTAAGAATTTGTAAGTGTGA
The DNA here is from genome assembly GCF_018446385.1 of Zingiber officinale. Classification (NCBI taxonomy): domain Eukaryota; kingdom Viridiplantae; phylum Streptophyta; class Magnoliopsida; order Zingiberales; family Zingiberaceae; genus Zingiber; species Zingiber officinale. The sequence continues at coordinate 11,344,756 of NC_056002.1, forward strand.
GAATCCGCTTACTTGTATAAAGTTTAAAGTCGCAATTCAACTATATAGAGTTTAAAGTTTCGTTCAACTGTATAGAGTTTAAAGTCGTAATTTGACTGTATAAAGTTTAAAGTCGCAGTTCGACTATGTAGAGTTTAAAGTCATCATTCGACTGTATAGAGTTTAAAGTCGCAGTTTGACTATGCAGAGTTTAAAATCGTCATTCGACTGTATCGAGTTTAAAGTCGCAGTTCGACTATATATGGTTTAAAGTCGCAGTTTGACTATATAGAGTTTAAAGCCGTCATTAGACTGTATAGAGTTTAAAGTCGCAGTTCGACTATATAGAGTTTAAAATCGTCATTCGATTGTATAGAACAAACCCAATTGCTCGGGATGCTAAATAAATTTCTCAAATGTGCTCGGGATGCTAAATAAATTTCTCAAATGAATCTACCTGCACTTTCATTAAGTGTATAAAAAATTGAATAAAATACAAGAGTAAGTTACAGGTGTACTTGTCAAGCTCTATAAGGTTAGAGATGGTTAGCGCTCTAAGGTCACTCTAGGGTTCTTCCTTCTACATCTTGAAGATAATAAGAGCCTGAGGTGAGCTTCTGTATCACCTTGTAGGGTCCTCCCTATAGTGGCTCCAATTTATTAACATCTTTGACTAGTTTATGTGTTTCCAGACCAGATCACCCATCTAAAAATATCTAGGGATAACTCTTCTGTTATAATTTTACTTCATTTGTTGGCGATATGATATAAGCCGAGTTGTCGTCTTGTCCTGCACTTCTTCTATCCTGGTCATATAAACATCTTTGGTCGAATTCCATGTCAATTTCGATCAGGGCCATTGCTTCACCATCGTAAACCAGGTGAAAAGGAGTTATGCCTGTCGATTCTCAGGGAGTTGTACAATATGCCCATAATACACTAGATAATTCGTCCACCCAACTGTCTCCAATATGATCTAATTTAGTCTAAGCCCTCTGACAATCTCTTTATTTTTGACTTCAGCCTGACTATTACTCTGTGGATAAGCCACAGAAGTGAAGGTCTGCATGATATCATATCCCAAACACCATTCTCGAATCCTTCTACCTTGGAACTGCCTTTCATTATCGGAAAGCAGCTTACATGGAATACCAAAGTTGTAGATAATATATTTCCATAAAAATTTAATAACTATTTGCTCAGTTATTTTAGCTAAGGGCTTGACTTCCACCTATTTTGAAAAATAATCCACAACCACTAGTAAAAAGCTCTTCTGAGCGGGTGCCAAGGGAAAAGACCTTACTATGTCCATACCCCATTGATTAAACGAGCAAGACACAATAAAGGTTTTAAGTAATATGTAGGATGATGTGGGATATTTTGATGCTTTTGACAAGATAAACATGTCCTTACTAGTTGAGCTGTATTAGTCTGTAAAGTAGGCCAAAAATACTCTGCCAATAATATTTTACGGGCAAGAGATCGACATCCTACATGATTACCATAAGAACCCTGATGCGCTTCCTATAAAATGTATACTACATATCATTTGGCCCAATGCACTTGAGTAAAGGATAGAAGAAGGTTCTCTTATAAAGATGATCTCCAATTATAGTGAACCAGCCAACCCTTTTCTTGAGCATACGTGTTTGTTCCCTATCAATTGATAAAGTATCTTATTGTAAGAATAAGATGATTAGCGTTCTCCAGTCGCTTTGTAGCTCCAGGTCGGTCTGCCACTCAATGCAAGCCACTAATAATGTTTACTCAACAGACTTATTTAAAAATTCCAGGGAATTATGGAAGAAGCTAATTTAGCTAACTTATCTACTGTTTGATTGTTCGAATGAGAAATCTTCTGTATAATTACTTCCTAAAATTCAGTCTTCAACTTATCAAATGCCTCTACATATAACTTGAGCTATTCATTGTTGATCTTAAAATTACCAGATAGTTGCTGAGTTGCCAGCTAAGAATCTAAATAGATTAAGACCAGAGCAGCTCCTACGTGCTGCGTAGCTTGCAATCCAGCTATTAATGTATCATACTCTGCTTTATTATTGGTGGTCCGATAATTTAAATGAACAGATAATTACATTCGATCTTCCTTAGGTGATATAACAAGAATGTCTATCCCACTACCTTATCGGGTAAAGGATCCATCAACATATATCTTCCAAATTTCCTTAGTTTCAAGACCTTGCACTTTTGTTATGAAATCAGCTAAGGTATGAACTTTGATGGTTGCTTGAGGTTGGTATTGTATGCCATACTCACTAAGTTCAGTTGTCCACTTGATCAATCTTCCGAACGCCTCAGGGTTGACAAGCACTCGACCCAAAGTACTATTAGTTAATACGATGATTGAATGCGATAAAAAATAAAGATGCAACCTTCGAGCAGCTAAGACCAATCCATACGCTAATTTCTTAAGTGCAGTGTAATGACACTCTGCTCCTTTTAATAAATGGCTCAAAAAGTATACATGTTGCTCTTTTCCCTTCTACCTCACCAACACTGAACCAATAGCATGCTCATTAGTTGATAAATAAACTCACAAAGTTTCACCCACTATTGGTTTAGCTAATATGGGCAAAGCAGCTAAATAATTCTTTAGCTCCTCGAACGCCTTGTCCCAATAAGCATCCCATTGAAACTTGGTCACTCGGCAAAGTATCTTGAAGGACAAACTTTGATCGACCGATTGGGAGATGAAGTGAGACAGAACAGTAATTCAGCCAGTTAATCTTTGTGCCTCCTTCAAATTGTGTGGGGGAGACATGTTTTGTAGATCTTGTACTTTGTTGAGATTGACTTTAATCCCTCACTTGGTAACTATATAACCCAAAAATCTTCCACTGCTAGCTCTGAACAAGCATTTGCATGGGTTGAGCTTGAGCCTGTACTACCACAAAGTTTTACAGGGTTCTTCTATGTCCGCGCACAAGTCTACAGCTCGGAGAGATTTGATGAGGATATCATTCACGTAAACTTCCATATTCCATCCGATTTGCTTTTGCAAGGCTTTGTTCATAAGCCGTTGGTAGGTAGCTCCTGCGTTCTTTAGTCCAAATGACATAACATTATAACAATAAGTGCGCTCAACAGTTATGAAGCTAACATTTTCCTAATCCTCCTTGGCAAGTGGGGCTTGGTGATATCCTTGATAAACATCCAACATACAGATGAATTTGCAGCCGTCAATAGAATCAACTACTTAATCAAAGCAGGTAGAGGATAGTAGTCTTTCAGACAGGTCTTGTTGAAATCCCTGAAGTCAATGCAGACCGATCACTTATTTTTAGATTTGGAGACCAAGACCATATTGGCCAACCAGCTTAGGAACTACGCCTCCTGGATGTAGTCTGCCTCTAATAATTTATCCACATCTTCTTTGATGATTTTATTCTAGTCAGTCCCTAAATCTCGCTTCCTTTGCTTAACCGAGCACATGTCAGGATAGACATGGAGTACATGTTTCATGGCTGTTGGAGATATGCTCGTTACTTCTTTGGATGCCCATGCAAACACATCACTTGGAGTACATGCTCCATGACTATTGGAGATATGCCTGTTACTTCTTTGAGTGCCCATGAAAACACATCACTGTTGCATGTTAGGCATTCCACTAGCTTGGCCTTAATCTCCAGAGCTAGGTCGGCCGCTATCTGAGTAACGGCTTCTGGACGACCAGATTGAATCTGGATTTCTTCTTTTTCTTCATATACCAAGATGGGCGGCTTCACTTAAATAGTATTGACTTCCATCCTCTTCACTTTTCGAATGACACTAGCCTTTGTCTTTACTATCTCCACATAGCACTTGCGCACTACCAATTGATCTCCCTTGACTTCCCCAACTTGGTCATCCATGGGGAATTTTAATTTCTAGCGGAAGGTTGAGACGACTGTCCAGAATTTATTTAGGGTCGGTCGGCCCAAAATGATGTTGTAAGTGGAGGGCGCGTCCACAACTATAAAGATCGATTGACGTGTTCTCATCAGGGGATCCTCCCCTAAAGATATAGTCAACTTTATTTGGTCGAGCGACCGAACTTCGTTACCCGTGAGCCCATACAAAGAAGTCACCATAGGTTAAAGCTCGCTCGAATCTATTTGTAGTTGCTCAAATGCTTATTTGAAGATAATGTTAATTGAGCTACTTATATCAATAAAAATACAAGAAATATTATAATTAGCTATAACAACCTTGATTATTAATACATCATCATTGGATATTTCCACTCCCTCTAAACCTTTGGGCCCGAAGCTGATTTTGGGCCCAGCTGCCCACTATGCACTACAGCTGACCGCATGAATTTTCAGGCGTCATGTGTGTGACTTCCTCGCTCGATTGGAATTACCATCGGTCGATCCTCCAGCTATCATGTTAATATTACCCAGGCGGTATTACTATGGTTTTCCTCTTGCCACATTGAGGGTTGTTCCTATTGAGCTCGAGCGATCATTTAAACTTGTTTGGGCTGGGGCTGAAATGTTCCTTACTGCTACTCGACCACTTGGTACTCAATCTTGAGTGGGTTGTTTTATCGCCGATACGGTTGGCGGTTTGGAGGTGGAGAACGTCAATAATATCTAGGGTTGTTGTTTCATTGATTCAGAAGAGTGTAACAGTCCCCAATGTTATGAGTGGACTTTCAATGGTATGTGTACCACCTTCGTGGAGCTTCCCAAGGAGTTTCCACATGCTGCACGGCCTGAGGCCATGGTTCTTGATCACAAATTTGAGGACTCGCTCGCTGTCCTCTTGCTAGAGAAGCAGGTTGTGCTGGTCGATCGACCGCTGGGGCAGGGGGTAGGTGTGGTGACTTCCTTCTTTCGGGCAACCTATGCTTCTTCGACGTTGATGAATTCAATTGCTCGGTCAATCAGCAGGTCAAAGTTCATTGGAGGTCTTCTGGCCAAGTCGTGAAAGAAATCGTTATCAGTGAGTCCCTAAGAAAAGATGCTCACTAAACTCTTTATGGTGGCTATGGGGACATCCATAGTCACCTGATTGAACTCTTGATGTATGCTCAGAGTGTTTCTTTAGGCCCTTGTTTGAGCGAAAAGAGACTCCTAGGAGTTTTATGGTAACGTCGATTACTAGAGAAGTGGTGGAGAAATGCTTTACAAGAATCCTTGAAGTGGCGAATGGAGTTGTCTGGTAGCCATTTAAACCATCGCTGGGCTGCTCCGCTGAATGTGGTGAGGAACATTCGACATTTCACACCATCCGTAAATTATTGAATAAGGGCGACATTCTCAAATTTGAGGAGATAATCCTCCGGGTAGGTTGTTCTCGAATATTCTCCTATATTTTGGCAATGAATCCTCCAGTACCCGTTGAGAGAACGAGGTGACAATTTGCTCAGGAGAGCTATCACTGGCTACAGCTTTTCCTTTGCACCTGTCTTGGACAGGTGCTTCTCCCGAAGATTCTTGAGTACTCCTCCTTGGCCCAATTGCTTAGGTGGTGTACATAATAGTACTCGAGGGTGTCAAATTGGTGAAAGAGGCACAAGAAGCAAATGAGCAAGGTCTTCCTCTTGAACTCCCCTTTCCCTCTAATGCGACGTCGTTGATGTTGCGAGATTTAGAGGTGGTAGTGTACCTCTGGTAGTTGTTTGTCGTTGCTGCAATACTTTTTACACTCGAGCTTCGACAATCATCTCAAATTCCTCAAGTGTTAAAGCAACGGTTATGAGTTTTCTAGCCTCTTCCATCTCGAAGCTGTTGATACAGTCTGACCTGGATGTTGTTTTGCTGTTGACACTGATTTAAGTTTGTATCAGATATTTAACTCAGATTAATTACTAATCTAGGTTGACTAGGTTGACCTGATTGAGAAAGTCCTAATTGGGATGTTAGGCAGTTGGAAAGTCCTGGTGAGTGAAGCCAGACAGATTGGAAATCCTGGTGAGTGAAGCCAGGTGAAAACCCTAGTGAGTGAAGCTAGGTGCAAGTCCTGGTGAGTGAAGCCAGGCAAGGGAAAATCCAGATGGATCAAGGGTGATCGGACATCTGGTGTTGAAAAGTCCAAGAAGGAAACTTGGCATGCGAAGTCAGAGAGGGCTCGGTAGCTCGTTCTCTAGGACCAGATGAAGTCAGAGAGGGCTAGGGAGCTCGTTTCTCCGGACTAGGTCAGAGAGGGGACCGAACCAGCAAAGGCTGGATCGGTCGGCGAGACCGATCCAGGAAACTGGACACGATCGGTCCGACGACCGGTCGAGAATCGTCGATGGCTGCGATCGATTTCGTCGATGCAGACCGATCAAATCGATCGATAGCTCATCGTGATTTTACTAATCGTGCGAGACCGATCGAGGGCTTACTGGGAAGGCGACATCTGATCGGTCTCGGGACCGATCAGATAGTGCTGATCGGTCCGCGGACCGATCAGGAGTTTCTGATTTCGACATCCGAGACTCAGATCGAGTGTTTCTGATCGGTCGCCGGACCGATCAGTGATAAACAGCGGTCTGCTGACCGACCCACGGTATTGATTGTTCTGCATGCACTTTTTCTTCTTGCCGTATTTGTTTTCACCCGTCTGTTTTTAACCATCTGCTGTGAGTCTTTTTAGCTTGCAGGTCGTAGGTCACACTCTCATGGTTGAATTCAAATTAAGCTTCATTAAGAGAAGAAGACAAGTGCTCTTTTCACTGTGATTTGCTGCAACAGATGCATTTGAGGAATCAACGTTCACTGGCGAATCTGATTGCGATTGGGCTGCGCTCAGTTTGACCTCTACTTATTGGTTCGTATCCAGAGACGCCAGTGATTTCATTGGTGTGAGTTCAGAGAACCAGGTAAGGAGAAAGAGGGATTGGCTGCAGCACTGATTCGTGCAGTCTGACCATGATCGGGAACAGGGCTTCAGAAGCAGTAAAAACAGCGAAAGGAAAGAAGAACACAACAACAAGAAAGCTGAAAGAAAAGTCTGTTGGGTGTGAAAACTTCTTGAGCTCTCGGGTGAACTGCGATCTCTGTTTCCTTCACTGATCCTCGCGTGGTTGTAAGCATTTTTCATTCTTCTCTGCCACCGAGCTTCTGTAAGTCTTGTGCTTTAACTTAGATATTTCTTGAGACTTTGTGGGAAGGTTACTCTACCTAGAAGGAGGATCTTTAGCCGGAATTCTTCCGGGGTGCGATCTACCGAAGATCAAGGAGTCGTCCACCTTACGGACACACCGAGGAGTAGGGGCAAGTTATCCCTGAACCTCGTAAATCTGTGTATCAGTGTTTGTGTGCTGGTTTTCGTTTTGTTTTAGTTTGCTTATTCCGCTGCGCTAACTAGTTTCTGTGTAGAACTCTCTGCTTAAGTTTTTAAAGAGGCTATTCACCCCCCCTCTAGCCATCTAAGATCCCAACAAGTGGTATCAGAGCAAGGGGCTCTTTGATTCGGATTAACACCCAAAAGAGCAAACAAGGATGGCTATGAAGGAAGGCTTTAGCACAAATCGACCACCCTACTTTGAAGGAGCAGATTTTCAATATTGGAAGGGCCGCATGGAGTATTACCTCAAGACCGACATTGCCATGTGGTTCTCAGTCAAGGAAGGTTTCACACCACCAAAGGATGAAGAAGGTAAGGAACTCGATTCGTCAAGGTGGTCTACCGAACAACTCCGCAAAGCACAAGCCGATGCCAAGGCTATGGTCACCTTGCAATGTGGAATCTCCAAGGACCAACTCGTCAAGGTAGGTCTGTTCTCGAGTGCCAAAGACCTATGGAACAAACTCATCGAGCTCCAAGAGGGAACTCGAGATTCTCGGATTGCCAAGAGGGACCTATTCTTGAATCAACTCCAAAATCTAACCATGAAGGACAATGAAACGGTAAGTGAGATTCATGGGAGATTCAAGGAGATCATCAACGGTCTACACTCTGTGGACGAACGAGTGGAGAATCGCGATCTAGTAAGGTACGCTCTTAAATCTTTTCCTAGGAATGCCTTGTGGTCATCTATGGTAGATGCCTACAAGGTATCCAAGGATCTTTCCATTGTTAAACTAGATGAATTTTTCTGTGAGATGGAACTTCATGAGCTTGCTAACAAAGGTCAAAAAGAGAAGGGTATTGCTTTATTTGCAGGACCAAAGAGCAAGGATGGAAGAAGGAAGAAGGAAAAGAAGAAGGAAAAGGAGATTTCCTCATCCACCACTTCCTCCGAATCTGATGATGAAAGTGGATCATCATCAAGTGAGATGGCGAACTTCGTAAGAAGGATTATGAGAAGAAGCCGAAGATACAAAGGAAAAGGTAAAACAAATGATCAAAATTTTGATAAATCTAATGTTATATGTTATGAGTGTAGAAAGAAAGGACACATTCGGAGCGAGTGTCCGAAATTAAAGAGGAAGGAGGAACGAGGCAAAAAGAAGGAGGAAAGAGGCAAGAAGAAGAAGGCTCTCAAGGCCACTTGGGATGAGTCCTCATCAAGCTCATCGGAGGAAGAAGAGAAGATGGAAAAGAGCACACGACAATTAGCACTCATGGCAAGGGAGGTTTCGGACTCCGAAAGTGAGGGAGATTCGAGCGACGCTTCAACCGCGGCTTCATCATCGTCGGATGATGAAGAGGTAACCTCTTCTCATATAGAAAAGTGTTATAAGACTATCACTCACTTATCTACATTGCTTAAAAAGTCAAAAACAGAAAATAAAGTGTTAAAAGAAGAAGTAAAAACCTTAAGGACCCTTAGGGAAGATGAGGTCGATGACCTACATCTAGAAGTCCTTGAGGATGAGAACAAGGCGTTAAAGGGTGAGGTTGAGAAACTCAAGAAAATGCTTGAGAAATTCTCAACTAGCTCTAAGACTCTAGACATGATTCTAAATGCCCAAAGGGCAGTCTACAACAAGGCCGGGCTAGGGTATCAACCCAAGGAGTCGAGTTTCATTTCTCTAATGTCTAGAACTCAAAATAGTAGATCACATGTTTCTAGGGCTCATGGAACTAGGAAAGGTATGACCAAGGCATGGGTTCCTAGGTCTTTTGTTGTAGAAGCATTAGGTCCCAAGATTTGTGTACCTAAAACCTCTATCTTCCGTGTCTTGTAGGCATTGGTCGAGGGGGAGCATCTATCAACTTGGTTTGTTGATAGTGGATGCTCCAAGCACATGACCGGGGACAGATCACTGTTTACAACCATTCAAAATAAAAGTAGAGGTAATGTGTCTTTTGGTAATAATGGTAGCCTTAAGGTTGTAGGAGTTGGAGACATTCATATATCCGAATGTCTCCGTATCAAGAATGTCCTTCTAGTCAAGGGGATGACTTTTAATCTCCTAAGTGTCAGTCAATTGTGTGATACGGGTTACACAATTGAATTTCATTCAAGTCAATGTTTGGTTAAACACATTGACACACTTGACACAGTACTAGTAGGCACAAGGGTTGATAATATTTATCAAGTATCGTTTAAAAGTGCTACTAATGCTTTGATTAAGTGTTTCATGTCGAAAGAAGAAGAGTCTTGGCTATGGCATAGAAGGTTGGCACATGTAAACATGAAGAACATCCGGAAGTTGGCCAACCAAGGATTAGTGCGAGACTTACCCAGCATCAAGTACCACAAGACCAAACTATGTGATGCATGTCAAAAGGGTAAGCAAACAAAAGTTGTTCATAAAGGTAAAAGCACCGTAAGTACATCTACTGCTTTAGATTTATTGCACATGGACCTATTTGATTGCAGTAGTGTAATATCATTGAATGGAAGTAGATATTGCTTGGTAATCGTTGATGATTTTACTAGATACACATGGACTTTCTTTTTGAAACATAAGGACCAAACTATAGATATTTTTATTTCCTTTTGTAGAAGAACTGAAAATGAAAAATCGACAACAATTAAAACCATTAGAAGTGATCATGGTGGGGAATTTCAAAATCATAGGTTTTTAGAGTTTTGTCAAGAAAAGGGATATAGACATGAGTTCTCTACTCCAAGGACCCCACAGTAAAATGGGGTTGTGGAGAGAAAGAACCGAGTCCTACAATGAGTACTCACTACTGAGCTACTTATGGGCTGAAGCTGTGAATACAGCTTGCTATGTGCAAAATCGAGTTTTAATACATAGGTTTTTAGGAAAGACTCCCCATGAACTTTGGTTTGGGAAACCGCCTACAATTAAACATCTTAGGGTGTTTGGTTGTAAGGTGTTTATCTTGAACACCAAGGATCATCTTGGGAAGTTCACGGCTAAGGCTGATCAAGGGATACTGGTCGGGTACTCTCTTACCAGCAAAGCCTATCGAGTCTACAACAATAGGACTAAATTGATTGAAGAGTCCTCTGATGTAGCTTTTGAAGAAATCCCTAACTTAAATGATCAACCAAGGGATGTAGGAGAAATTCAATTTGAACTTAGAAATCTAAGTTTGAATGATCAAAATGAAGAACGAGTCGAAGTTGACTCTGATGTTGATGAGCAAAGGCAACAAAGAACTCAATCTGATCCTTTGCCTGATATTGAGTCCTTGCCTGTGCCGAGTGAGACCACTCATGAGGCACCGCCAACACCAAGGCAGTCTAGGTTAGCCACTAGTCATCCCCAAGACCAAATTGTGGGAGACATCCAACAAGGGGTTAGGACTAGGTCATTCTTTAGAAATGAGTCCAATGAGGTTGCCTTAATCTCAGAAATTGAACCAAGACTAGTTGATGAAGCATTGCACGATCCTGATTGGATCATAGCTATGCAAGACGAATTAGGTCAATTTGAAAGGAGCCAAGTATGGGATTTAGTTCCTAGACCTAGGAAGACCACCATTATTGGAACCAAATGGGTCTTCAAAAATAAATTAAATCAAAAGGGTGAAGTTGTAAGAAACAAGGCAAGACTTGTAGCCAAAGGCTATAGCCAAGTCGAAGGTCTTGATTATGATGAGACATATGCTCCCGTGGCCCGATTAGAGTCCATTCGCCTGATGCTAGCTTTTGCTGCACATAGAGGTTTCAAGCTCTATCAAATGGACGTTAAATCGGCTTTCTTAAACGGTCTCATCAAAGAAGAGGTCTATGTTGAACAACCACCGGGGTTTGTGAATACCGAAGTTCCAAACCACGTGTACAAGCTCAAGAAAGCTCTTTATGGGCTTAAACAAGCACCTCGAGCTTGGTACGAAAGGCTGTCAACTTATTTACTAGAGAAGGGATTTGTAAGAGGTCAAATAGACCCAACACTATTTCTACGTAGAGATGGTGAAAACATTTTTGTAGCCCAAGTATATGTCGATGACATAATTTGTGGCTCAAATAACAAGGGCTATTTGAATGAATTCATTTCTCACATGGAAAGTGAGTTTGAGATGAGTCTAGTGTTGGGTTCTTCGGGCCGCGAAAACCGCTTTTTCGCGTCGCGGAAACCCCGAGTCACCCAAAGCCGTAGATCCGTGCAAAGATTCGTAAACAAAACTTTTCGAAAAACTTTTTCTTGTACGAGTTTGTAAAACTTTAGATCTACACTAGATGAAAGTTATACCTTCGAAGCGAAGCCCTTCGCGTTCCCGCTCGTCCAAGAAGTTGCCGGATCTCTAGACCATCAAGTGTCGGTCCTCTAGAAGTATCCACACGGACACGTAGGTGGAGAAAACCTCACACAAAGGTGTGCTAGCACCTTGGTGAGATTCGGCCAAGCAAGGAGGAGAGGGAGAGGGAGAGCTTGAGAGGAAGAAGGAGGAAGAATAACCACACTTGAATGAAAATGAATTCAAAATCATTCACAAAGTGGCCGGCCAGTTTCATCTTGTGTAACTCCCCATTAAATGCAATTAATGTGAAGTTAATAAGAAAATGGCTTTGTAACTTCCATGAGGTGGCACCCATGATGATGTGGAATATCATCATTGGTCCACCTAATGCCAACTCACCAATGAGGTGGCAAAAGGTCAAGTCAAAATTGACCTTTGGTCTTCCATCTCTAGTCAAGTCAAACTTGACCCAATCTCTACCATGGTTGATCTAATCCAACCATTTGATTCGAGCCAACTTAATATAATGAATCTAATTCATTAAATTAAATTGATTTAATAAGTCATAATCTAAATTAGACTCATTAAATACATGAATCAACTTGAGTCAAACTCAAGTTAGCCCAATTAGGATTACTCTTAATCCAATTTGATTCATCAAATGAATCTAATCCTCTTGGTTCATCATATGAACCTAATCTCCATCTAATTGTCCTAAGTGTGTGACCCTATAGGTTCTTGTAACGTTGGCAATGCCCTAAACCCATTTAGGAGCATAAGTAATGAGCGGTATCTAGCAACACATCATTACTACCCAAGTTACAAGAATGTCGAGATCCAACATCACCTTGTGACTACCAATTGTGACTACTCACAAAAATAATGACAAGTGTCCTTCTATCCTAGACATCTAGATTGATCAATATGAGGCATAGACCGTGTCATCCTCTAATCAATCTAAATCTTGAACTCCAAGTAGACTCACTCGATCAAATGAGCTCAACATCTAATGTTGACTCATTTGGGAATGGCCATGCACTTAGTGGTCTCACTCTATCAAGAATACCGATGTCGCTCCCGTCATATGGGAGGGATAGATCCCATCTACATCACTCACATCCCTCTACATAATTCGTTATATACCCAGTAATCGCCTTTATAGTCCACCCAGTTACGAGTGACGTTTGACGAAACCAAAGTACATAACTCCTTATGTAGGGATCCATGATGACTTCAGGTCTAAGGACTAATAGTCATACTAATAGCCACATGAGAAAGTATATGACACTCATATAACGATCCATGATACTTTCTCATAGCGGGTCATTCAGTATACATTCTCTAATGCATACCCATGTGTCAGCTTGATATCTCTATATCCATGACTTATGAGATCAAGTCATCGAGCTGACCTGCATGCTAGTCTTATTGTATTAACATTGTCCCAGAATGCTAATACTCGACTAGGAATGATTTAGAGTAGTGTTCCCTATATCATCTCACTATCGATTCAACTAATCGATTGATATAGGTATGAACCTTCTACTCAAGGACGCTATTATACTTAGTCTATTTGGCACTAATATAAATAAGTATAATAACCAAACAAATGCCTTTATTAATATACAAGAATATGATATACATGAGTCCATACAATCATCAAATGATTGGCTCTAGGGCTCTAACTAACATCTAGTAGGAGAGTTGACATTCTTCCTCGGACTTGAAATTAAACAAACTCGAGATGAAATTTATGTCCATCAGACAAAATACACTCAAGAGATGCTTAGAAAATTCAATATGAGTGACTCTAAGGAAGTGCCCACTCCAATGGCGACAAACACTCGCCTTGACAATGATGAGAGTGGAAAACCAATTGATCTAACGCAATATAGAAGCATGATTGGTAGTCTTCTATATCTCACAGCTAGTCGACCAGACATACTTTTTGCTGTGGACATGTGCGCTAGATATCAAGTCTGTGCCAAGGAATCTCATTTAATTGCAGTTAAGAGAATATTGAGATACCTTAAGGGCACAATTCGAGTAGGTCTATGGTTCCCTCGTACAGAGTCTTTTGACTTGATAGGCTATACCGATTCCGATTATGCTGGGTGCAAATTGGATCGGAAAAGCACTAGTGGGGGTTGCCAATTCTTAGGTTCATCATTAGTTAGTTGGTCAAGTCGGAAGCAACATTGTGTTGCTCTCTCCACGACCGAGGCTGAATACATTGCCATGGGAGAGAGTGTATCACAATTGTTGTGGATGATTCACACTCTAGAAGATTATGGACTTTCGTATAAGGGAGTGCAAGTGTTGTGTGACAACATTAGCACAATAAACCTAACGAAAAATCCAGTCCATCATTCAAGGACCAAACACATTGAAGTGCGTCATCACTTCATAAGAGATCACGTAGCTAGGGGAGACATTGCACTCACATATGTTGAGTCAAAGTCAAACCTAGCTGATATTTTCACCAAACCCCTTCAGGAGAATGAATTTAGTCATTTAAGGAGGGAGTTGGGAATGTGTTTGGCTCCTTAGGTCATTAGAACTTCACCATGATCAATAAGGACTATTAAAATGACAAGAGTAATTGGGACAATAATTTGGGCAACTTGGGAACATCTCACACAAACTATAAGGTTTAACAAAATATTTTTGTTTGCTAGAAATGGGGTGAGATGCTAGGAACAACCAAATTATTCAAAATGTATCATGCATCTCTTGAATAATTAGGTTGAAGAGACATTAATTGAGTATGTGGAACACCATTACATAATTCATGTGTAATTGGTTCCTAGATCTTACTCATATATTCCAACCAAGGAAACTTGGTTGGGCCTTTGCCTAGATTTGATCTGATTTTAATTAATGGGTTGTTTGATATGGCTGTTCATGATTTTGAATGAAAAATAAGACAGGCTATTGAAGTAATTCTAGCATTTTGAATATATTTTGACAAACTTGAAACTGTACATAACAAAGGTGAAAAATTTCAATTTTCAGGCCTTAAGTTGTTTGTTTTCTAAATGTCTGCAACCTTAAGGCTATAAACAAGTTCAGACCATAACTTTTAGGTAAGAGTTATGCTTGTAGATCCTCCAGGTTCTAGGCTTTGAACTTGGAAGTTTTCCTAGAGAAACTTCCACGAATTATCGAACATGAGTTACTGAAATTACTATTTTCAGTTACTGAAATTACAGGAGATACTAGTATCAGACACTGATCGGTCTACGGACCGATCATGTCAGCCTGGAATGCTCGAGCCCGCTACTGATCCCTTTCTGATCGATCCGGAGACCGATCAGATCAATTCGGCACAAAAGTCACTGATCAATCTCTGATCGGTCTACCGACCGATCAGGAATCTCGCTGATCGGTCAAGGGACCGATCAGTGAGTACTGATCGTCTCCTGATCGGTCCGTGGATCGATCAGGATGTTCCTGGATCGGTCCAGGGACCGATCAGGAGGCTTCTGATACCTTCTGATCGGACAACCGTCCGATCATTTCTTCACTGTACACCCATCTAAACCCTTAAAACCTCCCGATCCCTTCTTTTCCTCATTCACGCGAAACCCTAGCCGACTCTTCCCACCAGCTCACCCTTTCTCTTCTCTTTGCACGCCAAACCCTAGCCGAAGCTCTATCCCTCGGAAGCCCTAGCCTAAAGTTCAAATGGCACCAAGGTAACTTCTTACCTCTCTAGAACTTGGCATTGTGTTTTCATTTCTCACTGAATCTTCTGTTGTCTCGGTTCTTGATTGTTGGTGGCTCCGGTGCTCACTCATTGCCCCATCTTACCACATTGCTAACCCCTTAGGAAGAAACCAGTAGGTGAGGGTACTTCCAAGTCCAAAGATAAATCCAAGTCCAAAGAAACCTCCCGACCTCAACCGTCCAGTTCGGGAAGATTTCCCAACCAACAGTTTGAACAATCCTTTAAGGAAAGGACCTTCAAGTTGCTCCCATGTAGATCAGTCGATAAAAAATACATGAATGAGTTTTGTCCAGCGATTACGGAGACCATAGCCTACTATAAACTTGATTCCTTGGTATATTTAGAGAGGGATATCAACCTTGACCTAGTTTCTGAATTCTATAACAACCTTCATCAGACTATTGATGGTAGTTATAGATCAAGAGTGGCTAAACAAACCGTTGATTTCAGCTTAATTGCCTTCTTTGATTATTTAGGCTGTCGTTTGTGTTCGGGGACGGTGTTCTCATTCTATCCTGCTTTGCCTGAACCCGTGCCTCATCCTCTTGATGTCTCATCTGACTCGATTTATGAGTACTTCTTTGGACATCCGAGACCGGATGGATTAGATGAGTTAGATGTCGATTTTCCTACATTTGCAGCCCTTGGCCTTTCTGCTCCTGATTACATTCTTTTCAAAATTGTCACAAACTGTCTTCTACCTATTACTTCTAAACCATTGGCAGAGATTCGACCGTATCATTGTCTGATGCTTTATGGGTTGCGTAGGCGTCTTGACTTTGATATCATGTCAAGTGTCTATACTTCTATCATATCCCATAGCGAGCCAAGCGGTTACACCATCTATATGCCTTATGGGCATGTAATTACTGATTGGCTTGAAACCCTGGGTATTGACGTCTCTAGGGGGAGGATAGTAAAGATGGTTAGGCAGGATTGTCGACTTGGGAAACGTGCGTTTTCCAAGTCTGGAATCTTAGGACAGGCTGGGGCGGTTAGGTGGAAGGATGGGAGGGCATTAGGTGAGTTACCTCGACGACAGGATGCTGCTGCTGCTGCATATGGCGAGGCAGATCTAGATCTGCGCTGGCAGATCGCTGAGTTGGAGAGCCGATTTGATCGCCACGAGGAGATGATGGCTGCTGAGTTCGATGGGCTACGCGTCCGGATTGACCAGCGCTACGATGATTTGCGCAGTCAGCAGCTGGCGACCCATCAGACGATTATGGACTGGATGGCCAGATATCCACCTCCGCAGGATTTCCCGGGCTATCCATCTTCGAGCAGCGACTTGCCACCTCAGGGATCCTTTCCTCCCGCTGATATTGCTGATGCTCCTCATGATGAGGAGGCTGACTGAGACACACTGTTCTATGATATCATATTGATTGTATGTTTTGGATGATGGTTGCTAGATACTTATGTCTGACCTGGTTGTATGCTACTTCCTGTTACGCTACTCATTCTTCTTTATATATTTACTGTTCTTTTCTTGGTTGTTACTATACTCTTCATATGTCTTTTATTTCTTTATTCATTTACTGTCCTAAAATACACTTAGAAGGAACTCTAGGGGGATTAAGCAGAGGACAGTATGGATTAAGGGGGAGCTCTTTAAGTTATCTTACCTTGTTCGCTCCTTTTCGGTGTTTGACAAAGGGGGAGAAGATAACTAAGTTTAGTAATGAATGAAAGGTTGATTTAAGGGGAGAGGATGACTTTGAGTCTTTTTGAATCCTCTTACCCAATTCGCACCTATTCGACTAAGTTAAGTGATGAATTGACTTCATCAAGTCAATATGAAAAAGGGGGAGAAGATAACTAAGGTATATCCGTCTTAGGGGGAGGATCCTGATTTCCCTAAAATTATGGGTATATGAGCATTTCTGATCTAAACTTAAATCGTGTTGTCAAACAACAAAAAGGGGGAGATCGTTGATACAGTCTGACATGTTGTTTTGATGACACTGATTTAAGTTTGTATCAGATATTTAACTCAGATTAATTACTAATCTAGGTTGACTAGGTTGACCTGATTGAGAAAGTCCTAACTGGGATGTTAGGCAGTTGGAAAGTCCTGGTGAGTGAAGCCAGGCAGATTGGAAATCCTGGTGAGTGAAGCCAGGTGAAAACCCTAGTGAGTGAAGCTAGGTGCAAGTCCTGGTGAGTGAAGCCAGGCAAGGGAAAATCCAGATGGATCAAGGGTGATCGGACATCTGGTGTTGAAAAGTCCAAGAAGGAAACTTGGCATGCGAAGTCAGAGAGGGCTCGGTAGCTCGTTCTCTAGGACCAGATGAAGTCGGAGAGGGCTAGGGAGCTCGTTTCTCTGGACTAGGTCAGAGAGGGCGACCGATCGAGAAAGGCTGGATCGGTCGGCGAGACCGATCCAGTGAAACTGGACACCTGATGCATCGGCGACCGATCGGGAATCGATCGATGGCTCGATCGATTCTTGTCGATCGCAAACCGATCGAAATCGATCGATAGCCTCATCGTGATTTTCTTGATCGGTCCGGAGACCGATCGGGAGGGCTTACTGGGAAGAGCGACATCTGATCGGTCTCGGGACCGATCAGATTAGTCTGATCGGTCGCGGACCGATCGGAAATCTTGGCGACATCGATCGGGGAGACCGATCAGATTAGTTCTGATCGGTCGCCGGACCGATCAGTGATACACGTCGGTCTGCTGACCGACCCACGGTATTGATTGTTCTGCATGCACTTTTTCTTCTTGCCGTATTTGTTTTCACCCGTCTGTTTTTAACCATCTGCTGTGAGTCTTTTTAGCTTGCAGGTCGCAGGTCACACTCTCATGGTTGAATTCAAATTAAGCTTCATTAAGAGAAGAAGACAAGTGCTCTTTTGACCTCTACTTATTGGTTCGTATCCAGAGACGCCAGTGATGACTGTGATTTCATTGGTGTGAGTTCAGAGAACCAGGTAAGGAGAAAGAGGGATTGGCTGCAGCACTGATTCGTGCAGTCTGACCATGATCGGGAACAGGGCTTCAGAAGTAGTAAAAACAGCGAGAGGAAAGAAGAACACAACAACAAGAAAGCTGAAAGAAAAGTCTGTTGGGTGTGAAAACTTCTTGAGCTCTCGGGTGAACTGCGATCTCTGTTTCCTTCACTGATCCTCGCGTGGTTGTAAGCATTTTTCATTCTTCTCTGCCACCGAGCTTCTGTAAGTCTTGTGCTTTAACTTAGATATTTCTTGAGACTTTGTGGGAAGGTCACTCCACCTAGAAGGAGGATCTTTAGCCGGAATTCTTCCGGGGTGCGATCTACCGAAGATCAAGGAGTCGTTCACCTTACGGACACGCCGAGGAGTAGGGGCAAGTTATCCCCGAACCTCGTAAATCTGTGTATCAGTGTTTGTGTGCTGGTTTTCGTTTTGTTTTAGTTTGCTTATTCCGCTGCGCTAACTAGTTTCTGTGTAGAACTCTCTGCTTAAGTTTTTAAAGAGGCTATTCACCCCCCCCCCCCTCTAGCCTAACTAGTTTGTTTTAGTTTTGCAAGGCTAAGTGTCTTAAGCTTGCCTAATCTTTGTCCGATCGGGCGTACACAGAGAGCCT